>NC_083277.1:17547454-17918079 GCF_963506605.1 Zootoca vivipara
TGTCACAGTGTTATAATGCATTTAAAATGCTTTTTCTTTACTAATGTAACTGAGTCCATGGTGGCTTAGATCATGTAAGAACAGCTAAAAATAGAGGGGGGAGGTCATTTTAAAAAACCCACAAACATTAATAGAATTAAAACCTATTTATTAAAAATTAATGTATCTCCTAAAGTTAACAATTAATACAATTAATTCTTAGAGGCTGCACTATTTTAACCACCAGCAAATGCTAGGTCCAGCCTATGCCTGGGCACCTCTGAAGCTATCAGCCCTTCCAGGTGCCTCTTATTATTATGTATCCCTAACTGTTTGTGCTCGGGATGCTATGAGCAGGGGTTATGTGCAATCCAGTTGCCCCCCGAAATAAAGTCAATAAATAAAAATACTTAACTAACTGACCAATCAGGTCCCAGATAACTCACCCAAACATAAAACTTGTCTATGCCCGTGGTGCAATCCCACTTTCAATACTCCTTGAACCTGCAACAGTTCTGGGAGAAGTCCCACGGCTACATCTCCATTCACTACAGATCCTATAACTTCCTGCCACAATCCCGTAACTTTTTAAAGCACAGATGTTTTGGGGTGGATGCAGTTGTCTCCAAACAGTAATTTGGAGTACTCAGGGGAAATCAATGTCTTCTAGCAACTTTTAAAGTTTACTTATTGCTTGAGGATTTAAATACTGGAACGGAACTCCTCCACTGCCCTTTGCCCTTAAAGGGTTAAGCAGCTCTTTTCCAGTGTGGTGTAGTGGTTAAGAACGGTAGACTTGTAATCTGGGGAACCGGGTTCGTGTCTCCGCTCCTCCACATGCAGCTGCTGGGTGACCTTGGGCTAGTCACACTTCTCTGAAGTCTCTCAGCCCCACCCACCTCACAGGGTGTCTGTTGTGGGGGAGGAGGGGAAAGGAGATTGTTAGCCGCTTTGAGACTCCTTCGGGTAGTGATAAAGCGGGATATCAAATCCAAACTCTTCTTCTTCCATCCCTTCTCTGGTGCAAGTCAACTCCTCCTGAGGATGCTGTGCAAGGGAGGAGGAGAAGGAGGGGGAGCCTTTGGGGCTTCCTTGCTCATTATAATGTGTATTTTCTCTCTCTAATGATTCAGTCTGAGCTCTGGTCTTTCTGGGGCCCCATGATAGGAGATCTGCTGAAAAGTGGAAAGAGACATTACTGCCCTTCTCCGTGATGTCATAATAAAATCATCTCTCCTGACCCCACCAGGCCCCTTTTGAGTTAGAGAAATCATGCTAGTGTGCCCATGCAGGTGGGCAGATACTTTTGGGTAGGTACTTTTGAAGACAATGCTGAGCCAGAGGAGCCAAGACGCTGGGCTGAATTAGGAAGGCCAACCAGGGTAAGAGCTGGCGAGGGAGCTCTCCTTCCCTCCCTCCACCATCAACGACCGTTACGAAGCTGGCTCGAAATGCATGGCATTTTGACTCTCTGCATTCAATTCCATTCTTCATCTGCTCCAGCTCTTTCTGTACGTAACACAGAGGTGTCAAGCAGCCTCCCCTGGCATGGGGGCCTTCCAGATGTTCCCATCAGCCCAGCTGACATGGCCAATAGTCAGGGAGGATGGGAGTTGTAGTCTTGAAACATCTGGAGGGCACCAGGTTGAGGACAGAAGGTGGGAAAAGGGCTATGTATTGAATGCTGTGATTTTCTTTGCAAATCTAAACTAGATCCACTCCTCCCTCCCTCTCCCCATCATCAGCTTGGCGGATTTCTCTCCCTAGCATCTTCCTCAAAGCCTTCCCTTTCCCACTGCTCCACTCTGCTTTAGTTCTCTGCCCCCCCCTCTCTCCATCTCTTTGCCTCTATCGGTCTACACAGTCTCCTCCTTTGCTTGGCTCCCCCTCCCTTGGGTGTCTCCCACAGTCTTTGTCTTTTCTCTCTGCCCCTCTTCTTCTAGTCACACAGGGAAGGCTCAGTGGCAGAACATCTGCTCTGCATACAGGTGCAATTGCTGGCATCTCCAGGAAGGGCTTGGAGAGACCCATGCTTGCGACCTTGGGCAGCTGCTGCCATCAGTATAGACCAATGTACTTCAAGCTTGGGGCACCAGATGTTGTAGGATTGCAAGTACCACCATCAGCTAAGGTGTCTGGGGATGATGGGAGTTGAGGTCCAACAACATCTGGGGATGGAAGGTGGATGAACATGGTACAATACTGAGATAGATGGACTAACGCTCTAACTTGGGGTAAGGCAGCTTTCTATCTTCTTCGTCCATAGGCACACCTAACCCTAACCCCTGGTATCTTAGTCACTGTAGCCTCATGACTGCATGGACCTATCTATGGACTGAAGAATCATGGAATCTTTGAATTGTAGAGCTGGAAGGGACTCTGAGGATCATCTAGTAGTCTAATCTCCTGCAAGTCAGGAATATGCAGCTGCTCATTCAGGGATCAATCCAGAAACCTTGGTATTATCAGCACCACACTCTAACCAACTGAGCTATCCAGGCTGACCTGAGAGTTCTATCCAGAGTTAGTCCAGTGAGAACTTCATTCGCCCAGGGTTGAGCCACCAGCTCCCTGAACAAAGGCTCTCCTAGCAGACCAAGAGACAAAACTATGGACCACTCCATGGAACCACTTCTGCTCACAGAAGGCAGTGACGGCCACCAACTTGGATGGCTTTAAAAGAAAAATCTGTAGAGGACAAGACTACCAATGGCTATGTTTTACCACTACTAAAAGGGCATCATTATGCCTCTGAATACCGGTTGCTGGGAATCACAGGAGGACAGAGTGCTGTTGTGCTGACTTCCTCTTGCGGGTTTCCCACAGAAAATCTGGTCAACCACTGGGCGAACAGGACGCTGGACTGGATGGGCCATTGGTTTGACCCAACGGGGCTCTTCTTCTTAAGTTCTTGTTAATTTTATTTATTGCAAATTGCTTGTGTTTCTATCCTTCTATCCCACCCAGACTATCTTGGAGATCTCGGAATGCAGTGGAGGCTACTCACATTTTAAAGAAATAAAATGATACCCGTAGCCCACGTGCAAAACTAAGCTGGACACAATGGATCTGCTTCTCACTGAGACAGAGGTGAGGTAGTATGAGGAACGTCTTGAGAAAGAAAGGGGCTGTGAAGTATAGAATTAAAGAGATTAGCAGAGATGAAATATTCAAAAGACATTTTTCCATTCATGGGATGTAGCACTTTTCGTGATATCCTGGTGTGTATTTTGCTGTGCTTTGCTTTCCTCCCTAAAGTTTCTTACCGTCACATTTTTGAGACATGTGCTTGGAAATGTATAGGAAAAAAATGTGTCAGAGGAAGGTAGTTTGAAAATGGAGGTGGGGAGCAGATTGAATATCTTTATTGCAACTTTCTCCCTCATTTTTTAAACAGATTTAGTGTTTCTGTTACTTGAGTTTGCAGCAAATGCGTATTTAGGTCAATAACAATCTTTAAAGTTTTTTTTTCTAAACTAAAAGGAATCCAAACTCTTAGATTTTCCTAGTCTAGAAGAGCTTCAAACCCAGTAACTTTCTAACGATGAAGATTCTCAAGCCATTTGTGATATTCAGCCTCAATCTGGAAGCACCTGCAAGAGTGAGGGGGTGGAGAACAAGGAGAGGGGCTGAGCTGCTGATGCCTAAAAGAAACGAGTTGGCTTTGTAGGTCATCAGACCTCTAAATGAGGCTGGATGTTAAGGAAACCACTACAACAATAAAAAGTGGGGAAAGCATGCCATGAGAAGTGAAAATTTCACCCCATTCCTTGTGACTGCTCAGTTCTGGGGTAGGGAAGACTTTCCCCCCCCAAGACATATTCCTTCTGGCAACCTTCTGAGGACCACTCATCAGTGGGAGGGGCCAAGGGCAAAATGGGTGGAACAGCAAATGTAAGCTTTACTTTCATACATTAGGCTAGTTTCTACACACATACAGTACACTCCAGACCCTACCCTCAAGCAAGAGACAAGCAAGCAAGAGACAGTAGCAGAATTCAAGGGCAGATTCCAGCCAGGGAGAAACACGGGGGGGGGGAGGCAAAGCAGAGACAGTGGGGAGAGCTCTAAGAGACCTGGAAGGCTGTATTTCACTGCTGGGCGTGAGGTTTCCCAACCCTGGTTTAGTTGGTCAGATGGGACTCAGCTACACAGCTGCAAATCTAACGTTTTAAGTGTGTTTTAATTGCATTATACAAATGTGAAACTAGATGGTGCTGGTGAGCTAGTGGGAAATTCTATATATATTTTTAAATGGGTTTTTTAAAAGAGCATTTTTGCAGCGTTTTTTATATATGTCTAGATTCAGCCATGGTTTCATCTTACTCTTACCTCTGGATTCCCCACCCCCACCCCCCCATAATGCACAAACATAGCTATCCTCAACTACCGGTATGTATTATGCACCATAGCATAGACTTGACTTCTGTAACCCTTGAGGATATAGTTCATCCCATAGCTATGGTCTGGGTAGGAAAACCAGTCAGAAGAGCTAAAGAATCACCTTGGGGTCATATGTGGAGTTTCTCCCCACACATTACTATAGCAAGGTGTGATGTATTAAAGCAGGTGTGGGGAATCATTGGCCCTGCAGATGTTGCTGAACTAAAGCTCACATCGCCCATAACTATTGGCCATGCTTGCAGGGGCTAACAGGAGCTGTAGCTTGGCAACATCCAGAGAACCACAGTTAAGACATGTAGAAATAAGAATGTTTTATTGTTCTACACATGGTTCCTGGTTTATATTCATAGATTCAGCAGTCATTTGATAGAGGTGGCACTTACTAGAGCTTGAACATGGAATATGGTAGGGTTGCCATACATTGAAATTTCCCAGACATGCACAGAATCCTTCAGTCAGAAGTAGTATCCGGGCAAAATGTTTGGGAAACCCATGTCGGCAGTGTCATGTTTGCCGATTTCCCTTAAAAATAGCTCAAAAATGTCAAAAAAAAGCTCAACATTGCCATAAAAAGCAAACCTAGAATAGAATATGGATATTTTCTACATCCATAGATAGAATATTTTCTTTTCAAGTATGGGAATCATTGGGTGATCATGGTCTTAGAATGATACCACTAATCTTCTCAGGATGCAAGGGAGAAATGTGCTAAGAGGAAGGCACACCTGGCAAATCCACACCGTGATCAACTCCTGCCAGGAAACCAATGTCCCCACTGTGGAAGGACGTGTGGATCCAGAATTGGCCTCCACAGTCACTTACGGACCCATTGTTAAAACCGTGTTTATGGAAGACCATCTTACTCGGCTATGAGTGATAGCCAAAGAAGAAGAAGACTAGCTCTTGTGTTTCACTTGTGTTTCACTGTTTTCCTTTTTCCAGATAATGTACAAGAAAGCAGTATGGGAAGAAGGTAACCACAGTTACCAAGGAGAATTCATTTTATTGGGAGTGGCTGACCGTCCACGCTTGGAGATGTTGCTCTTTGCAATTCTGCTGCCCTGCTACATGATGGCCTTGCTGGGCAACACAACCATCATTGTGGTGTCGTGGCTGGACCCCCATCTCCACACCCCCATGTATTTCTTCCTCACCAATCTCTCCTTCCTTGATCTTTCCTTCACCACCAGTGTGGGCCCTCAGATGCTGGTGAACCTCTGGCAGAAAAGCAAGACCATCAGTTACGGTGCCTGCGTGGCCCAGCTCTACATCTTCCATGCTCTGGGCTCCACAGAATGTATTATTTTGGTTGCCATGGCCTATGACCGCTATGCTGCCATTTGCCACCCGCTGCGCTACAGTGCCCTCATGAGCCAATCCCTATGCTTCAAAATGGCTGCCGTCTCCTGGATTAGTGGCCTTACCACCTCATTGGTGGAGACTGTGATGACTCTTCGCCTTCCGCGGTGTGGACAAAACCGGGTGGATCACTTTTTCTGCGAGGTGCCAGCCTTAATCAAGTTGGTCTGTGTTGACACCTCACTCAATGAGGCTGTGCTCTTTGCTTCCGCCGTAGCGTTCCTTGTAATACCACTAGGCCTCATTATGGTCTCATACGGCTACATTGCAGTTGCCACGCTGGCAATCCGCTCAGCTGAGGGCAAGCGAAAGGCTCTAAACACCTGTGCTTCTCATTTGATTGTGGTGTCCCTCTTTTTTGGGACAACCATTTTCACCTACCTCCAGCCCCCATCCAACAATGCCCACGACCAGGCCAAGATGGCCTCCCTTTTCTATACATTTGTCACCACTATGCTCAATCCACTCATTTATACCCTGAGGAACAAAGAGGTGCACAAAGCTCTAAGAAGACTGACGAAGAGGAATTAAGCCCCATGTCTCCCAGCTTTATTCAGAGACTCCACAATATATTTTAATAATAATGAAAAACCCTTCAATGATCACTTCTATGGCAGTAATCGGTTGGTTACACAAAGCTTCTTTCTTGTCATCGCCCACACAATAATCCAGCAGACTAGCCTATATTGAGAATTATTAATGTGGGCAGCTCTGAGGAGGCATCGTAGAACAAACTAAATCAGAATAAATCCGCCACTGATGCCATAGCTGCCAAGTTCTCCCTTTTTTTAAGGGAAATTCCCTTATGCTGAATAGGCTTCCTCGTGAGAAAAGGGAAAACTTGGCAGCTATGCACTGATGCACAATTATTGTGTCAAGAACGTGTTGAAGAACAATAGAAAATAACTGGAAGGTCTCTGAGTAGCAGGATCAACACAAGTGAGGGGAGTGAACTGTGTAGTTTACATTGCAAGGAGACAAGCAATGGAAGAGGGGGGAGGAACCCCTGATGTGAATCATCTCCTAGTCACTAGTGCAATGGTTTTTAACCAGTCTCTTTCCTTTCCTCCCTCCTCTGATGCCCTTTCGCTTCTCTGCCTCTCAAAGGCTTGCACAGCTGTTTATGGCAGCAGCCCTGGCTACAAGCTACCCAGTGAATGGTGCCTCTGGGAGGCACCTCTCTGGGGGGGAAGCGCAGCTCAGAAACTGGGGCTGCCCATAGGACTCCCAAAGAGACGGGAGAGGAAAGGAGGCTGAGGGAGCCCTCCACAAGGGAGAGTGTTTGAAAAAGGGTGAGAGGCTGCCAGCTTTGCAGGCAAGGGTTGACATAACTGGGCTGCTGAGCCCCACAGGGGTATAGTAGTTGGTCAAGGGAGCCGGCAACTCAAAAAGGTCAAAAACCTCTGTCCTAGTGAATTTTGTGACTCAGTGGTGACATGAACCCAGATTCCCTTGGACCAAATCCTATTCTCTAACTGCTACAGCTCTCTGCATTTCCAATCAGCAATTTGGACTACTCTGAATATTAATAAGCAATAAAATATTTTTTGTTTGTTTGTTCTTCTTTACGTTCCCCTTCTAACAGCAGATCGTAGAGGCGTGAAATATATTTTATTAAAAAAAACAAAAACAATAATGATAAGATGGGCCCAAGATCTCGGGTATAATGTCCTAGTAGAACAATGGGAAAGATTGTGGAAGGAGGATATGAAATTTACCGCCTGTTATAATCTAAGGGAGAATATTCTAAAGATGATGTATAGGTGGTACCAAACACCAGAGAAAATTGCCAAAATGTATAAAAATAAATCTTCGGTGTGCTGGAGGTGTAGTGGAGAAAAGGGATCCTTTATGCACATGTGGTGGAGTTGCCCCATCATTTGTAACTATTGGAATATGATTTATGAAGAACTCAAAAAGCTACTAAAACATACATTCAGAAAAAAACCAGAAATATTCCTATTAAACATAATACCAGAGGATATTAAAACAACAAAAAGAACATTGTTAATGTATGGAATAGTAGCAGCAAGAGTCCTAGTGGCTCGAAATTGGAAATCCAAAAATTTACCCAGCATAACAGACTGGCAAACTCTGATGTTAGAATATTTACAGTTGGCAAAAATAACAGTAAGGATAAGAGGACAAACGAGACAAAAAGCACAGGAGGAATGGAAGATGTTCAAAGAATATTTATTGAAAAATGGAATATCTGAAACCATAATAGCAGACTTAGGCTGAACCTATTATAAATAGTAAGAAATGAAACAATAAGCAGATACAGTATTCACAAATGTGCGATAAAACAAGAATAATATAAATTACAGAGAGAATAATTGGAAGAGCTGTTTTTAAGGCTTTTTTTGTTTATGCTTTTTTTGTTTTCTGCTTTTTCTTCTTCTTCTTTTCTTTGCTCGGCAATTTTGGTGTGAGCTCTTGTATTTTGTGTATTTTCTTATATTTTGTGTATTTTGTGTATTTTTTTGGTAATTTTTGTATGCATTTTTGTTTTCGCTATCAAGTCTGTATTTTAAAACAATAAAATAATAAAAAATATACTAAAAAAAAGCAATAAAATAAATTTATTCAAGCAACTTTCTAAGTGTCCACATTGCTTGTTGATTCAAAGACGGCAGAGGCACTCTTCCTCCCTTTTCCTTAAAGGGTGCAGTAGCTCTTTCCCTCCCATCCCTTCTCTGGGGCTTCCTTGCTCATTGCTGCAGTGTAAGATGTAGCTTTCCCCTAATTATTCAGCCTGAGCTCTGGTCTTCTGGGACTCCATCGGAGAGCTGCTGGAAACTGGGGAGGCAGCTTCCTCCTCCTCCTTCAGGATGGAATCATAAAATCAGCTCCTCTGACCCCACCAGGCCCCTTTCGAGTTAGAGCAACCATGCTAGGGTGCCCGTGTAACTGTCTAGATGCATGCAGACACTATGAGAGATGATGCCAAGCCAGAAGTGTCAAGGCTGAATTAGGCAGACTGACCAGGGTAAGCATTGGAGAGGGGGGATACTTTCCTTCCGACCCCATCAACCGATTGATAATTCAGGATTCTAATTTGTGCTTTTATCAAAAAAATATTTCTGTATACACTGTATCATTTTATTGTTGCTATGGCCTTTGGCTAATGCGAATAAAGTTGTTTTATTTTTATTTTTATTTTTATTATTATTATTAGTAGTAGTATTCCTTCTGACCCCCATCCTTTACATTAAACATGATGTAGCTGATTTCAAACGTATGCCATTGTGCCTCCACCTGTCTCCTGTTTTGTCCCTTAGTTTACCCTCTCCCCTTGACGCACAATTTTTTTAAATCTCTCTGCTTTTTAAAGACTTTTTGTTTATTCACTTTCCACCTCCATCTGCTTCATTCAGCTCCTTCTGCACAGACAGAGCAGAAAGGTGTAAAGCAGCCTTTCCCAGTGTGCTGCCCTCCTGGCGTTTTGAACAACTCCCACCAACTCCTGCAAGTCTTCAGTTGCCAGTGTGGTGTAGTGGTTAAGAGCGGTAGACTCGTAATCTGGGGGACCGGGTTCGCATCTCCGCTCCTCCACATGCAGCTGCTGGCTGACCTTGGGCGAGTCACACTTCTCTGAAGTCTCTCAGCCTAATTCATCTCACAGAGTGTTTGTTGTGGGGGAGGAAGGGAAAGGAGAATGTTAGCCACTTTGAGACTCCTTCGGGTAGTGATAAAGCGGGATATCAAATCCAAATCATCATCATCCTCCTCCTCTTCTTCTTCTTCTTCTTCTTCTTCTTCTTCTTCTTCTTCTTCTTCTTCTTCTTCTTCTTCTTCTTCTTCTTCTTCTTCTTCTTCTTCTTCTCTTCGCTTTCCAACTGCACCACTCTTCTCTTTTGTGCTTTGCCTGCCCATGTCCAGAAAGAGCATGGCGAAAACATGTCTGCCATCATGGACAGCTGCTGCCAGTCAGCATAGTTCTGAGATCGGTGGACTAATGTTCTAACTTTGACTAAGGCAGTTTCCTGTCTTCCTTGGTTCACATATCTCCTCAGGATACACCTGGTGTCTTCCTCACTGTAGTCTCGTGGCTACATTGGTCCGTCTATGGTCTACAGAACTCATCCACAGTCAGTTCTGTAAGAGTTTCATGGGCCCAGGGTTGAGGAACCTGCTCCCCTATTAAAGATTCTCATAGCAGACCAAGAAGCCAACCTAGGGACCACTCCATGAGATTAATGGCTTGTGATCATTTTATTTACCGCAAATGGAGTATGTCTTATTTCTCCCGCCCAGAGATCTCAGAATGCAGTGCAGGGTATATACATTTTAAATGCAGTACAATAGATACCATTTGCAAGTGTGTAAGACTGACCTAGGCGTAATGAATGTGCTTCTTACTGAGACAGGGGTGAGTTAGTGTGAGGAGTGTCTGCTTGAGAAATAAAGGGGCCATAAATTATAGAATGGGTGAATGTGAAATGAGGAAAAGAATAGATATAAAATGGAACAAAATGAAGAGCAGAGCAGAGATTACATATTCAATATTCTCAATTCATGGGATGTACTGTAGCACTTTTCACAATACTTTGGTGAGTTATTTGCTTTTCTTCTCTCCCTCCCAAAAGTTTCTCACCCCCATATATTTGAGGCATATGCCTGGAAATGAACAACAACAACACTTTATTGTATTTAGCTAAAAGCCATTACAATCCAATTACAGATCCAACAAATAAAATACAAGTAAAACCTGTTAAAAGAGATCTGGAATGTATATACAGTGGTACTTTGGTTTACAACCATAATCCGTTCCGGAGGTCCGTTTGTAAACCAAAACAGGTCATAACCCAAGGTGCACTTTTGCCAATGGGGCCTCCCAAAAAAGTTGTTCGTAATCCCCCCAAATTGTTCGTAAACCAAACAAATTGTTCGTAATCCAAAAAAGGGGTCATAATCCAAAAAAAGTTTGCAAACTGGGACGCGCACTTCCGAGTTTGAATTGGTCATAATCCAAAATGGTCGTAAACTAGGCTGTTTGCAAACCAGGGTAACACTGTATTTGCAATAAATCAGATTATTGAATCCCCTACACAATCTACAGCATTGTCTTTAAGGAAACTAGCACAAATACTTTTAGCGGCTTTAGCAAATAAGGCATATTTTCACTTCAGGGGTCTGTCCCTGTAGCGGAGCCAGCAGCTGTTCCAAAAATCTCTTTCTGGGGTTTTGATCGAGCTGACAATGGAGTATATAATGAGGGAGCTCTTCTACTTCGCCTGACCTGCAAATACAAAATCTTAGATGCCTTGGGACAGGCATAGGCAAAACTCGGCCCTCCTGCTGTTTTGGGACTACAATTCCTATCATCCCTGACCACTGGTCCTGTTAGCTAGGAATGATGGGAGTTGTAGTCCCAAAACATCTGGAGGGCCGAGTTTGCCTATGCCTGTTCTTGGGACATTCCTTTATCTTCCATCTAAGACTGAAGTGGTCATTGTATGAAAACAGAGGGCTGTAAATGCAGTTCTCAGGGAGCAAAGGTAAGTGACTGCAGGTATGGCTAGGTTTCAGAAAGTGGTACCAGTAGGAAAATTTTGAGATATGGGTTAAAAATAGGTCTTGCTCATTATCCCGTTTATAAATCCAATTCCTGAGCAGTCTTTTAATTCCAGGTAAAGCAAAGATATCTGTTGTCAGGTGTTTTGAGGCTAGGAGGTCTTGTGCTATCTTAGCCCAGCCACACTTCTTCCGCTGTTCCTCCTGCCTGGAAATGAATAAGAGAAAAGCCTCTGGAGAGGGGATTTTGAAATTTCAGGTGGGACACTAATTGAGGATCTTTATTGCAAAATGCTCCCTTCTGAAGTTTCCCTTTAAACAAACAAACAAATGAAAGCACCTTTGTGTTTCTGTTACTTGAGTTTGCAGCTAATACGTAGTCAGGTCATTAATAATCTCTTAAACTTTCTTAAACTAAAAGGAACCCATTTTTTTAAAGATCTCTTTAGTAGCAAAAGCCTTCAATGCCGAATCATTTTTAGTTACTATATTTTGTCGTCTTTTTTTTTTTAACCTCTTTGAACTCTATGTTCTTTCTGAGATCTGGAAACCAGAATACTATTACACTATTTAAAATGTGGGTGATCGTATGTTCATATATTAGCGTATGATCACAGGTAGTTTATTTCATTGTAAAAGATTTTAACTGTGAATTTTTATTCTTTACTTTAACACAATACATTGTCTTTTTCAGTAAGCTTTGTAATCTGACTCCAAGATGTCCAGTTCAGAGTCAAACAGCATTTTACTATTTCCTTCCTTCCTTCCTTCCTTCCTTCCTTCCTTCCTTCCTTCCTTCCTTCCTTCCTTCCTTCCTTCCTTCCTCTATTTAAAACAGGTTTCTGGGTTCCTGTCAGCACTGTACCTGCTTCATTTTGTACTAACTAAACTTCTCTGCTGCGTTTTTAAAAAGCACCATTTAGCACATATTTATTTCTTTATGAAATATATACCGTATATTTATATACTGCTGTTAGATAAGTTTACAACAGTTACACATTAGACCAAACAATTAACACCATATTTTTTAAAAAATGAAACCAATGATATTGCACTGGTCCTATGACTTCCACCATCCTTGACTATTGGCCCTGCTGGCTGGCACTTGTGGGAGTTGGAGTCGAATCACATCTGGAGGGTGCCATGTTGGCTATCACTAGTGCTAGAATAAGCTGGAGTAACCACATTACAACATAGAAACAGCCCTGCTGGGTCAGAGCAAATGCCTCCATCCAGGCAAGCAAGTAGCAAGAGGAACTCAGCTATATAGCTGCAAATAAAACGTTTAAGGAATCCCCGTGACGGGGTGAGCTCCCGTTGTTCGGTCCCGGCTCCTGCACACCTAGCAGTTTGAAAGCACATCAAAGTGCAAGTAGATAAATAGGTACCGCTCCGGTGGGAAGGCAAACGGCGTTTCCGTGTGCTGCTCTGGTTCGCCAGAAGTGGCTTTGTCATGCTAGCCACATGACCCAGAAGCTGTCTGCGGACAAACGCCAGCTCCCTCGGCCAGTAAAGCGAGATGAGCGCCACAACCCCAGAGTAGTCCGTGACTGGACCTAATGGTCAGGGGTCCTTTTACCTTTGTTGTTTAGTCGTTTAGTCGTGTCCGACTCTTCATGACCCCATGGACCATAGCACGCCAGGCACTCCTGTCTTCCACTGCCTCCCGCAGTTTGGTCAAACTCATGTTCGTAGCTTCGAGAACACTGTCCAACCATCTCGTCCTCTGTCGTCCCCTTCTCCTAGTGCCCTCAATCTTTCCCAACATCAGGGTCTTTTCCAGGGAGTCTTCTCTTTTCATGAGGTGGCCAAAGTATTGGAGCCTCAGCTTCACGATCTGTCCTTCCAGTGAGCGCTCAGGGCTGATTTCCTTCAGAATGGATAGGTTTGATCTTCTTGCAGTCCATGGGACTCTCAAGAGTCTCCTCCACCACCATAATTCAAAAGCATCAATTCTTCGGCGATCAGCCTTCTTTATGGTCCAGCTCTCACTTCCATACATCACTACTGGGAAAACCATAGCTTTAACTATACGGACCTTTGTCGGCAAGGTAATGTCTCTGCTTTTTAAGATGCTGTCTAGGTTTGTCATTGCTTTTCTCCCAAGAAGCAGGCGTCTTTTAATTTCGTGACTGCTGTCACCATCTGCAGTGATCAAGGAGCCCAAGAAAGTAAAATCTCTCACTGCCTCCATTTCTTCCCCTTCTATTTGCCAGGAGGTGATGGGACCAGTGGCCATGATCTTGGGTTTTTTTTATGTTGAGCTTCAGACCATATTTGTTATGTTGAGCTTCAGACCCTTTACCTTTAAAGTGCATTATACAAATGAGACACAAGGTGGCGATGGTGAGCTATGGCAAATTCCATATATTTTTCAAAACTTTTTTTAGAAAGCGTTTTCACAATGTTTTTTTATATGTGTCTAGATTCCACCCAGCAGAGTTCAAGGGCACATCCCAGCCAAGCAAAAACAGTTGGGGTACAAAGTTGAGACAATGAAAAGCAGGGTAGGCAGACCTGTCAGAAGAGCTACAGAACCTCTGGAGAGCTGCGTGTCAGGTTGTTCTTCTCAAACATTGCTATAGCAAGGTGGGGTGAACTGAGCAGTAGTCTCTCCAAGCACCACCTTCCGGAATTGGTCCTTTGTGTAGAAACTGAACCAGAACATGTGGGATTCCAGATGTTTCTAAAAGACAACTCCCATCATCCCTTGCTATTTATTGCCTATGTTTTCAGGACTGATGGAGGCTAAAGGTTCCTCACCCCTGTACGAATCAAGTGTAGCACCTGTTCTTTCCTCTTGTGTGTGGTTCCTGGATCGTATTCCAACTGTGATTAGGTCCTCGGTCTTAGAAATTTGTCACTATGGCTCTTGTGTCAGCTGCTCATACCAGCTTCCATTTTGAAATGGTCTTTTGTTACTGTTTTTGCTTCTTATTCCAGATAATGTACAGGGGAGCAGTATGGGAAGAAGGTAACCACAGTTACCAAGGATAATTTGTCTTATTGGGAGTGGCTGACCGCCCACGCTTGGAGATGTTGCTCTTTGGTATCATTCTGATCTGCTACACGATGACCCTGCTAGGCAACACGGCCATCATTGTGGTGTCGCGGGTGGACCCCCATCTCCACACTCCCATGTATTTCTTCCTCAGCAACCTCTCCTTCCTTGATCTTTGCTTCACTACCAGTCTTGGTCCCCAGATGCTGGTGAACTTTTGGAGGAAAAGCAAGACCATTAGTTACGGTGCCTGCGTGGCCCAGCTCTACATCTCTCTCGCTCTGGGCTCCACAGAATGCATTCTGTTGTCTGCCATGGCTTGTGACCGCTATGCTGCTGTCTGCCACCCGCTGCGCTACACTGCCATTATGAGCCACTCCCTATGCTTCAAAATGGCTGCCGTCTCCTGGATTAGTGGCTTTAGCACCTCACTGGTGGAGACGGTGATGACTCTTCGGCTCCCACGGTGTGGACAAAACCGGGTGGATCACTTTTTCTGCGAAGTGCCAGCCTTAATAAAGTTGGCTTGTGTTGACACCTCAGTCAATGAGGCTGTGCTCTTTGCTTCCAGTGCAGTGTTCCTTTTAGTACCACTAGGCCTCATTATTATCTCATACGGCTTCATTGTGTCTGCCGTGCTGGGGATCCGCTCAGCGGAGGGCAGGCAAAAGGCCTTCAACACCTGTGCCTCCCACTTGATTGTGGTGTCGCTGTTTTATGGGACGGCCATTTTCAGTTACCTCCAGCCCCCGTCCAATTACTCCCGCGACCAGGGCAAGATGGTTTCCCTTTTCTATACATTTGTCACCACCATGCTTAATCCACTAATCTATACCCTGAGGAACAAAGAGGTACACAAAGCTCTGAGAAGAGTAATGAAGCGGAATTAAAGCTCCTGGCTTCCTTAAGAGGTTCTGCTGTTTTTGTTTTAAAAAAATAAAGATTCCTTGTCGATGACTTGCATGGAGCTGTTCACAGTACGAACGAAGCTTCCTTTTTATTTTGTACCACCCACAGTTGAATCCAATGAATTAGGCTGGATTGCGTATTGCATGATTATTACTGAAGTCCTTCTGGAAGTTCGATGAGGCAACTACCAAGGAGTGTGGTGGAGTCTCCTTCTTTGGAGGTCTTTAAGCAGAGGTTTGACAGGCATATGTCAAGAATGCTTTGATGGTGTTTCCTGCTTGGCAGGGGGTTGGACTGGATGGCCCTTGTGGTCTCTTCCAACTCTATGATTCTATGATTCTATGAACTATATGTCCGTGGGAAGCCAACAAGCAGGACTTGAGTTCAACAGTCCTCTACCCATGTGATTACGGCCCAACCCCAAACCCAAAGATCTCCAAATTCTCAACCTGGCATTCCTAGCATTTATTGCCCCTGCTCAGTAAGCCCTGTTACCTCCTCAGCTTCTGATCCTCCTCCCAGTCTTCTCCCTCTGTCCACTCATCATTGTCCCACCGCCACTCCCCAGGCTCTGAACCTTCTTCCCTTGCTGGTTCCCCAACAGGTTTCTCGGACAATTTCTCTGCATCCAACCAGTTTGTGCCACATAGATTTCTCAGCTTTGATTGTATCAAGCAGATCAACTCTAGCCCTGGTCACTAATGGTTGATAATAGAGGGAAGATGGTCCCATCTGTGTTGTGCTTCCAAATCCATCATCTCTTTTTCCAACACTTTCCCACCCCCCTGTGTTTCTTCTTTCCCCCCTGCAACTACAATCCTACGTATCACCACTTTGAAAGCACTCCACAATATACAGAGTTGTAGCATCTACCAATCCACAATCGAGTCTGAAATATTCATGTGTTGCCTTCTGAATCCGTTGTCTAGCTTCTCTTTTATCCACTATAGTAGGGTCAAAAGGACAAGTTATTTCACCTCGGTGTAAATTCCATTCTGACCATTGCAGAATCAACAGAGGAATGACCCAAAACCAACTCGAGATCAATTTTAGCTGCTGCCTCTGTTTAACATAATCTGGGATATATTAATATGAGGTTTTTCTTTGAATAAGAGTTGCAGCTTAGGGTGGCTGGGTAAAGGAAGAACAAAGCTGCTGGGCTTTACATTAGGAGTGTGCAGGGGGAGTATATGGGGAAAGAGAGGAGAGAAAAGGAGGGGGGAATACTTTTCTACATGCACCAAAAAGCTCCTCCCCTTAAGTCATATTAGAGGAGTGCTAGGAAATAGAACACAGTTTAAAGCAAATTACAGTCCCAAGAAGGCTATCAATGGCTGCTGGCCATGATAGCTACGCTCTGCCTCAAAGTTCAGAGGAAGTAATGCTTCTGGGTGCCATTTGCTGGAAACTGCAGGAGGCGGAGTGCTTTGTGCTTGAATCCCTGCTTGCAGGACATCTGGGTGGCCGCTGTAAGAACAGGATGCTGGACTAGAAGTGTCATTGGCCTGATCCTGCAGGGTTCTTCTCTTCTTCTTTTTTCAAATTTTTTTAATTCATTTTCCAAATACAAAATCACAAAAGACAAAACAAAAACTCAAAACAGGAAAAAACCAAAAACAAACAAAAAGAAAACAAACAAAAAGAAAAACATCTCAAATCTTATATTATTTGCTTAACATTGTTGACTTCCTCAATTCCCCCCTCACTGGGTCCATTTTAAAATTCCAATTAAGCAGTTTTCATCTTATGTCTTAAATCAGGGGTCCCCAAACTACGGCCCCCGGGCCGGATGCGGCCCAATCGGCCTTCCAATCCGGCCCGCGACGACCCCCGCCGCCCGCTGCCGCCGCCCGCTCTCACGGCGCGCGGCGCAGCGGCGATCTGAAAAATCGGCAAAAAATCGCCGAAAATCCTTTGTGCGCATGCGTACGGGCCTCTCCCGACCCGGAAGAGGTCATTTCTGGTGCACTTCCGGGTCGGGGGAGGCCCATACGCATGCGCACAAGCGATTTTCGCCGATTTTTTTTCCGCCCGTGTGCGTGTGCGCATGCGCACGGGCGAGCACTCCCCCGCCCTCCGGCCCGCTGCGCGCGCACTCCCCTGCAGTCCGGCCCACCGCGCGGTCGGCGCGGCGGGCACCGGCCCGCCGCTCCGTAAGTCTGGGGACCCCTGTCTTAAATTAATCCAACACATTTTATCATTAACACTCGGATATTCTATTCTTAAAAAATCATCTATTTTCCACCAATAATTAATCAATTTATCCAAATCAAAAATTATTTTCCCTTCCTTCTATCTTCTATCTTCTATTTCTCCCCTTATCCTCAATTTTTTTACCAAGAACTTTCCATAAATTTAAATATTAATTCTTCTATCATACTATCATTTAAACACATTACAACAAATTTAACCCCCCTTCCCCTGAACTCAGGGTCTCCCAGATTCTTCAGTGAGTTCCATAAGTCATTCCAGTTTCGGACCATCTAAATCAGTCGAGAAAGTTACATCCATTATTACCCCTCACCCCACTCCCACCCTGTCCCAGCCTACCCACCATTCTTCCTCAATCATCCCCTGATGCTTCCCCAATTTTTTTAAATGCTGTAGTACAAAACCATCCAGCAATAATTCCATTTTCCAGCCCTTTCTCAGTTTTTATTCCCTTTGGATTCTGACCCCAGCATGGATCCTGCCCTCCCTCTCTCACTGGGAGGCCATTACTCCATGCTGGTTCTTCTTTGGGGACTCCTTGGATCAAACAGATGTCCTGTTCCCCCCCCCCTCACTGGGGGAACAATGTTCCATGTATCTTCCTCCTTTTTTAAAGTTCAATTACACTGTCCAAGACTGATGATTGTTCTTCTTGCTCGACTTCGCTCTCTGTTAGTTAATCCTTTTTCTCTGTCCTGACAATTCTGATTCCTTTCACACCATTCACACCATTTCACGCAACAATATATTATTTTGCCACAGTTCATTTCTCAAATCCAAAAGCAATTCCAAAAGTTCCTTCTGAAAGTCCAGGCCATCAGGTGATGTTATGGCTACAGGCATCCTGTTCATCTCAGATTTCATGGGAACAGAGCAGAGCAGGAAGTGGTGCAGATTATATTTCCCAAAACATCAAAAACCAAGTTAATATCCAAACTGGTTATAGTCTCATTTTTTAATTCTTGTCTAAAAATGCTTGTGTCCATTTATGAAAAGAGCATTTGTCAAACTTCTTATACACAGCCTTATATTTTACACTCTCTTCACAATTGACAGTTCTCAGTCTCAAAGAGATAAACAAATTCCTTTCTATTGTGATGTCATAATGGCGGCTCGCTGCTTCCTCCCGGGACCTAACTTCAGTTTCCAGGGGGATTTTCCCCAATCCAAATTTAAAATGTTTTGCAGGGATTTTAATAAATTTAATCCTTCTCCCCTTTACCCTGCCTCCGGGGGAAGGTGTTGAGTCCAGTCCTCAATAATTAATAGGTTCCTTTCACTTTTCCGGATATAGGCAAATTAACTGCATTATGGTCCTCTCAATGGGGGAGATTGACTTCCTGTTTAAATCTCCTCCCGTGGCCAATTCATTCCAAATACGCAAAATAATTCTTAAATTTCTCCTTTTACTCACGGTATCCAATGTCTTCAAATTTTTTCAATTTTGAGGAAGAACCGATCGCTGTTGCCTGGCAGGATCGCAGCTTCGTGCCTCCGAGATAGCTATGCTCCGTTGCGCCGCATTAGCTCAAGACCCCCTGCTCTCTCGCTGCCCAAAAATAGGCTAGCCGAGGGAGGGGGGGCTCGCTTCTGGCGTCTGCGGGATCCACGTCCCCGAAACGCTCGATTCGGGGTTTCTTCTGGGAGGCCGCTGCGCTGGAGCAGTCCCCCCTTGCCTCAGAAGCACCACGTTCTCCTCAGCTGAGGAGAATGGCGTCCGCCATTGCTGTGCAATTGGCCGGAAGTTGGGTTCTTCTCAAGTTCTCAGGGTGGGTCCTAAAATCTCTCAGGTATAAAAGCATCCACATTATTGTGTGGACGAGTTGCAGAATACACCTGCAAAAGGCCACCATTCTGGAAGGGCCCTAGATGCTCCTCATATACTAGTGTCAGGCTTCAGGGAATCGGATCCCTCCCCCGATGGCAGTAAATAAGCATATCAAATGAAAGGAGCATTCTTACCAGTTAGTTTCTTTAATAATCACAGTGAGAGACAAAGGAATGCATATCTCTCTAGAAATGGCATTGCTCCCAGTACAGGTTCACCCCATCCGCCCCCCCCTAATCTACAAAACTCGTACATTGGGTAATCTGAGCTTGTTGCTGCTGAGCTCTCTGTTCTATCACTCTCAAAGCCTGTCTAGTCTTAGGCGGGGGTGGTGGTTCAGGAATGCTTTCCAAGGAAACTGAATCTGGCAGCTCTCTCTCTCTTGGTGTTTCCTCTTTTAGCTGTTCCTCACCCAGTATTTCGCAACTATTCCCCTCTGGACTATGCCCCTCTGCAAACCACTGTTCTAAATCAATAGTGTCTTCCTGCCCTTGGGAAGGTTCAGGAGAAGGGGGTCGGCCGCCACCATTCCTCCTCAGCCCTGCCCCTGACAACCAGCAGTCAAGTGTTGATGCTGACCTTTAAAGCCCTAAATGGCCTTGGTCCATAGCTGCCAAGTTTTCACTTTTCTCGCGAGGAAGCCTATTCAGCATAAGGGAAAATCCCTGTAAAAAAGGGATAACTTGGCAGCTATGCCTTGGTCCAGTATACCCGAAGGAGCATCTCCACCCCCATCATTCTACCCAGACACTGAGGTCCAGCGCCAGGGGCCTTCTGGCGCTTCCCTTGTTGCAAGAAGCCAAGTTGCAGGGAACCAGGCAGAGGGCCTTCTCGGTAGTGGCGTCTGCCCTGTGGAACGCCCTCCCATTAGATGTTAAAGAGAAAAACAGCTACCAGGTTTTTAGAAGACATCTGAAGGCAGCCCTGTTTAGGGAGGCTTTTAATGTTTAATAGATTACTATATTTTATCCCAGCCAGATGGGCGGGATATAAAAAAATAAATTATTATTATTATTATTATTATTATTATTATTATTATTATTATTATCATCATCTGTATTCTGCCACAAGGTGGCAACAGCCTCAGCTGAACCTCTGTAACTGGACTTGCAATTCTGCTGGACTGGTGTTTTAATGGCATCTACACTTCAAAAATATTTTTGCATAGATGAGAAGCACCCATCCCTTGATAAACATCCATCTGGAAGCAGCACCATAGTTATAATTGCAATGTGTTGCATTTAGGGAACTCTGTGGGGTTGTCACCAACCACCCTGTTCTGTTTGTACATGGGGAAGTGTGGGTTAACACTTGCTTTGACGCAGCATCATCTGACCTCCCGGCAAACAAATCAGGATGAATGCTCACTAAATAGCCAACATGGTCTAATTTCCCTGCAAATAAATCAGGATGAAAGCTCAACAAAACAAGCCATTTGTAAGTGCCTTGACCTTCATCTGCCAGGTTCCTCCCCCCCCCCCCCAGTTTGAGGAGGTGCATTTAACTATCTCCAGTATCTCCTTAGGAAACACAAACACAGAGGCCACAGTCTCAGGACCCCAGACATATCATTAGCTGCCAGAAGCCCAAGGGTGTAAAACAGGCACCCCCAAACTGCGGCCCTCCAGATGTTTTGGCCTACAACTCCCATGATCCCTATCTAACAGGACCAGTGGTCAGGGATGATGGGAAATGTAGTCCAAAACATCTGGAGGGCCAAAGTTCAGGGGTGCCTGGTGTAAAATTATTTTAAGTATGGCGCCTAAACGACTGTAGGCTACTCAGGAGGTGGTGGCCTCTCCTTCCTTGGAGGTTTTTAAGTGGAGGTTTGATGGCCACCAGTCATGGATGATTTGGTTGAGATTCCTGCATTTCATAGGGTTAGACTAGTCCAGGCATAGGCAACCTTGGCTCTCCAGATGTTTTGGAACTACAACTCCCATGATCCCAGACCGCACTGGCCCTGTTAGCTAGGGATCATGGGAGTTGTAGTTCCAAAACATCTGGAGAGCCAAGGTTGCCTATGCCTGGACTAGGATGACCCTCAGAGTTCCACCCAACTGCATAATTCTATGATTCTGTGGCATGTGGGTCCTGCATGAATGTGGCCTTCAACAAGTGGGGGGGGGGAGAGATAGAGATTGCTCATTCCTGCCCTCTTTTACTTCCCTGATCTAAACAGCTCCATGGAGTAAAGAGATGCGTATCTGCAGCATCATTGATGGCGATTTAGGCTGTGGAAACAGCACAACAGGAAGGAGTTAACAAACATACCCCCAATGTCTCTTCTCCTATTAAATTAATATCTGAGATGTTGCCGGTCCAATGACAGGTCTCCAGAGCCATGTCTGTTTAGACTATCTCTGTCTATAGAGCTGGGAGTGAAGGGACCCCTGGTCCCTACTGGAAGCCATCATTGCACCCCACTCATTAATTGCCACCATGTGGCACAGCGGGCCTTGTTAGTGTCTCTCTGCTGGGGATGGCAACACAGGAGAGCCCTGTTTCTTCTTAACGCCGCTTGCTATTTATGAGAAGGGAGACTGACTGTAAACAAGCATTCGGTTCTTTAGCATGCGGGAGTCTCTTGATGAGCCCCAAAGGGAGAGCCAAGGAGTTACAAAGTCAGAGAGTGTTCGCAAAGTTTCAGGGAATCCATAGGGGAGCTGGCACTTCTACAAGTACCCAGAAAAACTCCAGCACCTTCAACAACTGCACGGAGCGATGGAGAAAATGTCCCCTGATAATGCAGCTCTTAGAACCTCGGGTTCAGGTGCTGAATAATAGATACCAATTGTATTCGCTTGATTGATTTCCATTCTGGATATGGGACAAATCTGCAGGCGTCAGCAGATTCCTGTTTCTCTTTTCGGTGGACATCCCTAGCTGCAACCACCTAGGATGGCCAGATGCAAAAGAAAGAACTGCGCTCTTGCACCTTGCATAATCTTCCGCACAACTACTAAAGGTGCAGAAGCCCCTTGTCCTCTTTAGCACCTGGGTACCTTAGACCGAGAGCATGTAGAGGATGGGCAGGGTGGCGCTGTGGGTTAAACCACTGAGCCTAGGGCTTGCCGATCAGAAGGTCGGCGGTTCAAATCCCCGCAACAGGGTGAGCTCCCGTTGTTCGGTCCCTGCTCTTGCCAACCTAGCAGTTCGAAAGCACATCAAAGTGCAAATAGATAAATAGGGAAGGTAAACGGTGTTTCCATGAGCTGCTCTGGTTCGCCAGAAGCGGCTTAGTCATGCTGGCCACATGACCCAGAAGCTGTACGCCGGCTCCCTCGGCCAGTAAAGCGAGATGAGCGCCGCAACCCCAGAGTCGTCTGCGACTGGACCTAATGGTCAGGGGTCCCTTTACCTGTTACCTTAGACTGAGAGCATGTAGATGATGGGCAGGGAAGACCAATATCGAACTGCCCCTATAACCCATGGCCCTCTAGATATTAGAAACCAAGCTAATTCCTTTTATGGGTGACACTGATAGGGTGGGGGGTTTTCTGTGTTTTTCTGTAGCTGTTCCAGGCAGGTGCATTGTTTTGAAGATGCCCGGAGCATCGTTGTTTGTTTTTCCTGCATGGCCCCAGATTATCATTTTCCTTCAGGGCTGAGCACACCCTTTGAGCACACAGAGAGGGAGAGAAAGAAGCAATAGTCCTCTTCAAGGGGAGCTTCATTCTTCAAACAGGAACGAAAGCCATCTGAGAGAGGTAGCGGCAGCTGCAACAGAAGGTAAAACCGGCTCCCTTATCTATCCCAGGAAAAGCAGAGAGAGAACTTTAGTCATTGCTGCACTATGTCAGGTGGTGTTGGTGGGGGACGACGACTCAAAAGTCTAAGTAGGAGAGAGGGGAGATCATGCAGGTCCTGTTTTTGATAATAAAGAGTAAACTCCAACATGCTCAGTGTGGTTTACTGCTGACACTGTTGGAAGGAGAGAACACAGGAAGAGACATGTAGATATCCAAAAGTTAGAGAGAAAACCATCTCATTGTCCTATTCTGGTCTGCACTGATAATGTTATTTTTAAATGTCCCCTAGGGACAAAAGGGAGATGTGGCCATAGAAATCATTTCAATGTATCTGTCCCTGGGCATAAATGTGTCGATTAGCAAACTCTCCAGTTCAAAATGGAGAGAGAAACCACCTTCTTCTTCTTCTTCTTCTTCTTCTTCTTCTTCGATCACCCGTAGCTGAGTAAGATTGTCTTCCATGAACACAATTTTAACAGTAAGTCCGTAAGTGACTGTGGAGGACAATTCTGGATCCACACTTCCTTTGGAGACATAGGTTTCTGGGCGGAAGTTGATCACAGTGAGGGTCTGCCAAGCGTGCCTTCCTCTTAGCACGTTTCTCCTTTTCGTCCTGAGTTTGAGCGTCTTCAAAGCCCATGACACCTTTGGAAAAGACTGTTCTCCAATTGGAGTGCTCATAAGCCAGTGTTTCCCAGTTGTCGGTGTTTATACTGCATTTTTTAAAGATATGCCTTGAGAGAGTCTTTAAACCTCTTTTGTTGACCTAAACAGAAGAGGGAACCCCAAAACAGTCCAATGGAAACTGAGCATGATCATTGTGCTACTAATGCTGGTTGACTGACAGAGGATGGCAAAGAGGAAAATTGGGGAGGGGTGAGCGAAATCGATTTGCCTGGATCCCCCAAATGCAAAGCACTCCACACTGCAGCATTTTGTTGCAAGCCCCCCCTTCATATGTCTCTAACTCTCGTTCCGCCTCTCACCTGCAGGTCCCTCTCTTCCACCAGGAAAAATGCTCATCAGACTCAACACCGCCCAACTTCTCATTGTCTCGGCACTGCTGCTCCTCCTCTTGTTCTCATCCTGGAGAAGTCTCGAGCCCCAGGAGGGAGTCTCGGCTCCCACCAAGACCCACGTGCTGATCCTTTCCAGCTGGCGCTCCGGCTCGACCTTCGCAGGGCAGCTCTTCAGCCAGAACCCGTCGGTCTTCTACATGATGGAGCCAGCCAAGCACGTGTGGCATCGCATGCCCTGGGGCAGCCCCGAACTCCTCCAGGGGCCCATGAGGGACTTGCTGCGCTCCATCTTCCTCTGTGACATGGGGGCCCTCTGTGCCTACATCGAGGACCCCAGCATGGTCTACCAACTCTTCATGTGGTCCATGAGCAGGGCGCTCTGCTCCCCTCCGGCCTGCAAGGCCTTCAGACGCTCCGACATCATCGGGGTGAAGGAGTGCGAGGCCCGGTGTGGCCAAATGCCCTTTGAGATGATTTCTGAGGCCTGTCTCACCTACAGCCACGTGGTGGTGAAAGCCGTCCGCTTCTTCCAGATGGAAGCGCTTTACCCGCTCCTGATGGATCCCTCGCTCCATCTCCGGGTGATCCACTTGGTCAGGGACCCTCGTGCCGTGTACGCATCGCGCCAGGCCGTGTCTCTTCACCCCGACGACCTGGTCATCAGCAACGCCGTCAACGGCACTCTCAGCACCCTCGGAGTCATGCATAGGGTCTGCCGTGCCCAGGCCGAAATGTACCTCACGGCCTTGTACCGCATGCCTCCGGCCTTGAGGGGGCGATATCTCCTGACGCGGTATGAAGACCTGGTGAGGGACCCGCTGGAGCATCTGGCCAAGTGGTACCAGTTCACTGGCCTGACTTCCTCCCATAGTCTTGAGTCCTGGGTCTACAACATAACTCACTGGCCCACCGCCAACAGCGACCGGAAGCTTGGCATCTCCAGTGTGGACCCCTTGGAGATACAGAAAAATGCCAAGGTGGCTTCCCAAGCTTGGAGGAAGCACCTCAGTTTCCAGGAGGTGCAAGACGTTCAAAGCATCTGCAAGGAAGCCATGGAAGTGTTTGGCTACAAGCCAGCTGCATCAGAGGAGGAGCAGAGAGATTTGACGAAAGATCTTGTCCTTCCCAGGAAAAAAAATTAAGTCCCATGCAGGTGGAGAAGAGGAAGGATGAAATGGAACTCCATAGCCACAGCCTCCCCTTACACTGGGGGGGAATCTCTGGAGATATTTGCCCAAAGAATGCCCACTATATTCTACAATGGTAATGTGCTGCAATCTGTCCTCCAATTTCCTCTGAAATTTTATTCCTCTGGGAAAGAGGTTCTAACTCATTCTCACGGCACATGCCAATTCCATTCGCATTTTGGTGGGTGTGGGATTTTCAGGGTACCATGTTGTTGGGAGGTGGGTGGCTGAGGGTGATGTGTGTTTTTTTCCTTCTGTTTCTCCAGCACTTGCAGCCACCCTGGGTGCCTGCACTTCCTAATCTAAAAAAGCCCCTCCATCCTGGCCTTTCAACTAAAACACAAAAACACCTGGGAAGGCTGCCGAGAACAGACCGTTGATGAGATGATTTGCAGAATAAGAGAAAGAACATTGACAAACACCCCTTGGTCATCTCCAAAGGAAGGTAAGCACAGGGTGGGGAAGTGAGAACCTGTCTCCTGCCCATAAAGACTTCACCAAATTCTTCTCTCCCTTCTAATCATTTTCAGACGCAAGTTCTGATCTCATTAATTGATGGAGAATGGTTGAAAATACAGATTCACACACACCCCCAAACACCACACTAATTCTGCCATCGCAAAAGCAAGCCACGATCTTTGTGACAATCTAAAGACTATTTATTGCAGCAGGAGGTTCTGTAGGTATAATAATAATAATAATAATAATAATAATAATAATAATAATAATAATTGTTATTTCTACCCCGCCCATCTGGCTGGGTTTCCCCAACCACTCTGGGCAGCTTTCAACAGAACAATAAAAACAGAATAAAACTTCAAACATTAAAAACTTCCCTGAACAGGGCTGCCTTCAGGTGTATTCAAAAGTCGAGTAGTTTTTTTTTTTTTTCCTTGACATCTGATGGGAGGGTGTTCCACAGGGCAGGCGCCACTACCAAGAAGGTCCTCCCTGTAACCTCACTTCTCGCAGTGAGGGAACCGCCAGAAGGCCCTTGGTGCTGGACCTCAGTGAACGATGGGGGTGGAGATGCTCCTTCAGGTATTCAGGGCTGAGGCTGTTTAGGGCTTTAAAGGTCAGCACCAACACTTTGAATTGTGCTCGGAAACGTACTGGGAGCCAATGTGGGTCTTTCAGGCCTTGGCGGCCACCTCGAGTCACCAATCTAGCTACCGCATTCTGGATTAGTTACAGTTTCCGGGTCACCTTCAAAGGTAGCCCCACGTAGAGCGCATTGTAGTTGTCCAAGCGGGAGATAAAACACCTCCTTCACTGGATGCAAACCTATGGAACATATGGAAAGAAGAGGCTTCTGGGGAAGCTGCTCCTTCCTTCCTTCTTGTAGGTACTTTCCTTGTTTGCCAGAAGAACCCTTAAACCAGGGGTGTCAAACTCAAATTCATCGGGGGCCGCATCAGCAGTTTGGTCACCCTCAAAGGGCCGGTTGTGTCTGTAGGACTATGTGTCCACTCTTTATTATCATAAATTATTGTCACTGCATTCAATTATTACTGTTTTTTGTAATAATGTAAGCTCATTCCCGCCCCCACGTGGATCACATTCCTGCATCGTGGCGCGTGTGTGGGAGGTGATATAAACGAGGGAAATTTGAACAAAAGGTGGGGATCGACGGCTTCCGGGGGGGGGCTCAACTAAACCTTCGGCAGGAAGGAGAAAGCCACTGCTGGGATTAAAAACCTGCAGATGGAAAGAGGGCTCCCCTCTCCCGCCCTGCGCACACCCAAACCCCGCTAGGCAGGATGCCACACGCTGCAACCCACCCCATGCTTTGGAGAGGGGCAGGAACATGCGGTGCAGCGCCAACTCCCTGCTTTGCTTTTGCATCCTCCCTCCTCAGCGCCAGAGTCCCTTCCCCTCACGCTGAGGGAGGGCAGTGGATTTCCCGAGGAGGAAGGCGGCGGCAGCCCCAGCGGACGTGCATCTTCGCCTCAGAGCTGCTCTTCCCCCCACCCGCGCTGTTGTCGTCTTCGCCGCCGCCTCTCCCTACCGGGACTGCAGGCAGAGGAGGCTTGAAAACCTCCCCCCCCCCAAAAAAATCCCCTCCCACCTACTCAAACCGTGAGGCGACTCCATCTGGAGCCCTACATCACGAGGGGCTGAGGGGAGGCGGCGGCAGAGCGGGAAGAGCAGGAACCCGTGCCGTCGTCGCCGCCTCCCTCCCGACCCCCCCCTGGGGAGCTGCTCCGCCGGAACTGAGAAGCCAAAGGGCGGCTCGGGGGTGGGGGGGCAGAGCAAAATCCAGCCACCCTCCCGAGTGTCTATGAGGAGAAAACGGAGGAAGAGGGAAGAGAAACCCGGCTCCATCAAGAGAGTGGCTGTTGCGCTTCGCCTACTTTCCCCTCAGGCTCACTCCACGTCCCTTTCGCCCGCTCGCTCGCCCACCTCCCGGATGCAGCCGAGGAGAGGAAGGGAAGTGGCGGGCGGTGGCTCCCCAGTGCCACCTCACTCGCTCTTGGAGACAACAGCAAAGCCCGCCCCCCCCCAAAATCCAGCGCTGCTCCGTCCCGGCACCAACTTTGCTGGCGGCGCCTGTAGGGCTTTCCTACCTCCTCAGCGGGCTTCCTCCCCCTCCTCCTGCATCTCACTTCCCTGTCTGGCCGCTGTGCCACCGCCTCCCTCAGCCTCATTCGAAATTGAAATTCCCTGGCCAAGGCCGTCAGCGCGGCTCCAGCACCCCGGCCTCCGCCTGCAGCCCCGCCCTCGGTTTTGACCCTCGGCCAATCGCAGGCTCCAGAACTACTGTCAGTGGTATTGTCGGCGGCGGCTACGCGGGCCACATGACGAGGTCTGGCGGGCCGGATTAGGCCCCCGGGCCTTGTGTTTGACACCCGTGCCTTAAACCAATTAGGAAGCCTGCCAGGGAAAACTTAAGTGACGGGTAGCTTGGCTGCTCTCTCTTGACATTGAATGGGTTCCAAAACTGAAGCAGGCACTCCAAAACAGGAGAGAATCCCTTACATGTACACACACACACACACAACTGAAGAACCACTTTTGGGTCCCTTCCAGAAGAACATCACCCGCAGCCTCCCTGTTCAGGTTTCTGTCACACCCTTCTCCCACTTCCTTTAATGCTTTTGCCTGGCTGGAATGAGTCCTTGAACCTTGCTCATGCTTCCTGCTTGCCTGATGGAAAACAGAGAGGGGTGTTTGACCTTGAAGGAAGTCCCCTACTATACAAAGGACGAAAAATAACACCCATTGCACACACCCACTTTTACATTTGGCCCTGCCCACAAGCTGGCATGTGGTCCCCCCAGACGGTTCCTCCAAAGGGATTGCAGGTATTTATAGAGTTAGAAGACATCTGAAGGCAGCCCTGTTTAGGGAGGCTTTTAATGTTTAAGAAATTAGTGTATTTTAATGTTTCTGTTGTAAGCCGCCCAGAGTGGCTGGGGAAACCCAGCCAGATGGGCGGGGTATAAATAATAAATTATTATTATTATTATTATTATTATTATTATTACCGAGTCGGAAGAGGCCCCCATGGTCATCTAGTCCAGCCCCCTCCAACGTTGCTGGGCTCCATCTGCCATCCGCCCCAGCCAGCATGACCAATGGTCAGAGATGATGGGAGTTGCCCAGCAACATCTGAAGTTTCTACAGGGCCCTCTCACCTCTCTGCTATAAAGGTGCAGGGAGGTCCCTCCCTCCCTTTGTACCGCAATCATCCAACCACTAGCCTCTGCTTTAAAAGAACATAAAGACTTGCCCTGCTGGATCCAACCAAGACCCATCTGGCCAGCTGGAAGGTTCTGGCCACCCCCAAAGAGTGATGCTCTTTGTTCCTAGCGTGCAGGTTAGAGCTGGGGCATGTCAGATGTTGATACACTGCAACTCCTGTCACCCATGACAATGGGCTATTCTGGCTGGGGCTGATGGGAGTCGGAGCCCAAAAACATCTCAAAGGCCACAGATTGACCATCCCTAATCAAGAGGCTGAGTCGTGGCTGGACTTGGAGGTTCTATTTAGCTACAAAGGCTAATCACTGTTGGCAGGCACTGTTGGCTATCGGAAGTCCATTCACATCACCCACATTTCAACCCCATGGCTTCCCCACACAAGAAACCTAGCAACCATAGTTTACCAATCTCAGGAACTGCAATTCCCAACAGCCTTAACAAACTACAGTTCCCAGAATTCTTTGGGAGAAGCCGTGCCCTTCAAATGTGCTTTAAATGTATGGTGGCGATGTGACCATTACACATAAGAAACACCATCTTTTTGTGCCAGTTGGCCGCCTAGGATTTGGAAGGAAGGAAGGAAGGAAGGAAGGAAGGAAGGAAGGAAGGAAGGAAGGAAGGAAGGAAGGAAGGAAGGAAGGAAGGCATTCTCTCTCCTGCACCCCTCCTCTGCCCAACAACCACAAATAAATTTATAAACCCATCTCTCCCCATCAACCCCTCCTTTGTTGTCTTTTCTCTAAACTAAAAAGCCCCACAGACAAAAGCTGTTCCCACCCATTGATCCAAAGGAAGTTTGTCAAACGGCTTTAAAAAAAAATGCACACAGTTAATCCATGTACATAGTAAACAAAGAATAATAGCTGAGATTAAGCTTTTGGTTTCATGGGCCACTGCAAACTCTGGTATCACTCTACGGGTTCACTGGGAAGAAACCAGCCTGAGTTTTCCATTGCAAAAGCTTCTGCTAGCAATCATCTGGCCAATTAAAAACACCTGTCTTGTTAGAGGCTCTCTCCCATATCCGAGTAGAGAAACCCATGCCAATTTTTGTTTGCCTTTTAGAGAGAGGGCAAATGCACTACGGCTGCATCCCTTGTGGGGCTCTGTGCGACCACACGAAAGGTCTCTCTGGTCAGGCAACAGCCTAACTTCCCACAACAGCTAACTAGATGCCTCTAGGAAGGCAATATTCCTTTCCCCATCCCCTGCTGCTGCCACTAACCTGCGTGCCCCCCCCCCCGCCCAGCTAGACATATGCCCATTTGCTTCATATATAACAATGTTGGCTGGTGTCCATTGAAACTGGAAGGGTGGTGGGCAGGGAGCACAACAGTAGGTGGCTCCAGAGCCAATGACTACCAGATGGCAACTTTAAGTTTGCCAATGTGAAGAAGTACTATTGCAGGGGTCAGCAACCTAAGGACCATGGGCCACAAGCGGCCCACGGGGGTCGTTTAACTGGCCAACGACCCGCACAGCGAGTCCCTGCGCACTGCCGGAAATTGTGACTGCGCATGCGCAGACACTGGAAATTGCGTCTACGCAGACGCCGGAAATCGCGGGGCCGCGCTCATGCACGCGCACAATCCAGCCCATGGAGGGATCTCCGCTGGAGTGAACCGGCCCAGGCAAGGTAAACCTTGCCGACCCCTGGACTATTGCTACAAACAGGGGTGCGGTTGGCGCTGCAGTTTAAATCACTGAGCCTCTTGGGCATGCCAATCAGAAGGTCGGAGGTTTGAATCCCTATGATGGGGTGAGCTCCCGTTGTTCTATCCCAGCTCCTGCCAACCTAGCCGTTCGAAAGCATGCCAGTGCAAGTAGATAAATAGGTATCGCAGTGGCGGGAAGGTAAATGGCGTTTTGCGTGAGCTCTGGTTTCTGTCATGTTGTCCCATTGATCTGGAAAGCTGTCTGTGGACAAATGCTGGCTCCCTCGGCCGGATAGCGAGATGAGCGCCACAACCCCATAGTCGCCTTTGAACGGACTTAACCGTCTAGGGGTCCTTTGCCTTCCCCCCCCCAAACAGAATATTGTAAGTTCAGCTGCCGACTTTCCTGCATCAGGCTCCTTCTCAACACATTACAGGCATACCTCATTTTAATGAGCAGCCTCCATAGCTCTATTGGTAGAGCATGAAACTCTTAATCTGAGGGTTGCAGGTTTAAGCCCCACGTGGGACAGAAGATTCCTCCATTGCAAGGGGTTGGACCTCACGGTCCCGTCCGGCTCTATGTTGGAAGCTCTTTATTGCGCTTCGCAGATATTGCTTTTAAAAACACACACACAAAATGAAGGAATGGATGAGTCAGCAGCCCTCAACATCAAGTCAAGACCCTCCATCAGCAAAACGATCATGACTTGCTGAAGGCTCAGGTGATGGTTACCATTTTTTAGCAATAAAGTATTTTTTAATTAAAATATATACATTGGTTTTTTAAAAAACAAACAAACACCACGATGCTATTGCACACTTAACAGACTACGGTATAGTGTAAACATAACTTTTATATGCACTGGTGGGGGGAATTATGCAACTTGCTATATTGCAATATTTATTGAGGTGGTCAGGAATGGAACCCCGCAATATTTCAGAGGCATGCCTGCATTTACAAATATGACCAATGGACAGCGGGAACAATCCCTGTGGAACAAACATGCTATGGGCATAGCCAAAGGGGGAGTGGGGCAGCTGCCCACCCTAAATCAAGTAAATCAATAAAAATACTTAACTAACTGAGGTTCTACTCCCCTCAACATAAAGCCTGCCCTCTAACATACTGGTAAATCCTGGCTACGTCCATGAAACATGCCGAGGCTTAATTTGATTTCGCCCTGCTTCGCTTCTTATTCCTGAGCCGTCCCACTTTTCTAGTTATGGCCACATCTCACTTTTGTCCCTGGGGGACATTTAAAAACAAGTTAATGGGGGGGGGCAATTCTGAGGAACAAAGTGAGAACCAAAACAAGGCCATCCTTTGAAATTCACAGTTGCCTGAATTCTGTGGCGCACTTCTCCAACTAACCAATGCTCACAAAAATGCAGATTATATGGGGAAAGTGTGCGTAAAAAATGAATATTTTTGTAAAAGAAAAATAGCATACAAAAATGTGTTATATTGGGGGGAACTGCTTGCCCCTCAAAAAATTAGCAAATTTGCCACAGAGATGTGGAGAACTGATTAAAATGAGAAACAGAGAGGACCGAAATAGACAGATCCTTCCATCTCTAGTTTTGAGTGCTTGTGCTGGAATGAGCTTGAAATAATTTGATATTCCTTGCCTCCTGCTCATTATTGCTGCATTCCTTATTTTAATATTGTACATGCTTTCCATGGATTTTATCAGATATCATAAACCACCTTGGGAAAATGTTGCATTTTGAAAAGGAAGCTAACAATAAATAAATACATAAGCATGTTGATGTGAGATTACTGTTAATCTGATCAGCGCCGTCTTAAGCGCCCCTGTCGCCATGGTGCGCTGGATCTCTCCAGAGCCCTTCCGCCCCGTTTCCCAGCGCGGTGGGCGGGTGGGCGCGGCGCTGCTGCGCGGCGGGCGGGCAGGCGGGCAGGCACAGCGCGATCTCTCCGGCGCCCTCCCGCCCCGTTTCCCAGCGCGGTGGGCAGGTGGGCGCCGCGTGCTGCTGCACGGCGGACCGGCTGGCCAGCGGGCGGGCGCAGCTCGCGGCGCCCTCCTGGCGGGCCGGCGCCATGGTGCCCTGCGCCACCGGGGGTCTATGTAGAGCCGGGCCTGAATCTGATGCCACGCACTATTAAGAGTTGTATCTTTTGATTGTACTTGTACATCCTATGCATGTAACTGTGGCCATGGGTCCCACCAGGGCTACATGATGATGCTCACTCTAGGGCTTGTGGGAGTGGTTTGATGCAGGGAAACCAAAGAAGGATGCCAAAAGCACCAGAATGGCCAGTTCTAGCAATTTATTAAAGAAGGTGTCAAGAAGCCTTGCTACCTTTAAAGAAGCCTTGCTACCTTTGCAGACGCAGGTCGAACACCACAGACAATCTGGGCAGCTTCCTATAAAAAACAGGATAAAACCAGGGCCGGCGCATCCATTTAGGCGAACTAAGCAGCCTGCCCGCCGCCCCTCGGTTCTGCCTCCACTGTGCCTGTCACCTGTTGAGCGGCTTCAGGCCGCTTTCCCGAGGTGCGCGCATGCCTCCGGAGAGCGGCCTGAAGCCGCTCAACAGGCACAGCTGACAGGCGCAGTGGAGGCGCCCCAGGCTCGCGCTCCCCGCGCGAAGCTCTGGAAGCGCGCAGGGAGCGCGAGCCTGGGGCCACCTCGCCGGGCCTCTCAGCTGTTTTTTTATTTTATTTTTCTATTTTCTACTTTTTATCTTTTCTATTTTCTATTTTTTTCTATTCTATTTTTATTTTTTCTATTTTCTATTTTTATTTTTTCTATTTTCTATTTTTATTTTTTCTATTTTCTATTTCTATTTTTTATTAATTGGGGGGGGGGGGTGGAGCGCCAGAAGGTGATCTTGCCTAAGGCGCAAAAAACCCTAGCACTGGCCCTGGATAAAACATTTTTAAATTTTTTTTGTTTTTTTTTAAAAAAACTTCCCTAGAGGGCTGCCTTCAGATGACTCCAGGTTGGATAACTCCATACCCTCCAACGTTTCTCTAATGAAAACATGGACATCCTACCATTGTTGTTGTTTAGTTGTGTCCGACTCTTCGTGACCCCATGGACCAGAGCATGCCAGGCACTCCTGTCTTCCGCTGCCTCCCGCAGTTTGGTCAAACTCATGTTAGTAGCTTTAACTCATGTTAGAACACTGTCCAACCATCTCCTCCTCTGTCGTCCCCTTCTCCTAGTGCCCTCAATCTTTCCCAACATCAGGGTCTTTTCCAGGGAGTCTTCTCTTCTCATGAGGTGGCCAGAATATTGGAGCCTCAGCTTCAGGATCCTACCATGCCCTCCAATATTTCTCTGATGAAAATAGGTACGTCCTAAGGAAAAGTGGGATATTCTGAGATCAAATCAGAAACTTGGGGGTGGCTTATGTAAATCCAGGACTGTCCCTGCCTGGAAAATAATAATAATAAATTTATTTATTTTTATTCCAACTGCGTCAGACCAACTGTGGTCCTCTCTGAGGCATGCTCTCTCTCGAGTTCCAGAGTTCCTTATGGATAGGCAGGAAGGAGCGAGAAGGGAGACAGATGCCAGGGACTGTGGGAGCCAGTGCCATCGGTACAATTTGGAGGCTCGTGATGCGTGCCAGTAAATGTTTAGTATGCATGGGCATATACACCATGCGGCCACAACTGGATATAAAAACGCAGAGTTCTTCTAGCGCCAATTGACGTTCTATGTAAGGAAGCTCTAGTTTTCCAATGATTATTCTGAACCGCCAGGGGGCGCAAGAGGCACACAGACGGAGACGCGACGGGGGGGGGGAAACCAGCCTTGAAACCAAGTAGGAAGCGGGGGGGGCGGTTCCCAAATGTGGGCGTGTCTGGTGCGGGCTGTTGGGCGGCGGATTGGAACAAAGCAAAAGGGGAGGGGCGACGAGTCCTACCTACGTCGTTTTACGTCCCTTCAAGCGCGCGCACGCATGAATATACATATTTCTGAGGCGAGAGCGACGTCACCCGCCGCGCTTCCCCCGTCCTCCCTACGGAAGAGGTGATGCTTTTGACGCGACGGGTCAAGGGCGAGGGGGGCGTGGCCGGCGCCGGATCGAACCATCCCACCTACCGCCTTGCGAGTCGTGTGTTGGTTAGGAGCGCCGCGGAGGGAGGGAGGAGGGCGTGGCCTCCGGCGAGAAAAGAAACCGCCCTCCAGTCTCCGCCCTCATTTTTGACTTGCATGAGGGAAGGGAGGCGTGGCCTCAATCAGAAAGCAGGGGGCTGAGGGGGGCGGGACGGCTGGTTGCCATGGGTTCGCTTCCGGCGCTGCCTGGCGGAAGTGGCTGGAATTCTGCTGCTGGCTGCCGTTTGCTGCCGTTGCCCTCGGTCAGTGCGCGGGAGGCGGGGGGCGCCCCTCTCGCCGGAGGAGTTGGGGGGCAGCGCCCCCCCCAGAGTGACGCGGGCGGGGGAGAGAGGGCCTGAGAGGGGTATGGAGGGGGAAGGGACGGAAGGCAGGGGGAACCGAAGGACACGAGGGAGGGAGCAGCCCTTCTCCGCTCCGCGCCCTATTTATCCGCGTATTTAGTAGCGCCTGTGCTTAGGGAGCGAGCCTGAGGGAAGTGAAGGGGCTGCTCGCAGTCGGCCAGGAGGTGGGCGCAGAGAAGGAGCCGCGAAAGGCCCTGTCACTTGACTTTTTAAAGGGGAGACCTCTTTCCTATAGGACCTCCATTCCCCTGATCAGTAAGGGTGCATATAAGCAGCACTGTCTTCACAATATATAGGTGAGCATAGGAGTCTGCCTGATACTGGGTATCGTTTTCTGTCACAGCTATTAGCTGTCCCAAATCTTAAAAGCTGCACTGGTGTTTGTATGTGTATACACTGTGTGCGTGCGTGCGCATGTGTGCGTGTGTATACACACAGAAACATACATATACACACGATATATATGTGCGCATGAGTTTATTTCGACCTGGGATCTGTTGTGATGAAGGGTGGGCTAGAAATGTGCCTAATAAAGAAAATTATTATGGCCATGCTTTTAATAATATATTATTAATAACAGTTTATTTATAAGCCACCCATCTTGGCAGCTTCCAACAAATCAAAACACTAATTAATTATGTGACCCCTGCAACCTATGTGAGGGAATGTGTGTGACAAGCGGTCCCATCTCTCTTTCAGTGTCAGGCAAGAGGTTGCATTTTAGAGAAATGATTATATGACTGCCCTCCAGGGTGGTGTTTGCGTGAAACAATAGAGTTATTCACGGGAAAGTTCTGGTCTCAGTCTGTGTTTATTATGTTTTTATAAGTGTTGGAAGCCACCCAGAATGGCTGGGGCAACCCAGTCAGATGGACGGGGTACAAATAAATAATAATTATTATTATTAGTGGTAGTGATCAAGGCTTTTGTTGCTTGAAAGGCAGGAGGTTTTTAATCCAGTTTTATATGCTTCACAGGGGCATGATGACTGAGGCCAGAACAATTGGTGACACAGTATTGTGCCTCCGGCCAGGGAATCCTACTGGGATTGTTTAAATCCAGCAAGAACTTGAGTCTTTTTTGAGATTGTGTCTGTAAAAAAAAATCTACAGTCCTAAGAGATGTGAAACCAGGCTTAAGGACAACTGAGAAGAACAGCTAGACACTGAGGACAATGAGAATGCTGTTCTCCATGGGTTTTCTGTAGCAGAGTTTATGATCAATTGTGAAGACTGAACTTCCCCTCTGTGAAATGGAAGATTCCACACGAGCCTTAAAAAAGACTTGAAGGGGATTATCCTGGCACCAGAAGACCATGCTGCCATTCATTTTAGTGGTGGCTAAGGCTGCAGGAACATTTCACCCCTACCTTTGAGCATAGTGGGGTCTGTGTAGGAAATTGAAGAAAGAAGACTTTTTCTGGCTTATCTCCCTCTACTGTTTCTTCAAGGTGGAGTCTTTGAAGGGGGAGGGGGGTGCCAAGAGACCCCCCTCCCCCAGGAGAGAAGAACATTAGGCTGGCCACCCTGTATCTATGGCAATATGACATCTTCCAGGTGAGCAATTCACTCAAAGCTTATACTTGTTTTGCACTGTAACCATATTCTGTTTAGCTTGCAAGTGTTTGGATGTTATGCAGTGTGTGTTCAGTGTATGAAAGTGCAAGTATGAAGTGAATGAATCAAGCCCCATGTTTGTTACCTTTAATCTGTTGAAAGTTGGGCTTGGTAGGTTATGTGAGTAGGTAGGATTTCATGTCCCTAATGTCTGCAGTGATCCATTTCTTTCCTAATAAAGTTAAGTACCGGTAGACTTGTGTACATCTGTTTGGCTTTCACAATTCATACTTGGTGCAAAACTGCCAATTAGCTAGGTACACATAACCCTTCACAGTAATTGAATCTTGTGAGGGCCTTTTGAATGCACCCTGTAGTAGATCTGAGTGCTTTCCTGTATCGGTTAACTGCAGTCATTCAGAGACAGGGACCAGTATAAGTGTTGTGCATGTAGTGCCTGAGACCTGTGAAAGCACAAAAATAATCATTGCAGGAACAAATTTGGATGTCCAGAAATGTGGTAAGTATTTCTGAAGAAATCTCTTCGGTGTAGAACACATATGCTAAAATATGCTGGGCACATTGATCATTCGTTTCTTTGTTTCTCTTTATCATCATAATATATGGTTGTGTTGGGTGTAATTCGCATTTGAGGGTTCATTTAGTTTGGATATGAGATATTTCTAGATTGACTTAATGGAGTGATTTTACTTATTTCTTTAGCCAGATCTATATCTTATCATTTTTTTTAATCACAGTATTATAATGGTTGTAATATGGATAGAATGCTTGTCAGAATGCTTCATATTACAAGGCCTTTGTAAGTTAATATTTCAATCTTGCTGAGCATTTTTGTTCAGGGGTAGGGAACACCTGACAGGGGGCTGGCTATGCACCCTCTTGATCTCTGTCAATCTTGGCTAGTGAAGTCTTGTGGGAAGTAATGACTAGATGGTCCAGTAAGTGGTTAATGCGCTATTGGAGGTAGTTATGCCCACTGCCTTGAAAGAGGTGGTAGTGTGGCCCCTTTTGAAGAGGCCTTCATGGGTTCAGAGGTTTTAGAAAACTGCTACCCAGTCTCTAATAATTCCTTCCTGGGCAAGGTAATTGAGAGGGTGGTGACCAGCTAGCTACAGGTATACCTAGAGGAAGTAGTGTGAGATACCAGTCCTAATCAAGGTGTTATTAAAAGTGTAAAGTAAAGGTAAAGGGACCCCTGACCATTAGGTCCAGTTGTGACCGACTCTGGGGTTGCGGCGCTCATCTCGCGTTATTGGCCGAGGGAGCTGGCGTATAGCTTCCAGGTCATGTGGCCAGCATGACAAAGCCGCTTCTGGTGAACCATCCAGCACACGGAAACACCGTTTACCTTCCCGCTGTAGCGGTACCTATTTATCTACTTGCACTTTGACGTGCTTTCGAACTGCTAGGTTGGCAGGAGCTGGGACCAAGCAACGGGAGCTCACCCCATCACAGGGTTTCGAACTGCTGACCTTCTGATCAGCAAGCCCTAGGCTCTGTGGTTTAACCCACAACACCACCCGCATCCCATTAGTAAAAGTGTACAGAGCCTTAAACAAAGCTTGGGACTGATGTACAGTACCTAAATATGTGCCTCCCTCAACACCAACCATATTGGGCCCTATGAAGGGGCCCTGTTAGCAATACCGCAGCTGTTGACTTCCTGGTTGGTGTAGACCTGTGGCAGAGCTTGGGCGGTTCCCTGTTTGTGGAATAACCTTCCTGCTGATGTGCAACCTGTCTCCCTCATTATTAACTTTCAGGAAGATCTTAAAAGCATTTCTGTTCACCCTGCCATTGGATGGCTCAAAGATACTGTTCCTTACAACCTTGAAATTGTTAACCGTGAGGGTATGTAATTGTTCTGCAAGTTTCTGGGTTATTCATAGTGCTTTTAGATGTTTTGAATTTGTTTTTTAAATAAAATTTTGCTACTTGGGTGTTTGCTGCTTTGGAATCATGGGATGGGATATGAAGGATGGGATAAAATTTAATACATAATAATAAATTTCCAATTTTGCCTGTGAGACCCCCCCCCCCCCGCAAACCACACCCACCTGATACTATATGTAATGCCAGGTGTGGGGAAGGTAGAGACGTGGCTGCCACGGAACTATCAGGAGCCTTGGAAGTGTGTTGAGGTTGTTCTTTAAACTGATTGGGTACATTACAGAGTTTCCAATTGGAAACTGTGTTCCAGTAACACAGCTGATCCCTCTCTAGCTATGTGGTACAGTATTTGAATCTGTGAGAGATAGTAGCTTACTGAGGGCCACCTAATGTCAGAAGTAAGATCTGGGCCAGAGGCTTCTAGTTCACAGATCATTCCCATGAATTGCAAACCTATGTATGTTTATCTAGAAGTCAGTCCCAATGTGCTCACTTGTACTCCCAGTAAGTGTGTGCAGGATTGCGGCCTTGGCGACAGTGAAGCAGTAGATAGGGAACTGGAAGTTCAATTTAATGGTTTCTGTGAAGGGTACTTGCTGAAACTGACACTTGATTCTAGGGCCCAGGGTTGTCTGTCCTGTCTGTTTAGTCTCTGAGTCCTGCCATACATGTTATTGAGTTCTTACTAGCATAATTTTGCACTGAGGGAAGGGTGGTTCAGCTGGCGTGGATAGGATAGTGCTTAGTGTGGCCACTGCCCTGCCTACGTGATGCCACTGTCTCTTGCCAAGTCTGACTTGATCAGTTGCACCCCGATCAAGTTGTGGTATCATGAGCTGCTGCAGTGGTGCATGATCACAACGCATGATATTACACTGGAGCAAAAGCCCCAATTGCTTCCTTACATAGCAAATCACATGTCAGGCTATTAGTCTGACATGGGCAAAGCAGGGGCTGGCATGGGGTAATTTTGTAAAGTTCTGTTTATAGTGTCTATTTGCTCACTACTCAGTATACTAAATATTGCTTTCTGAGCACTATTTCTGGCACTTGACCCTCTTGCTTTGACGAGTCCCACAAGCCTCTGTCCTCCTTTTTTTTAAAAAAAAAAACACGAAAAACAAAAACCTGTTTGATTACTTTGATCCTTGCTTTAAAAATTCAAACTTGTGAAAGCCCTGATCAGCTAGTCAGGGGATATTGTAGGCTTATTAAATCAACCTGCACATTTCCATATATCTGAATACAGCAAGTCCAAACATGATTGTAATTTACTCCCAAGAGTTGTATATGGGCTTCCACAATACAGATGGTGCTTAGCTCTGATACAATGCTAAATTAGAGGGGAGGAGATATTAGGATGTCCCAGATGAAAGATGAAACAAATATGCAGAAAGTGCAGAAGGGAAGGGTGCACATGGAAATGCTTCTGTTTCACTGATCCCATAGAGCAGGAAAGATATGGAGCAAAATGGTTGTACTGCCTGCTGCATCGTGTCTACACAACAGGCAGAGTCATTAGGACTTTAGGGAGAAATTCAACCTTGCTCTAAAGTGATTGTTCTTTCATGGACTTGCCAGATGATTTGATCACTCCCTACCCACTCTGTGCACTGTTCCAGAGTTTGTATTTTCCCTTCCCCCCCCCCTGAGCCCCCCCCCCCCCGGTGAGGAGGGGAAAACTGGTGTCCCCCCTCCTCTGACAAGACTGCTGACAGAGCTTCCTCTAACAACTCATTAGTTGAATCCCAGTCTCCAATAAGCAGCCCCCATGCTTTTAACATTGCAAGATTGGCCTTGAATGGGGTCAAGTTGAATCCACCACAGTGTTTTACACTGTATATTCAGTATTCTATGCAGCATGTCCTAATTTAAAGTTAAATGTTGGCTCGTAAGGTCAGTGATGCTAAAGTAATTTAACAATGGTTGGCTAGGCTTGTATTATGGGGAAGATGTTTCAGCGACTCCCTGTTTAGTTCCAACGTCACGTACAGTATTCCCTGTGAATACTGAATTCCATCCATCTCTGGTTTTCTGAGATCATGACTGTACAAGTACTTTGAGGCCCTAATTAACTCAGTCTCTTCCAAATATGTTCAGCCTCTTATGACTTTGTGCAAATTAATGGAGGAAGAGAGAGACTCAGATCCAGGTGACCACAGACGCTAAACTGAAGATGTTATTCTGATGGTGGGTGGCTTTGGGTAGCAGCTCCAGGGTCTTTTCTGGGGGATCCATGTTATTCCCTTACCTGGAATGAGCCCAAGCAAAGCCTTAGATTTACACCTGTTCTTCACTTCCATGTGGCGAGGAGGAAGACTTTGCTTGCATTTACTTTTGGTTTCACAGAATCCTGCTGCCTTGTTGCATGCAATGTAATAATCTATGGTTTGAAGTTGGCTTGTTTATTTGACCAGAGTTTGTTTTAAATTCCAATCTTTGATTGGTATGAAACAACAGATCTCTGTGAAAGTAAACACTAATGAATTCCTTCTCCCAACTGTTACAGGAGGAAAGGGGGAGCATGTGAGCTTTCGCTCACTTTGGCCTGTGAACATATCACTAAACAATGGTTTAGTGTTACACACAAACGAGGTAGCTGTCTGTTTGGCTACTCAGCATGCGCAGCATAATAGTTTATCCTGTCTGGCCAGAGGGTTGTTTAGACTGAAATGTGTGATTTGTGGTTTCTCTCTTCCTGAGAGTTGTGTTGTTATTGCCTTGATTGTGGGCAATCCCAAACTTGCTTAGCATGCCACTCTAAATCAGGATAAACTCTACTCAAGTATAGCCAGGACACTTCAACAAGCAGTGCCTTGGCTACATCTCTTACGCCATGGGTAGACAAACTAAGGCACGGGGGCCAGATCTGGCCCAATCGCCTTCTAAATCCGGCCCGTGGATGGTCCGGGAATCAGCGTGTTTTTACATGAATAGAATGTGTATTTAAAATGCATCTCTGGGTTATTTGTGGGGCCTGCCTGGTGTTTTTACATGAGCAGAATGTGTGCTTTTATTTAAAATGCATCTCTGGATTATTTGTGGGGCATAGGAATTCGTTCATTTCCCCCCCCAAAAAAAATATAGTCTGGCCCCCCCACAAGGTCCGAGGGACAGTGGACCGGCCCCCTGCTGAATTAGTTTGCTGACCCCTGACTTACTCCCTCACTTGGAAGTAGTTGTATGTTTTTACTGTGTAATTTTGGTTCCTGGGAATCCACCCAATAGAAGCATAAAAGCCAGTGGAGAAATAGTCTTGGCCAGCCAGGTCAATGGGAAGGGACATCCTGGATGAAATGTGATACAAACTGGAATGGATGTGAAGCTTGCCTCCCCCATAGAAACTATTTGTGCTTCATGAGGGTGGCCCCTCTCACAGCTGGAGAACTCTTAACATTTCACTCCATCTGTGAGCTGCTTGTCTCCATTCTGAAACCAATGATTTGTTTTCCTGCAAGATTATTGCTTAAATTACATTATTTCTGTTTACAGCTAAGCCCAGTATTACATGTTTGTAGTAAGTAGACACAGGTACCTGCTATATGTTCTGTGCTAAGAAAGGAAGCCTGTAGCTTCCGGCTCCTGCTCCCATCAGACCCAGGCCAGGAGTTGTAGGCCAATAACACTGGGATTTCCAATCCTTGTTCTGCAGTGGATCCTTACAACCTCAGGAAGAAGTCACAATGGGGCCTGGCCTGTAGAATCTAACAAGATTGCAGGTAGAAACATCTCAACCTCTCATTAGACCTACAAGAATTCCCTGACATTCACTTTCTAACAGGAATCAGCCAGATGTTTCTGGGGAGCCCACTAACAAGTCATGAATGTGATGGCTCTCTCTATAATTTACTCTCCAGCAACTGGTATACAGATCTGTACAGCCTCCATCTGTGGTACTTTCATTTTAGTTTTCATGGCTAACAGTGATTGATAGGCCTATCCTCTGTAAATTGGTTTGGGCATTTTAAAAAGCCATTTAAGCTGCTGGCCATCGTACATTCTGTGAGGTGAGACTGACTTGAATGAGTGTTCAGAACTCAGTGATGGCTTCTGTGTTCTGGGGAAGAACTCTTTTCATTAGTGTTAAATATTGAAAGCCATTCAATTAAGTCTCTGTTGCTTGGCAGAACCCAAGAAACATTGCAAAGGTCAGACACGTGTTTTCTGACAGATTGCTGTTATCTGCAGATCTAGAAACCTTGGCTGGCTCTGTTGAGATTTCTGGTTGCCATTTCACTGGTGGTAATACTGATAACATATTTTAAGAGCTTATTTTTAGGAAGAGTAGCAAAACTGCTAATTGCAGAAATGTCTGCCTTATAGAAGACAGAAGATTTCTATTCTACTTACAACAGACATGTCCAAAGTCTGTTTTGGGAGCCTAATCTGGCCCCCGTGGCAGTATATGTCCTGGGGTAAAAAATCCTTTAAAAAAGCTCAACAACTTCAATCCTTAAAAAAGCTCAACAACTTTGGTCAGCCCCCTCATGCATATTCATTTCATCAAATCTGACCCCCTTTGAAAAAAGTTTGGGTACACCCTGACTTACAACCTTTACAGGTCAACAAGCCAGGTTAGTGTGATGTAACAGCTAGGGTTTCGTTTGTAGAACAGGGAGCTCAGCTTCAAAAAGCAGCTCCGCCAAAAAGTGACTAGCGCAAGGTTTCCCAGTATTATCTCTCAATCTAACCTCCCTCAAAGGGTGGCAAGCAAATAAAAGGTGGTGGTGAACACTGTAGGTAGTTCTGAATTCCTGGAGAAAATATGGAATGGAAATTGAGCACCTTTCTCACCTCCCCAAATGCAGTTAACTTGGTAATAATCTTGACTTCAGGACACTTGTGGCCTGTGCTTTGTTTTGCTGAAGTGAGAACCTCTGAGAATGGCCAACTTCACCTTCTGTATGTTCACCACCTGAAATTCTTTCAGATAAGGGCTCAAGGGCAAGTGTGCTCCCAAGCATGTTCAGAGGGCCTTTCCTTTGTGAGGATAATGCTTCCCTGTCTTGGGGGGGGGTAGTGTAATTTGGTGTCCTCCTCTCTCCTGCCTCCAGGGACTGCAGCCTCACAACTGCAGCACTGTCTGAGAAGTGACCCAGTGTGAGATGGTGGTTCAGCTGAGAGGGAGAGGTTTGGCCCCTCTGCTGCACTTGCTCACTTGCCGTTACCCATCAAGACAACTACTATATACATATTCATGTGGTCTTTCCAAGTGCACTCTACAAAATGGTGCCTGCCACTTCTCTGGCAGCCTCTTATTGAGAGGCAGAGCTGAACAGAGCAATGCAATGTTCATTGCAGTAGCAGCACAAAGCTTTCAGTGCTTTCACATGTGTACCCCACTACAAATGCAGTTACTGCCCCCATGTGATGCCTCAGCGCTTGCTATAAACGGCGCATGTGGGCACAATAATAGCACAAACTGCTCAGCTGGAACTTTTTGGCTTTGCGTTCTCTTGTGATGGCAATTGGCCAATCCGTAAAATTCTCTCTAGTTGGCAACACTAGACCCATCCCCTCTGCGACTGCTTGTGTGTTTCTTTTTGTTTTGCTCCTAACCTCTCTCTTCCTGTTTCTGTTCAGATATGTCAGTAGGAGAAGCTGGGTTGTGTAATTTTAATTGTGGCAGTAGAACCGGAGGGAGAGTTTCTGGGCAGATGGTGGCAGATACTATAGGAAGGGTGGAGTGCATGACTGGGCAGCATGGAGACCTTACTCCTGCCGTTGAGAATGGATGGCACTGTTGCAAGAATGCCAGTTTCACATTGGCATTATTTTTTCATATGGAATGCTTAGCCACAATTGGACACTATTATCAGATAGGCTGTTGGTTGACATTTGGTCTGTCACTTGGTCAGCATTACAATTCTAACCAGGTAAGGCTGGAATCTGTTGGAGTAGTCTATCATTCTGAAGAACTTTCTCTAGGTTTCGAGGCTTCAGTCGTTAAGCCTGGAAACCAAGAGAATGCCAGTCAAAGATGGGGCTTTTAAGAATCATGGGGGAGGCATCATGTGTGAATGTAAGTCTCTGACATATTGACTGACATTCCAAAAGCAACACAGTAGGCTAATAATAGAATTACAGTACTTTTGTATCACTATTGAATTATGTCTTAATTTACAATCAGATAACGTACAACATATACATGGTGACACCAACTAACGTGAGTTAAGAAAATGTCCCAAAATAAGGGATTTTTAGGTTGATATAATGTCATGAAGAATCACTAAAGCTTGAGGCAAATATGCAGTATTTGCCGAGAGTAAGCTGAAGAATGTTGGTGCTCCAAACACAGCAACAGGACAGTCCTTCCAGGATGACTGACTGTTTCAATCAATGTTCTTCCTCAGCTCTGAACATTCTGTAAATGGTTATTACACAATAAGAAATATATTACCAAGTAAAATGGCCAAAAGGGTACACAGGATACATATGTTGGTGTCACCGTGTGTGTGTGTGTGTAATATTTATTTATTTATGCATACCCCGCCCATCTGACTGGGTTTCCCCAGCCACTCTGGGCGGTTTCCAACAGAATATTAAAATACAATAATCTATTAAGCATTAAAAGCTTCCCTAAACAGGGCTGCCTTCAGATGTCTTCTAAATGTCAGGTACTGTAGTTGTTTTTCTCTTTGACATCTGATGGGAGGGCGTTCTACAGGGCGGGTGCCACTACCAAGAAGCCCCTCTGCCTGGTTCCCTGTAACTTGGCTTCTTGCAACGAGGGACGTGCCAGAAGGCCCTTGGCGCTGGACCGCAGTGTCCGGGCAGAACAATGGGGGTGGAGACGCTCTTTCAGGTATACTGGACCAAGGCCGTTTAGGGCTTTAAAGGTCAGCACCAACACTTTGAATTATGCTCAGAAACATACTGGGAGCCAATGTAGGTCTTTCAGGACCGGTGTTATGTGGTCTCGGCGGCCGCTCCCAGTCACCAGTCTAGCTGCCACATTCTGGATTAGTTGTAGTTTCCGGGTCACCTTCAAAGGTAGCCCTACATAAAGCGCATTGTACGTTATCTGATTGTCAATTAAGACATAATTCAATAGTGATATAAAAGTATTGTAATTATATTATTAGCCTACCATGCTGCTTTTGGATTGTCAGCAACACAGGGGTTCTTTTTTGTTTAGTCTCTGACATATTGTCAGGTAGGAACCCTCAGTGCCTGCTGTTGTGTAGAAATGTTGGCACATCTGAAAAAGAATCTGAATTACATCACTTGTGTTTTTATTTTATTTTTTATTAAAACCTAAAATGCATTACTCCTTTTGATGTAAAGACCCATATTTTATTATATGAAGTCTCCTGCCTATTCCCCCTGCACCCCCTCCCAATCTGCTTCCACTATGTTACACAGTTTATAAGGCTGTTTATTTGCATGTCCTGGGAGTACATCATGACTGCAAAAGTTGTGTGAAAGCTGCATTTTTAAAAATTTGAGCAGGAAATCCAAGTTTCACCATCCAGAGCAGGGAGATTAAGCTTTCTGAAAAAAACGAACTTGGTCTTCTGACATCTCTCTCCTGATCTTTGTGCCATGCCTCATCTATCAGTGGTGAAGTACAGAGATCCTAATGATTTATCAACTTATACTAGTTATATTTGAATGTTTCTTTGGCAGCAAGTATCAGACTTACCATACTTTTTCTTTTTAATTAGGTGACTTCTAGGAGTCTCGAGTCTTTCACAAAGTGGATATAACGTCTGCACACATGTCATCATGGGAGTTGTCTTACACGCTATACTTGCGTTTAAAAATATAAGGAGCTTTTTGTGCCTGCTTCTGAGAAAAAGGTAGGTGGGGACTCAATGAGCATGGGTCTGTTGTGGAAGTGGGGAGGGGGGATCAAACTTTACCAGCTTACAATTGTTAGATGTGGGAGTGCCAAGCATCAACTATCACTTATCTTTAAAACAGGCTGCTTTAGAAGAAGTATTAAAATTTGATTCGGGTCACTTATTTGGATGTTCATCTTGCATTTTTATGTTATGAAGCACCCTAAGATCTATAGATGAAAAGCAGTAGGCAAATTTAATAAATAAATAAATAATATTATTGGCTTGTTCACAAGTTAGCTTTGCATTTGAGATAACCAAGTTTATTACCAGAGAAATTTCCTGTATTTTGTCATGGCTTATGACTTTGAGCATATGACTTTATAACCCTGTTGTTGTGGAGACCTTTTGCCCCGAAAGGCTTTCATTTTCTCACAGGATGGCTGGGAATGAGTTCCCACATAGCAGTTAACTAGGGTTGCCATAGTTCCAAAAGTGAAAATCCGGACAGAGTTGTTGTTGTTGTTCTTTTGGGTGGACCCTGCCACCTTCCCAAACCCTGCCTGGTTTTGAGAAGGCAGCACAAGGGCTCTTGGATGCTCCCACAGACCTGGCACTGCTTCTCTAAAGCGAGACCCGCCTGCATCTCCCTTCCCATCACTGCAAACTAAGCTGCCTGAAAGGAGTCTGCTCTAGGAAGCGGAGAAAGGGAGAGAATGGAAGAGGGATCCTGGCAGAAGGAGAGAGGGGGGAGGAAAAGAGGGTCTGGAGGAAGAGGAGAGGGTGCTGGGGGGAGGGGTGTCCAGACAGGAGGCAGGATGTGGGTAAAGGAGGGGTGGGGGGGATTAAATCAGTAAGTCCCAGTTGGAGGCAAGGAGAGTCTCCCTGAGCCAAATATATCCTCATTTTCTGGAGGGAGCCCTGCAAAAGGGGAGAGAAGGGTGTTTGTGGGGGGCAATTGGTTGGAAATTGAGAGGAGAGGGGATGCAGAAGAGGCGTGCTGGGGAGGAAGGGGAGGGAGCCGGGGGGGGCTGTTACTTGTTTTGTCCTGGGGGGCTTGGGTTGGGATGTGATGACAGTTGGGTGCTGAGGGAAAATGCAGCAATTCTTATTTGTGATTTGGCAGCGGGGTAGGAGAGGCATGTGCAGTGGCTTAAATGCTAGAAGTCCCAAATCAATGCAGTGTCAAAAGTATCTCTTTAGGGTCCAGTTTTTAAATTGCTCAAGGTATTAGAACAATTTTATCTATGCCTCTCTCATTTTTATTCTTTCTGTTAAATGCAGGTATGCTAACAATCCTGCCCTATATTTGCTGTTTGATCTTTCATGTCCATTTTATTTTTCTTCTGGCTCAGTGGCACTCTGCTGCAAAGCATACCATCTCTCTCCTGGAGTCAGGCATGACATTTCTTCCCTTCTTTTGATGCTCAACCTTTGTGGATGTCTCTATTCATCTTAAAATGTGCCCTAGAAAGAGAGGCAGCTGCTGAAGGTAGATAGAATAAAGCACAGGGAGAAATGTTGCTTTCAAGTGTAAAATGAAATAGAATAGCATCCCATAATAAGGTGGCAAAAGATTGGGGGCCTATAAGGGGTGCTATTTCATTCTGTGTTGCTTTAAAAAAACAAACACTATTTTAAAACCTTCCTGAGGCTTCCAGCAGACAATAGTATTTCTGACCAATAATCTTAGTTATTAGCAAGTGTTGCACATCACTTTAAAGTGCTTCACAAAAATTACTTGCCAGCCTGGTGGCTATTAGTCCTTTCCTGGCATACTGGCAATCTGAAAGAGACTCCAGCTCTTCCTTCCCTGTTTCCCCATCAGGTGGCAAATTTTCCTTAACACGGACAGCCGATGCAAACCATTTACACCAGGCATCCCCAAACTTTGGCCCTCCAGATGTTTTGGACTACAATTCCCATCTTCCCTGACCACTGGTCCTGTTAGCTAGGGATCATGGGAGTTGTAGGCCAAAACATCTGGAGGGCCGCAGTTTGGGGATGCCTGATTTACACGGTTAGCCAAATGAGAAGGCAAGCCATGGGGGGATTATTCAAGTAACTTCTGCTTTTGTACATGAGGATAGCCACTCCAAAACCAACACATTGTTTTATGAAGAGGTGTCTGCCCACTATAATGTGGCAGGTTTCTGGTTTTAGAAAACAGTGTGCAAATTGCAGTAATTTGCTTGAAGCTGAGACAGGCAAATAGGATGCACGCATCTGGCACAGGAAGTTATTTTACTGATGCGATCAAAGTTGTCCATCCATGTCCTAGACTAATACTGGGGTCAGATTCCTTTATTAAAGGTGCGTATCCTTAAAATGCAGCAGAATGCCAGCTTGGCATAGATAGAGCCATACTGGACTTATTTATTTAACAACATTTTATATAGGTAAAAATAAAGATAAAGGATGATTAAGTCCAGTCAAAGGTGACTATGGGGTGCAGTGCTCATCTCGCTTCAGGCCAAGGGAACCAGCGTTTGTCCACAGACAACTTTCCGGGTCATGTAGCCAGCATGACTAAATCACTTCTGGTTCAATGGGACACCATGACAAGGGCCAGAGCACACAGAAACATCATTTACCTTCCCGCCACAGCGGTACCTATTTATCTACTTGCACTGGTGTGCTTTTGAACTGCTAGGTTGGTAGAAGCTGAGACAGAGTAATGGGAGCTCACTCCATCACGAGGATTCGAACTGCCGACCTTCCAATTGACAAACCCAATAGGTTTAGGCCACCCACGCCCCTTTAACATTTTCTATACCACTTGATTGTAATAAAACCTCTAAGTGGTTTCCAAGAAATACTAAAAATATCAGAAAAACTATTTTAAACAATATTAAAATAATTTTTAAAAAACTGTGGAAAATACTGAAACACATCAACATTTACGAGTCGGGGTAGGATTGCCTAAACCTGTTACAAGCAAGTGCCAAAAAGATTGTAGTAAGGGCATTTGCCCAATGTCAAGAGGCAGGTAAATGTAAAGTATGGGTGCTGCTATACTCAAAGGCTTGATTCCTCAGAACTGTGGAGTGGGTATTATGTTGCTACCTGTAACAGTGCCAGTTCTGTAGATCAAAGTGGTTTAGAGGGCACATATTGGGTAAGGCGATCCCACAAGTAAACTAGTCTCAAGCCATTAAGGGCTTTGTATACTAATAGTAACACCTTGAACTCTGCCCGGTAAGAAATCAGCAACCAGTGCAGATATTTGAGCAGGGTCTCACACCAACAGCAGTTTCCAGGTCAGGCACAATGCAGCGCCACTTAGAGTACATTGCAGCAATCCAGACTTGAAGTCACCAGTGTCTGAACTATTGTAGTCAAGTTTTCCCAGTCCAGGAAGAATAAAAGCTGTTGTACCAAGCGCAGCTGGTAAAAGGCGCTTCCAGCCACTGAGTCACCTGCGGCTCCAGTGACAAAGCTGGACCCAGAAGCACCCCTGACTGCATATCTTCTCCTTTAGGGGGAGTGCAGCCCCATTTAGGGCAGACAGTTGACCAGTTTCCCAGACAACAGAACCACTCACCCGCAGTGCCTTTTCCTTGCCTAGATTCAAGTTCAACTTGTTCAATCAAGCTCAGCTCATTGCATAGTCTGAGGAGAAAGACAGCAGGGGGTTACATTCGTTACATTCGTTATTAGCATGTCCCATTGTGTCTTACATTAACTGTGATCCAACCTTGGCTCACCAATTGTCCACTTCTACCACTCCTTATTAGTATTACTTAGCCTAATAACCGATTATGACTCTACCACAGTTGTCACGTTTTTGTTTTTTTTAATTCACGTGCATAAGCTTGTGTCTTAGCCAAGATCTCAAAGGTGGCTCACATTGGAATGCAGCATAAAGTACAATGAGACAATGGAACCCCATCAGGGAAAAAAATGTGTTCTAAATTAACAGCCAACAAGGAAAACAAATGAGTAATAATTTTTTTAAAAAAATCTGTAGGTAGATTCTGACGTTGTTCCAAGAGGACGAAAGCTTTACCTTCTAAACTGTTTGTAGAATTGGTCAGGTGAGCTTTTCTGGATAAAGAGCTCCCATAATTGGGGCACCACTGTGGAGGAAACCATACATCTTAGGTTTATGGACTATGCTTCATGGTGGAGGTACTTACAGCTAGCCTTCCTTCGAATATTTTTAAATCCTCTGGTGATGTGGAAAGCAAAAGAGCTGAAAGCAACACCACCCCTCATTCATCTATGATCTGATTACTTCCTTCCTTAAACCTTTTGATTTCCCTCTTTATGCAGAGATGGGACTCTGTCTCTTGTGCCCTGCCTGTAGCCCTTTATCATGCTGGGTCACTGTGTCCCAAGCAAGGCAGATTGTTTACAGTGCCCATTATGCCCAGGGAAGGTATCTGTCGCCAGTTCTCCTGAAGGATAAAGGAGAGGCTGCAAAGCAAGACAATGGGTGTTAAAAACAAGTCTGCAGATCAGATTCTCTCAGAATAATTTCCAGGGATTTCTGCCCATGGTGTGCATTATTCCTATATTTTTACAATTTTTGTTTTGCCTTTTCTTTCCAAAAGAAAGAGGCTACCTTACAAAATGCCTGAAGTAACAATCAGGATAGTTTATTTGTTGTTTATATTTATTGATTTAAATTTTACTTTATATCTCACCTCTTTTCCATTATATCCCATCTCTCTTTCCAAGGGAGTAAACATCCAGGCACTGAATAGACCCAGAGCTTCTTAGCTTCAGCAAGGCCTCGTGTGTGTCCCTTCAGATCATACACTAGCACCGTATCTACAACATAGTGGTGCTTATTTCCAAGTAAATGTGTTTACCATTCCGTTAGCAAAAGCAAACAGCATTTATTCATGTAGTCATGATACTGTTTTCAGTTTGAAATCCAAATTTCACATGCTTAAGAGTATTTCTTTCTGTTGGAGTGGTATCTAATGCATGCCATCAGCACAAGCGTTTCTACTCGGATAATGGGACTTCCCTACTTCCCCACACCCTTGGTTCTGATTTAAGCCCATGAATACAGTCAAACCTGCTGGTAAATGCTATTCAACCATTTCATGCTGGATTCTCCCTTGGAAGTTTTTTTGCATGAAAAATATTATGTTTAGGTCAGTGGCAGAGTATCCTGGAAGGCTGAAATGTTCTCCTGCTGGTTTCTAAATGTACATGGGATTTATATGTCTGGCTTGTATCCATTTACACTCCTGCATAGTGACTGATCTATTTGCGTCATATAGTATCAGAAGGGCTTTGTTGGCAAGTGATGGCTTCCATCACATGTTGAAGATGGGGGGGGGGGGCTGTGCTGGATCACACCAAAGACCCATCTAGTCCAGCCTCCTTTTCTTACAGTGGCCACCCAGATGCCAGTGAGACACCGGCAAGCAAGACCTGAGTGCAAGGCACTCTCCCTATCCTTCCCATTTGTTATTCCCAGCAACTGATATCCAGCAGTGGAGGTAGAAGAATAAGCAGTTGAATGAGCCCCTGGTGGTGTGGCGAATATTATTAAGGATGGGTGACACCTGCCTTGAGAGCAGTACATGTGAAAAGGATCTAGGAGTCTTGGTAGACCACAAACTTGACATGAGTCAGCAGTGTGATGCAGCAGCTAAAAAAGCCAATGCAATTCTGGGCTGCATCAATAGGAGTATAGCATCTAGATCCAGGGAAGTAGATCTGGTCAGACCTCACCTGGAGTACTGTGTCCAGTTCTGGGTACCACAGTTCAAAAAGGATTCTGACAAGCTGGAACGTGTCCAGAGGAGGGCAACAAAAATGGTCAAAGGCCTGGAAACGATGCCTTATGAGGAACGGCTTAGGGAGCTGGGTATGTTTGGCCTGGAGAAGAGAAGGTTAAGGGGTGATATGATAGTCATGTTCAAATATATGAAAGGATGTCATATGGAGGAGGGAGAAAGATTGTTTTCTGCTGCTCCAGAGAAGCGGACATGGAGCAATGGATTCAAACTTCAAGAAAGAAGATTCCACCTAAACATTAGGAAGAACTTCCTGACAGTAAGAGCTGTTCTGCAGTGGAATTTGCTACCAAGGAGTGTGGTGGAGTCTCCTTCTTTGGAGGTCTTTAAGCAGAGGCTTTATGGGCAAAGATTGTTGTTGTTGTTGTTGTTTAGTCATTTAGTTGTGTCTGACTCTTCGTGACCGCATAGACCAGAGCACACCAGGCACTCCTGTCTTCCACTGCCTCCCGCAGTTTGGTCAAACTCATCTTGGTAGCTTCGAGAACACTGTCCAACCATCTTGTCCTCTGTCGTCCCCTTCTCCTTGTGCCCTCAATCTTTCCCAGCATCAGGGTCTTTTCCAGGGAGTCTTCTCTTCTCATGAGGTGGCCAAAGTATATTGGAGCCTCAGCTTCAGGATCTGTCCTTCCAGTGAGCACACAGGGCTGATTTCCTTCAGAATGGATAAGTTTGATCTTCTTGCAGTCCATGGGACTCTCAAGAGTCTCCTCCAACACCATAATTCAAAAGCATCAATCCTTTGGCACTCAGTCTTCTTTATGGTCCAGCTCTCACTACATTAAAAAACACAATAAATTGCAGCAACATACAAAACATAACTGGGATCCTTTCTGTGGTGGTGGTGGTAGTCCTGTGGAGTCCAGCCAGAGCAGGTCCTGATGTTGTTGCCTTTGCCTGTCTCCCTGTCTCCAACCTTGAATCCTTCCTACAATTGATGCTGAAACAGGCTCTAAGGAATCCTTCCTGTTGCCAGCTAAGCCTTCAGCCTTCTCCTCATCATCCCACCCCTTTTCCACCTGAAGGTGGCACTTCCTGAAAAGGGACAAATTGTGCCCGAGGGCATGCGTATTGTGTGCTATGCCACAGAGCACAGAACCTGTCATGGGATTTGGCTCTTTGAGCATTGCACTTGCATGCTTTCCAAGTGACACAGGCTTTTGGTCTCCACAGCTTTGAAGTTTTAAAGCTGCGCAGATGGGGCGAATGAAAGGCTTACAAAGCAAAAGGGACTTTCTATGAGGTCTTCAAGTGGCAAGGTTTCCCTGGCTCCGGAGCTTTTTATTTCTCTTTCTGTGGCTTGCATTCCTTAGCTCTGGTGGTCCCAATTCTGACAGACTTGGTCAGCAGCCAAGCCTCAAGAGTCTGTTTCCGTTTTTCCAGCTTAGTGCTGCCTCTTCTTGGTGGGAGAGTGATGTACCGTATTGCTCAATTCCACTCAACAAGCAAGCAAAGCCACTGAGCAAAACATTATCAATTTACTCACCGAGTTCTCTCTCTTCCTCTCACTACTTCCTCACACACCTCTCTTTAGATGGGAAAGGTTAATCCTCCCTGATCTGGTAGCTGATGCTCACAGAGGATGGAGTTAGGTATCACGAGGGAACCAGCTGGACTAGAATATCTCCATCCTGGAGTCTCAAGGGAAGGCATGTTTAAATATCTCCATCCTGGAGTCTCAAGGGAAGGCATGTTTTTTTGTACACCTGTGAAACAAGGCTTCCTGGCTGCCTTCTTAACTCTGTGCGAGTTCACATGTCTTTCTCCTCTTAAGTGTTCAGAAAACGATCATGAAAATTGTTGACTCGTATTCCGGCAAGTGAAACTGAGAGGCAAAAGGTGAGGTCATCTTCGTCTGCTGCTGCTTCATCACCATCAGGGTGGAGAATGTGGCATTGGAGTTTTTCCCTTTGGGCTCCTATAGTTGCTGTTCCTCCAGTCCCTGGGATTTGGAGACTTCAAGATTGGGGGTTGGTCTCAGTGGGGAGCTTTCTCTGATTTCCATCTGCCTGCTCTGCTCCTCTTTTCTTGCTTTAGGACTTTCAGTTTGAGATATTTATCCTCTAGAGCCCTCCAGATGTTTTGGGACTACAACTCTCATCATCCCTAGCTAACAGGACCAGTGGTCAGGGATGATGGGAATTGTAGTCCCAAAACATCTGGAGGGCCAAGTTTGACCATGCCTGCTCTAGAGCTGTGGCTAGAACAAAGGAGTCCTGATCGAGCCTGAGCAAAATACTTGAACTACCATAGTGGCCTGGTTGACAATTAGCTTCATACTGGGGGCTGTATAACTGAGCAACGGTGAAAAGGCCAGCAGTTTTAGACCTGCCTGCTGACTTACTCCAGTACAATGTATGGGCCAATGGTTCTTTAATCCCCTCCTCTTCCTCAGTGCACAACATAGACTTGGACAGAGCTCTCCCCTGAAGATGTATCACAGCTGCACAGTCCCCTGTGTGAGTCAAAACACAGGCAAATGGGAGTGAGCAGCTGAGGAGTATCTGAATGCTGCCAATGTTTCTGTTGCTGTTGGCACAGGGAGATTTTTTTTGCAATATGTGAGCTCCCATAGGAGAAAGTGACCGAGTTGCCTAACGAAGAGCTGCCTAAGCAACAAGGAGGGTTCTATCTTGGAGGCCAAATGAGAAGCCCTGTGGGCCAAACTTTGGTTTGCTGCTAGCCTGTTTCAGGACTACTGAGAAACTAGGAACTGTGTCCTTGCACAGATATGAGACTATTTCTCATCTCTAGGCTCAGACCACAGCTCGACAGCATGACCTTTCCAGCCATCCTTCAGCCTTCCTTCTGTAATTGACTTGGCTATATGCACATTAGCTTGGGAGGGAATAGATCATAGGAATATAGTTGCCCAGACCTGTCTGCCCTCTGCTGTGGAAATGCATGTTGTTTCCATAGTCAGAAGGCACGGGATATAGCAACTTTGCTAAAGCTAAACAGGTTTGTGTCTGGTCAGCGCCTGGTTTGGAGACTGCCTTGGATACCCTCTGTATGCTACTTGGAATTACATTGTGGAAGCAAGGTGAGAAATTAAATTAAAAACCCATGTTTTGAACCTTCCTCAGCCTGGTGCCATTCAGAAGTCATCTGGAGAATACCAGGTTAAGGGATGTAGAGTTCCTTCAATGGTTCTGAGCTATTAAGTAGAAATTTATTTTTGTAAAAGTTGCATATGAAGGATTATCAGTGACAAGATGACTATATGTTACCTCTGCTATCCAAAGTAGCATGCTTCTGAGGATCTGTTACTGAGGATCATCAGCAGGAGTGTTCTTGTGCTTATGTCCTGTCTGTGGGCTTCACTTAGGCATTTGGTTTTAGGAGCATAATGCTGGACTAGTAGGGCTTTGGCCTGATCTACCAAGGCTGCTCTTAATTGTCTGCCTTGATTTTGTTGATGGCTTCCTTTTTGTTTGTTTTTTGTCCATTCTGTTCATTTCCCCTCCCCCCCAACATAATTACGCAGAAGATCAGGCAGGCTGGGACAGAGTTCTGTTTCCTATTAGTGAGTAGGCAGCTGTGGTGGGGATGGAGTTGAGTGATCTGGTCCTAATTTTGCGTCTGGCTCTCCCCGTGTTCAATTGCAGCCTTGATCTTCTGATGCAAACTTGATCCAAATCATCCAATAAATGATTTTGTTGTTTGGTGTTACAGATATAACACCAAACTCCAATTTGTCCTCCAAACAATCATAAAATCAGTGAGAGTAAGAGAGTTTGGTGGACTCAATGTGTCTGATTAGGAATTTTAACCATCTTTGCCTTCTGTGTCAAGCTGAATCCTGCCCTCATAATTAAACTGGTTCCCAATTCAGTAAAGATTTTCTTCTTTCTCTCCCGCCATCCCCCAGCAGCCTCTTTGGTTGAGGAGAATTTTAAAGTGCTCCAAGGCACATTACCATTGTATCTCTTTTCCTTCCTCCCCACCAGGCTCTTCCCTTCTCTCACAGTTTCATTGTGCTGGTGTGGGAAACAAAAGTACACACCCAGCCACAGGTAACACTTCACTTTTCCCCTTGCTGTCCCATTGAGACTTCTGAGTGGTCTGAGATCATGCTCCTGTTTCTTGTCCCTTAATCCCCTTCCCATGATGGGACTCTGAGTGGTGGGGTACATTGCACCCTTAATGCACAGCTCGCCTAAATTAGGTCTTCCTAATTTCCCCACAATTATCCCCTTCCTCTTCTGTATCCTGTTTACCTCTAAACCAGCACATTCTCTCTCTCTCTCTCTCTCTCTCTCTCTCTCTCTCTCTCTCTCTCTCTCTCTCTCTCTCTCACACACACACACACACACACACACACACACACACACATGCACTTCCCCCAACACCAGAAACAGGCAACCAGCTGGCTGGGAAGAGAGCAGTTAATGGTTAATGCTCCTCTGTGGGGAAATGTCGCAGGAGAAATTGGCTCATTGCGGTCATTGCTTGCTTTGCTTAGCTAATCATCTCCAGGAGAGCTGTTTTCTCTTCCAGACCTATTCCTAGTATTTTACCAAGAATATTGTACCTTTTGCCTGTGCTTCTTTGCTGATACTCTTCTTCAACTCCAGCAAAGCCCACTTTTAGCAAGAGAGTCGTGTTGATCTGTTTCCTTGGCATAAATGCAGTATTGGGGGGGGGAGCTTGGCATCCACTTCTGTCACTTAGATCAGTATCTGATCCCAGCTTTGACTCAGTGGAATCATCCAGACTGGGCTAAAGCTAGTAACTGAGGTCAGAATCCAGCCCTCACCTTTCCCATATTGGCCACAGCAACAGTTTCAGGATTGTATTAGCTTCACCGCACTCGCTGTAAGATGCAGACTTGAGAATCCAATCCTTTTATCTTCAGTCTACCTATGGATGTTCTGGGTGTGTGAGAGTTAAGCCTTCCCTCTTCAGGTTGAAGGAGGAGAGGGGCCCTGACTTCCTGATAGAGAGGGCTGCCCTGTGGCAACCTCTTAACCCTGCCCCCTTCCCTCCTACAAAGGAGGGGCTCCGTTTCCTGATTTCCCCGGGGAAGTGAAACTAGCTCTCTGGGTTCAAAACTTTGCAGCAGGGCAGCGTGCCTTGCCGTGTTTGTTTTTTTCTCAATTCGGGCATCTAGCGAATCTGTCAGATTCTGCCCTGCCGCTCTCCTGCCACTGGAAATTGGATACCGGAGGAAAGATCTTTTTCAAGCGATTAAAACTGCCAGAGAGACAGAAGGCAAGTTTATAACACTGGACTTGGGCTGTTGATCGGAGAGCAGGACAGAGAGGGGAGGTAAAAGCTGAACATAGCAGCAGCGGCAGGGTGCTCTTGAAGTGGACTTATTTGTCGAGGCGCACAAGGAATGTCTCCTGAGCTGGACTTGCTAATCTGCTCGGGACAAATGCTGTGTGTTAACTCCACAGAGCTTCAGATAGAGGGGAAAGTGCTGGCACCATGTGGCAACAGCAGCTTAATGGTGACGGTGGGTACAAGTTGAACTTCTAAGGCACTATGGAGAGGGGATTTAGGAACACTTTACAGTGGTGTGGCCTTTTAAAAAGGAACAAATTCTAGGCTGTTCTGGTAATTCTACGTTTACTTGTTTATATCTGATGAATTTGGTGCAAAAGAACAGTCCTGCATGTGTTGAATGTGTTTCCTTTGTAGTAGTCTCTGTACAGTTCTGTGGTGGGTATTAGACATGGGAGCAAAACTGTTGAGAGACCTTATCTGACCGGTTTTAGATCCGGGAGTGTTTGTGTCTGTTGTGGCTCATGAGTACATGTACTTTTCCAGCAGGGCTCTTTGGATAGCAGTGCTCTTTCCAGCAGGGCCTCTTTGTCCTGCCTTCTGTGTCTTTACTTGCTCAAACAGCACTTACAGCAAGGAATTAGGTGATAGAATGGTCTGCATCTCTTAGAATCACTTGGAAGGAACAATTTTGCATGGTCATGGCCTCTCTCCTGTTGTCACCTTGTATTTTCCCATCACGTTTGTATCCCTCATCTTACCGCGCAGCTGGATCCTTATGGTGGTTTATAGACAAAATATACAAAATAACTGCACAGGCTGTCTTAAGAGCTGGCTATTTAATACACTGAGATGCCTTTGGCGGCTGAGCCACTATCTGAACACACTTCCTTGAGCCTCTGGCACTCTGTGTGTTTAACTGTAACTAGTTCTAAGTCCAAGGTTAAAGCATGGAGCCGGTCATACTGATATCCTGTCTTGCTAGGCTACCTCGTGATTAGTTGCTGGACGTTTCTGTTTGCTGAACAGCTGAGACTGTCTCATGTTTTTTCTTTTTTCTTTTCAGTCTTTAGGTAGTTCTGCTTCCCATTAACCTTCTGTCTTCACACTTTATAACCTCAAATGCTTCTCTTCTCATGCTCCATTTAGAGCAGGTGTAGATAATTTATGGCCCTCCGAATGTTAGTGAACTACAACTCCCATCAGTCCCAGCAAGTGTGGCTGATGGCCAAGGATGATGGGAATTGCAGTCTGGAGGGCCAAAGCTTGCCCGTGTCTGTTACAGAGTTTGTGAAGCTTTCACAACCAACTATTGTGGCTTCAACTGTTTTTATGAGCCTGGCAGAGTAGAAAGTGGGACCTAGTTCCTGTGAGCATTAAACCCAGATGAAGAGAAGAGTGTTTCCATCACTTTGCCTTCTGAACGTTAGCACGAGTAACCATGAGACTGGCAGCTGCGCTGACTTCCTGAAAGGTTCAGTTCTGCATTTAGCTTCACGAAAGTACAAAAACAGAATTTACTTCCTCTGGGCAGGGCAAAGTGTTATCTAAGCTGTCACCTAACAATGATGAACTGACCTAGAATTTGCCTAGAGGCTACCTTTCAGGCAAGATCAAAACCCTACATCTATTCTGTTTTAGTAAATATGTTATCCTTTTGCTTGTGGATACACACAACTAGAAAGAGTACTTTAACTCTCTCTTGGGGGGGGCAGGATGGGGAAAGAATATGCTCAATTCTGGCAGGGCTGGAAAACTTGAGCCATGAAGGAGTAGGATTCATTATATTTGGGGTTAGTCTCTTGCTTGTCTGAATAAGATGCACAGGGCTGAATGTGTTGAGGTTTGGGTTGTTTTCCCAATGTAGCCTCAGGCTTGTTGCGCGTAGTGTAGTTTGTCCTCAAATCCTGAGACGACCTTTGTGAAAATGTGAACCCCCAGATTTCACTGTCGTTGCAGACAGTTCCATTGCATTGTCTGATGCATGGTTGTGGGTCATTGTGACAGTCAAGGCATTTACCAGGCACCTTCTCAGTATATGCATTACAACGCCAATATCAGTAACCTTGTGCCAATTGCAAAGGTAAAAATGGAGGCCTTGATCATCCAAAGTTCCTTGCATACTACTTTCTGATTTGCTTTTTATCTCCAGTTTACCCATTGATTGTATACTCCAGTAAGCAATAAGCATAGGTAAAAGACACAAGCCCAGAGAGAGTGATTTGCATGAGGTTTCTGCTTCAAAATCTCCACCCTTTCCTTAGTAAGCATGACTTCTTCATGTTGTATCTGAACACCACCGTGCCCAGACCCGATCTTCTCAGTGTCTCCTCTGTAAATGCAATAGTGATAGGAAGTTTGTAAACCTTAGTCTGTAGTTTGGAATGTGAAATGCCTCCTCTTCATATTTAATGTGTTTGTTTTTTTAATGAGAATTGAATTGTTAGAACTGATTGGTTTCTTGGAACAGCATTGTGTAGGCTTCTAAGATTTAAGGCCTCAGAGCCCATTGCTTAGAGGTGCCACGTCAAGCCAAAGGCATGTTTCATGAATCTATTGCTAGGATCAGCCAGTTGTATATTCCTTCCCAGCAGCATGAGGAAATAGAACTAGTCATAGCTCTCCAATGGAACAGGAATTTCTATTCATGCTGCCAAGAACCCTTTTCTTCCCCCTTCCTGTGTTAACCTAGCAAACGTTTGAAAAATCATTCTGCAGTGACTTTGCCCTGTGTACCTCCCAGATTTCAGCAGAGAAGCACTATAAAATAGGAGCAGGTCCCAATTAGCTTACAAGATCAGTCCCCATCTCTGATATAGAAATGGCACATATTTTTGGTGAGATCCCTATTACTTTGTGTCCTTCATATCTAGAGGGCTGAAGTGTCAACATATGAATTTGAGGGAGTGCTGTTTTGCCATAAGGGGAACAAATGTGTAAGACCACAGACACTATAAAACCCTGAGCAGCACCCACAATTGTTACCCAGTATTTCAACGATCCAATCCAGAGCTAAAATCCCATTATTCTAATGTGAGGCCTGTATGCATACATATACATCTAATACAGAAGAAATGTTTCAGTACCCCCTGCATTTTTTAAGGAACCAATTTCTCCACTGATGCAAATATTGTGACTGATATCTGGTGCTTTGACAATATTTAGTTGTGCATGTGGGGCTGTGAGGAATTTGACTGAAACTCAGCAGTATCTGTTCCTAGGTTCCCTTTGGGAACCAAGGCTTTTCTCATGTGGATAGAGCTGGAGCCAGACAAAACAGGGAGCACCTGGGATTTGTTGACCTTCCACCTTTGATTTTCTAATCCAGGCCAGGGCTCAGCGTTGGACAGTCAAACAAGTTTGGCTGGGAGTTTTCCACTGACAGCTTGACAGATGCTTTGGAAGTTTCGGCATAGCTATTAGTCTGCTGGTGGGGGTGGGTGAGGGAGTTCCTGGCTTTGGCTGGATGGACTTGACTGGACCTCAGCTCCTGGTGGAAAGAAATGCTCAAGGTGTTTTGATTTGGAAAGTGGTAGGTCTGGAAGAGGTCCCTCTTATTTGAAGTCCCCATGCTGAAGAAGCCACTATCGACACATAAATAACTCTCATTCATTGACTGAATTTACTTTGCCTGACATTCATTTACTTCAGTAGACCAGGCTGAGGCACTTGGTTGTGGGTTCCGTCCGCCCAGCCATGACTGGGAAGTGGGGAGGCTTAGAAGTTACTGTGGCCTGCAGCTCCCAAAGGAAATACCTGTTTGGATTCTGCTGTGCCTGTGTTGGGGGTTGGAATGGGGGGGGGGAAAGGAGGGGTGTTGGGTATAAAACAGACCCGTTGGGTATAAAACAGACCCGATGCTCCAATGTTCTTGAAACATGGAACTGAAAACAGGAGGGGGTCGAATCCTGCAAATCTCACTGAGTCTAGTTGTGGGCATGACTAATCCATGTGACGTGTGTTCATGCACTTGGAATGTTTTCTTTTGCTAGGAGCTGAAGGGAATATATGAGGCAGCCCCGAGGAAGTCTTATTCAGCCCAAAGAAAGAAGAGGCCTGTTGAAGCTAACTTTGTGTTTGGATTTGGTCATGAGATCCCAGAGTTATCACCCCAACCCAGCTGGAGGATTTGTAGTTGCCTCAAAATTATTTGATGATGGTGTGCTTTGTGAGATGAACGAGTTGGTTGAAGCATTTTGAAAACTAGGGCTGAATTCCTGAACACACTTACCTGGGAGAAATTGAGTTTCATCCATTTTAAAAATGAGATCAGTAAACATCAAGCTGGCCAAACTTTGGATATTATGGTTAATACAGGCCAGGTTCTTCGCAGTTATTACATGGAGGCATCTCATTCCATCATTCTCTTGGGGGATGGGTTTCCTTGCCATGTTTGCAAGCACAGCAATCATGGCCTACAGTGTTAATAAATGTCAGTCAGCTCTTTAACTTCAAAGACTTAACTCGGGAGTTAACACTCCTGGCTTGGTCTGAACCAAGGGAAGCAGTCTGCAAGATGTCTTGGTCCCAAATTGTTTAGTGCTTTAAGTGTCTGTATCGAAATATGGACTTGACTGGGTAGCTTATTAGCAGCCACTGCAGATCTTTCAATGCAAGTGGAATATGCATAAAGATGCCTCGATAATTTATTTTATGAGGTGTCATAGAAAAAGCAAACAAAGAAATAGAAGAGTGCCCTAGCAGCTGTATTTTGAACTAGCAGGAGCTTTCAAACCAGGTGCAAATGTAGCCCCACATACAGTGCATTGCAGTACTCTAATTGTGAGGTTACCATTGTATGGACCACTGTAGCCAACGCTATCCCTGTCTAGGAATGGTTCTAGTTGACACACCAACGGAGGTTGATGGGCACACCTAGCCACTGAGGGCCCCTGGACCCCTAGTGACAAATTAAATCCAGATCCCTTGGGAACATTGGATCACTTTTACAGTTTCTGTAGGTGTGTGTATTCTGTGTGTATATTTGTGTTCATGCTGAAGGTCCTTTAAAAGGTTTTATAGACCTGGCACACATTACATTTTGAAAAAGCACATCTTTCACAATCCAAACTTCATCCCACATCTTTTTAGTGGTGGGGAATGAGAATGAGTTGCTCTGTGGTGGTTTTTTAGGGCATGAGGAGTCCTCATGCTAATTTTATAGAGGATGTTGTGTTTGGACTAGCAGAATCTGGGGTCAGTGGAGTTCGTCAAGTAATTGGGAAAGGAAGGAGTGTTTGGAAGATAAGACAAGAAAAGGAAGTTGAATTGGAGTACCGATTTTACATTAGGCGAGGGGTCCTTCACCACCATCTCTCACACACACACGAAAGTAGTAGAAGTTGGCAGGATACTTCTCGGTAATTGGGATTGTGCTGCTGCTGCACCTCTTTAAAATGCATCCTGTTTGAGGATTCTGAAGGGGAAGGGCCTATTCTGCTCAGAGCCTATTCTGCTCAGGTTATGAGGATGATGGAATTTTACTGTACTGATACTACCGGTACTATGGTGTAAGCTGCCCTGATCCTAAGGTATATTATATAGGATGTGAATCTGAAGAGGGCTTTACCTGCAAGCTTGCATATGTTTGCATAGAATACAGTAACTGTTGCTTTCTCATCCCTTACTTATTAAACAAACATATGGGGGGGAATCAAAACTTCTGCTCAAGGTATAGACAAATTTGGCGGCTACTATGCAGAATGGCTATGTTATTCCACCACTTTGGGATCAATAGCCCCCTGAATGCTAGTTGCTGGAAGCAGCAAGTGGGGAGGGCTCTGTTGGAGGCATCCCATAAACATTTGGTTGACTACAGTGAGAGATCTTTTTATTGGTTGTAGAGGGGAGTATTATCCCTCCTCCCCCCTTTTTTGCCTCCCTAGAAGAATTCTAAATTTATTCTCCACCTATGTTCCCTAAATTATCTCAATGGACAACTTTGATTAGAGCCTAGAATTGAAATGGAAAGAGGTGGGATCTGTCCTACACATCTGAGGTTCTCCATGCATTTTAGAGGGTGTTTTGTCACCAGGGTAGAATTCCCCTGCTTAGACATTATCCCCTTTCCCTTTGTTGCTCTTTCCCTGTCCCTTCTCTGCCTTCTACTTCCTGCCTTCTGTAATTTGGCCCTTTCTCAGTGCTTGTTCTGAATCTGGCACAAGGGGATGCTTTAATATTTTTGTGGTTTCCAGTGTTGTAGTGCAGGACAACAGTTTAAGAACTTTCTTTGTATTCTTGCATTTGAGGTGGCTTTGCAAACTTTTTGAACCTGCCTGCTCAACCTACCCTACATTCTGTCCCTTGCCTCAGCTTACCCAATGCTAACCCTCTGCTCTACAGTAGAGTGCACAGCAGCCCTTCAGCACAGTACAAAGATCTGTGAAGGACACATGACACTCACGTGACATACCTTGCAGGGGGTTGGACTAGATGACCCTTGGATCCCTTCTAACTCTGAAGATTCTATGATTAGAAAAGGAGTAGAATAAGACACCTCTGTGATCCCCTCCTAAAGCTACTTTTCCCAAATCTGATTGGGATGGTGGTGTAAATTTGAGAGAAGGCATCCCTCAGTCCAGTATTACTCAGAGAGGATCCTCTTGGTTGATAGGCAGAGGAAGGGTACAGTTTTCTCAGTCATATTCTTCCCTGGACATTTGTTTCCTCTTCCAGGTTTTCCACCTATTTCCTACCCAATCTTTCCTGCAGTTCAAAAGCCACTGTTCTAAAGAAATATAAAATGACTTTGAGTTGAAGTGGCCCCCTTGAGTAGGACTTCTACTGCTTAGGAGCTGCCCCTTGTCCTCCATCTTTGGTTCCATTCCTTTTCATGTGTCCTAGTTTCCCTTTCTCTTGAACATACGAAACTGACTTACACTGAGTCCATCCAAAGGTCTATTTGGCCAGGGCTGTCTACTCAAACTAGCATCAGTTCTCCAATGTCTCAGATCTTTCCTAGTGCTGCCTTTCAGTTGGAGCTATTGAGGATGGCTCCTGGAGCTTCTTCTATGCAAAGCATCTGCTGAGCTGTGGTTCCTATGGCTACTGCCTTGGTGTTCATAACAAAGCTCTTTCTGTTTTACCCCAGGAAAAATGCAAACCTGTAGGATATTTATTTTGACCCATTTGTTTATTATGCAAAAACTCTAATACAGCGTTCAGAATTTGGAGAAGATTGACAAGGAGAAATTTGGTGCCAGGAAAGATACCGAAAGTTAATACCAATTAGTGCCAGTACATGCAGGAGATGGCAGGTAACAAAGCAGACACTCTTTCAAATTTCACTCATCTAGCAGATTGGGTTATGAACAGCACAGCTTGCTGTAAGTTGTAGAATATGAGCTGGAACACTGACTAGTAAGTCTTGAGATAAGTTATAAGTATTGCTAGTTATTAAAGTTTAAACCCACAACTGCATCCCATGGATGGTGAAGCCTTCTCTTCCCATCATCACCCTGTGGTTTGTTTGCACATGATGTGTCTCAGTGACCATTGGGAAATAAAAATGAGACTCCAGGCAGATAAAAGCCCATACCAGAAATGTCCATAGATCTCATTCCACAGCTCCCTTTCTTTGCTTTCCACCATGCTGCCCATGCTACGGTAGTACAATCAACATTCTTGGGGGGGGGAGTAATGGGGTTGGAATAAATCATGCAACTTAACTCGAAAATTTGCATAATTCCTATTCTGGGTGCAAGGTATCTGTCTGCGTGTTACAGACCTTGCACTTCTTTGTTGGGAGTACATGGTTGTCTGGCTTTGCATGAATATGAGTGCTTCTTCTCCATTAAGACCTTGACAGATACAGTTGGACTTTCTCCTCATTTATATCAGTGGCTTAGTGAACTTGCCTTTTGAGATCAGTGTGCTCCTGCGATAATCTGCTTTAAAGCTGACTTGGTTCTCGTATGCCTTGCAGATAAGGATGGAGTGTGGTGCTGTGGCAAGAAAACATTCTCTGCAAGCAGAAGATTGCATGTTCAGTCCCAGGCATCTCCAGGTTTGGCTCAGAAAGACTCCTCTACAACCCTGGAGAACTGTTGCCAGTTGGTGTAGAGTGATTGGTATTAAGCTAGGCAGACAAATGGTCTGACCTGGTATCAGCCAACTTTCTGTGTTCTGTCACAGAGGGATGTAGGAAGAACATGAGCATGTGTGCTGGTGCTTGGGAATGCCATCCTGAAAACTCTACCTCACTCAAGGCTCTTTTGTGACTTGCTCACTGCTGATTTAGGCAATCCTCTGCTTTCTCTTGTTTCTGGCATCCATGGGTGGAATGCAAAATATATGCAGTCTTTGGTTTTGCGGAGTGCAAAGATAGAGTTGTTCTCTCATCTCTCTGCTTTGCTGAATCAGAAATGTGTGCCTGCTTCTACTTCTGGCTCATTCTTAAGGTGGCTGCCCTTGCAAGAGTGTCAGGCCCTCTTTGTTCACAGGCCAGCAAGTTAATTCTGCCAGTGCCCACGTCACTGAAAACATTTAGGGGACTTTCTCTTCAGACTCTGTTGACACTGATGTTGTAATGTTCTAAGAACAATGATACTGCTAAGAGTTCTCTTTTGTATCACCATATCCTTCCCCCAACCCCCTTCTAAATTCCTGACTAATATTTATTTTTGCAAGGCATGTGGAAAAAACACAACTTCCTGTTCTAAACTGCCCTCAGTTTTTTAGCCAGGCGAATACAGTTCCTCTGAAACAGTTAAAAGCAAACCTGTTCTTCTGCATGACGCTTGCCTAGTTTGGCATTCAAGCACACAACTGTTTTCGGCCAGATTCATGAGGCCCTCTAAAGTTGCATCCAGAGCTGTTTATACTATGCAGTTAATACCTGAGCAGACCTTTTGCAGAACATGCACTCTGGAATAGAATCCAGGCACTGGAGATTGTAATCCTCATGGCTGTGAAGAAATGCAAGTAACATGTATGTGACTGGTGCAAGGCTGGGAGTGAGTGCCTTTTGAGTGCCCTAGTTGAGGGTATTGTTGCCGCGGGGGGGGGCGTGTGTGTGTCTTCTGTGTTCTGCTTTTAGCAATGTGTTCCTGTGGGATCAATCGTTGCAACTGGGTAGCCAGAGGTGGGAAGTAACTAGATTTCCTTCCTTGACTGCCCCACCTTAGTTTTGTTTTTCTGCTTCATTTTTAAGCTCCCCATTCAAACTATAGGCATGTTTGGTGCTACTTCAGTTGAATAGTCAGGCATAGGGTAGGGCGTGGGCGTTCCCATTTGTCATGTGCGTGTTGTGACAGAGATATGGCAGTGGTGGCTGGGCTTGCCAGGTGAGATAAGGAGGTGTTGAGCAAAAAGCAAACTTCGCTTTTTACTCTACCTCCTTTACTGGGGACTCTAATTGCCAAGTCAGCTTCTCTTTGCCTGTTCCTGTTAAATGCCAGATCAGTCTTAAAAGGAACAGCGGTAATTCAGCATTTGATCCTGGATAACAAAGCCACTCTGGCGTGGATCACAGAGCTGGTGGGATGAGGCAGCTGACCCTGCGACTGTCCTACTTTCTCCAGCCAGGTATTTGATCTAGCATCAGTGTAGTGGTGGTGGAAGCAGAGGAATCTATAAAGATTTTATCACTCTCACCAGACACCTTGTCCTGCAGAGGGTTTTATTTAGTACATTTATCTTGTATGGCAGGGACAGCCTGGGGGCTTGGTCGTCATTCCACCCATCATAGTGCCTGACTCCCTGATTGACTGTGCAGATGTGATCTCAAATTTGGTGTTTAGCCATCTCAAAGCGATTCCTCCTTCTTTTTTAGTGCAGTCCAAGACAACCAAGAGGCCAGTGTATTTTGAGCTCGACACAGTCTACCAGTCATAGATTCATTTTGGGTTTTGCATAGCCTATGAGAGCTGTTTCTGGTGTCTTAGCCATAAACCGTGAAGGGTCAGTATCACAGGGTTTAGTTATTTTCTGCAGGGGACCTGTTGAAATGGTCTGTCCCTAGGAGCAGTTGAATCTGTTGGCTTTCCAAGCTACTCTTTGGGTTTTCCAGCAGACCTTGCAAGCTCTCCTGTCAAATTGCTGGTCTGTTCCTAGCATAAGGTATTAAGATGGGGGGCTGACTATTGCTCCTTTAGTCCAGTGACTAAAACAAAGGCTGCTCCTTAGTTTTTTGAGCTGTAGGAGATTAAGCAGTTGGGATAGCAGCAAGAGTGCAAGTGGTAGACTATTCAAGGAAAATCCAACTGAAGACTTATTAACACTTTCCTATTGCCCCTCTCTTTCCAGGCACAAGTCTGAAATTAAAAGCTCCGTGTACAAGCATTTTTTAAAATTTTGGCCCAGAGCTTTCCCCACAAAAACCCATACTTTAGCACTCAATTGAAGCAAGTATCATTTCGGGTTTTCTGTGGATTGCTGTTTACTTCAATAAAGCTTTAAAGGGTACTTACTGGTTGTTTTCAGCACCTGTCGCTCCAGGTTCTCTTCGGTGAAGCTATCCCCCCCACCCCCATCTTTAGCAGTCTGATTTTAGCACCCAGTGTTGCAATAAAGGAAACAACCGTGGTAGCTCTGGCTGATGACTTCTCCCAAGAGAAGTATGAGGGAGTGTGACCACGTTTCATAGAGAAGTTATCTTTCCAGATTCCCTTTGTGGATTGGTGTTTGGAGACACCATATTGTGGCAGTTTTGCTCTTATGTGGAGGGTAGAATTCAGAAGGCAGTGCTAGAGAATAGTTACTCCTGTGAGTTTCCACAGGGATCAGTGTCATCTTCTGTTGTATTTGGTGCCGCGCTGACTGAAGCTATCTGGGGATGTGGTGTCATCAGCAGGCAAACTGGTCACTTGTTCAGGCCATCCAGTTTTCTCCAGAACACAGACAATAAACTGATGCTAAGCTGCTTCTATCTGTTGGGTGGACTAGCCTGCTTCATGTATCTTGGATCTGATCCAGTAAAACCTTCTGTATTCCTCTGCAGTCTTCTTGGATAGTTAACATGGGTAGTCTGGGTCCCAAGGGCCACAGCTTCTGTGCTTTTCCTTTCTGCTGCCAAACGTTTGGAAGAAGGCAGTGACTATTGGAGGGGAGGAAAGGGAGTGAGAGATCTGTGTTGCTGGGTAGATCCACTGGAGCTTCTGCCTTAATTGTTTCTTTCAAGTACTGGATCTGCTTTTTAAAAAAATCTTACCCATGAAAACTGTGGAACCTTTCCTTGAGATCATCATCCAATGTCCTCTGGCAGCTTGAATTTTTTATTGTACTGCCTGAGTGCTTGCTATCCTGACCGTGTTCTTTCTAACCCCTACCTGGACAAGAGGTGGTCATTTCAGGAATCTGACTGACTTAAACAGATGTTGAAGGAAACATCTTGAGAGCACTGCTGAGCAGCACAGAGGGACACCAGACAAGCACATAAATGTAACTTCTGCCTGCCATCTCCTATAAGAAGCTGAGGTTCCCTCAGAGTAGCCTGGCTATTAAGTGGGATTCCAGGGCCTCAGAATGACTAGGTTTTGCACAAGCCTGGCTGCAAAGTCCATATCAAACCCTGCAATGTTAAATGTCTATGTCTGGTTCTCTTACTGAGTGGGGATTAGGAATGTTGCCCATGCAGCTGCTAAGCAGCAGGGGCCAAAGGGAGTCAAGAAGATTGGAGGATTGAGGATTAGTGTTTAAGGGGACAAGTGGTTATGGGGGTCAGCTGCAGAGTTGTGGGGGGTTAAATCAGAGGGATTTACAGGTCACTCACACCACAGACCCATAGCATGAAGTGTAAAGGTTTAGATGAAAGCCTATTGAACCATACTTTTATGCCTTTCAAAAAGTCCCTATCTGCAACCTCACATTCATGAAACCTACAGCTCCATAGGTAATGCATGCTATCAACTTTGTTATGCTGTGTGGTTTTTGCCAGTATTTTCCATTTTCCCATAACTGGGTTTATGGCTGCTGTTCCCCTATATCACATGACAAGCAAATTATGAGCAGGGATGCTTTTAAGCCCTTGATAATTTACTGCTGCGAACTCTTGAAGTTGATGCCACTGGAGACTTGACACGTAGAACAAACTACCTTTACTTACTACTCTGAAACCCTTACTGCTGCAGCTGATCTCAAAACACTTCTTTCATCAGCTTTCAGTTCGCTTTTCACATTACCTCTGCACCCACCCACTCATGAAATGTGTTGTATTATTATAATAATTTATTCATTTATATCCCCATCTTTCTACTTACCAAGGTAGTGCTTAAGATGACTACTGGCCATATCCAAAATTCCTACTATCATTGAGCGGGAGAGAGGCTGATCTGAACCTTGGTTGCTCACAGAGGAACTTGTGGATATAACTATACTACAGGAGTGGTCTTGGTTAGGCAGGGCCTTGCTCTCTTTCCCATTCTGAGTGTGCTGGTTTCAATGACTAGGTTCATTGCTGGGTATGGCAGCACTGATTCATTGTGGAATAGTCAAGTTCCAAGGTAGCCAACAAGGGTCCCTTCAAATGTTCTTGGATTTTAATCCCCACCAGCCCTAGTTGGCATAGCCAATGCTCAAGGGCAATGGGAGTTGTAGTCCAACAACATCTGGAGGTCACCATTTTGGCTCTCCTAAGTCTAGCAACACTCAAGCCCCTCCGTCCTAATTGAACTGTGCACCCTTAGGTGTGCGTAAGTTGGTCATCTGCTTAGGACGTGTGCCTAGGGGAAAGTGTTTCACTTAGATCAGAGTTCAGATTACAGCCTCCTTAAGGCTTTTCCAGTTGCAGCCTAGTGGGGAGTCTAAGCAGAATTCTAGTGGACAGGGGTATGTGATTTCAGGGCTCCCTGTTCCTTTGTCTCGCTATCCGAGACCCGAAACAGCAAATGTGTGCATCGTAATAGGGCCGCCTACCACAAAATGAAACCTGGTTGATAATCAGCTACTTCTGTCCGAGCTAGGAAGAGAGCAGAGGGAATTGTCGCAGATCCTTTGCATCCTGGCCATCATCTGTTTGATTTACTTCCATCTGGACATCGCTACAGAACTCTATACACGAAAACGGCTAGACACAGGAAAAGTTTTTCCCCTTGTGCCATCAAATTGTTAAATTTGTAGTTGTGTAGCAGAAGAGGAGGCCAGTTATAGGTGGGGTTTCTTTGCTCTACTATTGTATTGTGAGTGGAACAGTGTTTGTATAAGGTATGTTTATATTGTAATGTAGTCGAAGCAAAATTCCAAGTATGTTTGGTACTTCGCCAATAAATTATTCCTTATTCCTTCTTAACTGATCAGCTGGTTGGTTAATAAAATAAATGTGCATGTTCTAGATTTCTCTTAAGAGCTTACATTTTTAATAAAGGCTGCCACTCACTATTAGAAAGCTGTCTCAAATATTTCCTCTTTTCTTCCTTACTGCGGTGGCGATACCTGTAGCCAAAGAAAGACAGGCCTGGCTTTGATTCACCCTGGTCTGTAGCAAACTGCTGCTGGATACTCTAGTCATGGCTCTGCAGTGCTGGGTTGGGCTTCGTGCCAGTCCGTGCCGTGCTTGGGTAGTCTCCATTCAGTTTTGTGGTTTCCTCAAGAAGTTAATTGTGCTCTTTCTTTGCCCTGAAAGGAGACCTGTCCGTGCTTTGTTCTCCCCAAAGATCGGATTCTGCTTTCCAAATAAATTATGCAAATGAGAGTGATACAAAATTGTCTTGTGCTCAACAAGCTCATGTTACTTGCTTTGTTTTGATCTCAAGTTCTTGAGGCTTTCTGGAGGGAGAAGCATGGTGAAAATAGACTGAGCTGAGCAAAGGAACATGGGGACTGAATGGAGAAGGGGCAGGAGATTTCAAGGCCACAGCTCCAAACACACACAGCAGGCCAGTCGGCACCATAGCTGCCAAGTTTTCCCTTTTCTCGCGAGGAAGCCTATTCAGCATAAGGGAAAATCCCTTAAAATAAGGGATAACTTGGCAGCTATGGTCGGCACGTGTTGTGCAGCATAATTGCTCAGCAAAGTGAATTGTTCAGTCGAAGCAGGGATATAACTGATGTGCCCTTCCCCAGCATTTGGGATGTTGCCTAGTGGTGGGAAAGGAGATTCCCCCCTCAAGCTTTTAAATCTCCCTCTGCCAAAAAACTATTGTCAAAAGAAGTGTTTGTGTTTGCTTCTACTGGTTGGTGGAGATGAAAGGCTGGCTGGGGGTATAAAGAAGTGTGTTTCTCTTCTGCCCAACCCAAGCAGTGAATGACAATATGCATTTTTGATTTTGTCATTGAATTGTTTTATGTGGACACTGAAAAAAATGTATAGCTTTACTCATCTTTTGTACGCAGCCTTTGCCCTGAAACACAAAATGCAAGGGCTTTAAAAATAAATGTCGGCCTTCAGCAAGGAATGAGGGGAGATGGGAAGGCCTTAATTCATTGTTTAAGCCTGTTGGTCTGCTTTGCCTTAGGGCAGGAGGGTGTGGCTTGACCAAACTGGCCTGTTGGGCCTAATTCAGCCTGTGGGGCAGAGTGTGGGGCACATTTCCTATGAAGAATTGGCTGATTAGTGTTTTGCAGGCAAAATAAAGGCTCATCTGGTGTCATTGTGATGCCTGGTGATTGACAGATGAGCAGTACTATCCACCTGTCAAACTTAGCCCACCACAGGTGGGGGAGATAAGCTGGCCAGATTCAGTTCCCCACCCCTGCATTAGATGCTAAGGCTGTCCTAACTCCATTTACCTGGGAATAAGTCCCACTGAGTTCAGCAGGACTTACTTTTGAGTAGGCATGACTAGAAATGTGCCTTAAGTTTTCAGGTCTCTTCTGGGTAGTACACAGAACGGGAAAGGAGTTTATGTAGGGCACAAAACCAAGAAACCCTGAGTGGCAGCTGCTGCTGTTAGCCAATACAGTACTCCTGCTTTGAAAATAGGCAGAGATTTTTCCACCCCACCCTGGTCTGTTAAACACTCTTTAATTCGGAAAAGAATGGAACTGGAGTGTATTTATAGGGCAGATGTTGGGATCGCTTTCTCTTCTACCCAACTGAGGACAAGACTGTAGCAAGAAGCAGTGATTGTCCCAAAGCTGCTACATTGAGCATTTGTATTCTTTGTGGTTTTCCCTCTATAAATTCAGATACAGTAGTTTGCTCAGAACCTCCAAGTGTCCCTATTTTCCAAGGACGTCCCTGATTTAGAGAAGCCATCTTGGTTTCTGATTTGATTCCGGAATGTCCCGCTTTTCCTTAGGATGTCCCTATTTTCTTTGGAGAATTGTTGGAGGGTATGACTTTGCTCTGTTTTAAAGTTTTCTTATTTCAAGAATGCTGCACTGTAGACAAGCTACTGTGATTGCAGGCATGCAAATACCCATTTAGCAGATTGCCTGTGGTAGAAGAACCGTCTCCAAATGCCCAGACAGGGAACTTAACAAAAGTCTTTTTTAATTTACAAAATGACTGACATAGTAAAAAAAAAATGTATGTGGGCTTGTAACGTTTTCTGGACTTGCTGGTACAGCTGCTTTGTCTACAGTGAGCAGTATAATCTCTGTGCTGGGCAGGACCATGCCCTCAGCTGACTCTTTTTCTCTGCAAAACTATGGTTCTCAGTGATTGGTCATAGGAGCCCTGTTGGACTTCATCAAATGGATATTTATATATAGGGCAATCAGTGCCAGTCCAAGCAAGCTAGATTGTGTAGGCCTCTGATTTGATGTGACCATGTTTTCTTGCCACAATGACTCTGGCATTGTGTTTGTTTCCTTGCAACAGTTCTGTATTTCAAGTAGCCCAAACATTTAGCATAACTGGTTTGCTTCCATTGCCCTCCTCCAATACGGCTAAAATAAATGGTGAGGCCTATATGGAGCACGGGAGTAAGGTGGAGTAGACTTCAAAGTAAAAGTGATGCTGAAGGTAGATGATGAATTGAGACTGAATATACCTCTGATGTTTCTCTTGTTGAAATATCTGGAAAGCACTGAGAGCGCAGGCCCATTAAATCTCTGCTACCTACTGCAGATCCTGCCAACATAGCAGTTCAAAAGCACGCCAAAAAGTGCAAGTAGATAAATAGGTACCACTCTGGCGAGAAGGTAAACGGCATTTCCATGCGCCAGAAGCTGTCTGCGGACAAACGGCGGCTCCCTTGGCCAGTAAAGCGAGATGAGCACCGCAACCCCGGAGTCTTCCGCGACTGGACCCTAGTGGTCAGGGGTCCCTTTACCTTTACCTACTGCAGAATTGCTCCTTCCATTTAGAGACCTGTGTTAAGCATTGCATGTATCATCATCTTTTTAACAGCCTGGGTTGGTAGAGGGCAAGCAGTGATGTGGGGTAAAAATAATGAATAGATGCCAACTGCAAATGCAATTTTATGCAAGCTTGGCAGTTTTCATTGTTGTAATAGTTGTTTTTCAAGTAATTATCTCTGGCAGTGAGATAGTCAGCATATCATGCACAAGCCTTTGGATTGCTAAAAAGAATTAGTGTGTCAACAGTTTTCAGCACCTCTGTTTTTTTGCTTGAATTTTAACAGTATAAGGAAAGCGCATGCTATTAACTGTCTCTCCCAGTAATTCTTTCCCCACCCCCATAATGCAACATTTAAACCACATTAATTTAATAAATGATGATGATGATAAAAGAAGGCTTTGATTTTCATCCCCTCAAATATATCGAGTCAAACTTTTGTGGTGTGTTGGGAAAAATTAACATGGGGTTAAAAACAAACAAACTAATGTTTACTAAATACAAGCAAAATACACGTGATAAATTAGTTCATTCTCTAAGGTATATAAAACAACTTTTGTTTACTAAATACAAGCACAATAAACGTGATAAATTAGTTCATTCTCTAAGGTATCGGAACTTGCCTACAAGCAAATTATCCTAATTTGCATAGGATTTTTATGTTTGGAAAATCCACATCACTGAGGGCAAGGAAGGAGGAGGAAAAAGAGATGGAACATGTTGTGGCCTCCCCTAACACCCTTTTATTTCTCCCCACTTGTGCAGGTCCATGGTGGTATTGTGACGCCCATCAGAGGGGAAAGCGAGCACGAGAAGACAGGGTGGGGCCTGCGCCTGTGAAGGATGCTGAAGAAAAGCAACCTGGTTCTCTGGGGCGTGGTGCTTTTTGTGGCCTGGAACGCCCTGATCCTCTTCTTCCTGTGGACTCGGCCTCAGTCCTCCTCTGACCACAGCCGCCTCACTGAAGAGGTCATCCGACTGGCCCAGGACGCAGAGGTGGAGCTGGAGCACCAGAAGGAGCTCCTGCATCAAATCTACCGCTACAGTGCTCTCTGGAACAGGAGGAAGGCTACCGAAGCCAAAAGACTCCACCTCTCGGTTGCGTCCTCCGCCCTGCCTTCAACAGCTGCCCCCTTGTCCCGTCGCAGCCAAATCTCTCCGGACGCCGTCTTGCCGGTGCTGGTGATTGCCTGTGACCGCAGCACGGTCCGCCGTTGCCTCGACAAGCTGCTGCATTACCGCCCCTCCAAGGAGCGCTTCCCCATCATCGTGAGCCAGGACTGCGGACACGAGGAGACCGCCAGGGTCATCGCCTCCTATGGAGACGCCATCATGCACATCAAGCAGCCCAACCTGAGCGACATCCCTGTGCCCACCGACCACCGCAAGTTCCAAGGCTACTACAAGATCGCCCGACACTATCGCTGGGCCCTGAGCCAGGTTTTCCGGAACTTCAAGTACCAGGCGGCCATTGTGGTGGAAGATGACCTGGAAGTCGCTCCAGACTTCTTTGAATACTTCCAGGCCGCTTTTCCACTCCTGCTCGCCGACCCCACCCTTTGGTGTCTCTCCGCCTGGAACGACAACGGCAAAGAGCAGATGGTAGACGCCAACCACCCGGAGCTCCTCTACCGTACGGATTTTTTCCCCGGGCTGGGCTGGCTTTTGCTGTCTGACCTGTGGGACGAGCTGGAGCCCAAGTGGCCCAAGGCCTTCTGGGATGATTGGATGCGACACCCTGAGCAACGGCAGGGCCGTTCGTGCATCAGGCCCGAAGTGTCGCGCACCATGACTTTCGGCCGCAAGGGCGTGAGCCACGGTCAGTTCTTTGACCAGTACCTGAAGTTCATCAAGCTCAACGACCGCTTCGTGCCTTTCACCCAGATGGACCTCTCTTACCTCAAGAAGGATGAGTACGAGCGCTCATTCCTAGCCCAGGTCTACGGGGCCCCTGAGCTACGGGTCGAGGAGCTGCAGGGTAACCAGCGCCGGGAGCTGGGCACTGTCCGAGTGCAGTACACCACTCGCGACTCCTTCAAGGCCTTCGCCAAGGCCTTAGGGGTCATGGACGACCTCAAGTCCGGAGTGCCCCGTGCCGGCTACCAGGGCATTGTCAGCTTCCTCTTCAGAGGCCGCCGCGTTTACTTAGCACCTCCTTCGGACTGGACAGGCTACGACCCTAGCTGGAGTTAGCAGCTGACAACCCTTAAGCATGTTGGACCCTGTTGTCAAAGGGGTGCTTGGAGTTGGGAGTGGGGGGCGGGGACAAAACTCTGTATTTTTCTTTTCCTGTGTGGCATTCGAGTGCATTCCAGGGATGAGGGTGGTTTTGTGCACTTAAAATTATGGGGTAGGAGGGGCGGGGTTGCGGGGGTTATTCCGATGCCCCAAAGAGGGGGTGAGGTGGAGCGTTTTGAGTGCTCTCTCCGTTCTACCCTCCAGTGCCTATTCTCCTTTTTTTGACGTGGTGGTCTGTTCACTCATTAGATCCTTGGTGGCTTCTCCAAGTCGGTGTGTTTTTGAGGTCAAAGCCCGTGCTAAACCAAAGCAGCAACCCATCGAGGTTTTCCCAGCTTCGCTGAGCTCACGGAAGCCTGTGCAGCTTGCGGCCCAGCAAGCCAGGTGCAGCTCCGCAGGCACACAACATGGGTTGATAACTTCCCTGTTCCAAGCAAAAAAGTTGCTGACCTCCTGTTAGGTCGCTTTGCTTGGCTGGTGTGTTGCATTCTGCCTGATGGGTCGCAGTTTGTTCAGGCCTGAGCAATAGGGAGGAAATGAGGGCCTTTTCTCCCCTCTTGACTGCCTGTTCCTTTCTCATTTGGACATAGTTGAATGCTAGCATTGCAAAAAGGAAACTCCTTTGGACGTTCAGTGAGTCCCTTAGAAGGACCACTTTTATTGACCATATTGGCCATTTTTACTTGGGTCTCCTGAATAACTCATTATTGAACTGTGTTCGATGGGAGGTAAGGTGCGTGCACTGATAAAGGTGATGTAAGGATTGCTCAGGTGAGGCGAGTGTCTAAATCTCCGGTTGTTTTTACCTGGGTAATAAGGAAACGGTGGCATGGGGGGAGATGTAGTCGGTTGCCAAAACTGGTTCTTGTCAGCTGGTCCTTTCTGTAAGCTACGGCGACTGAAATCCGGAAGGGCTGGACCATTTCAGATGGCAGGTGGGGGATTAAATTTGAAAACTCACCCACATGAAATTCCCCTTATATGTGCAAGGCTAGCATGTCCAGGAGAAGGTCTTGGGCTAGCTTTTTCCGTGACGTGTGTGAAGGAGCATTCGAACTCCCACTTAGTCAGAAATGGTACCGTCCTGAACGCCTATTTGCTCTCAGTTATGTTTTGTAGCCACCATTATATAATAGCTACATGACATTTAAGGAGAGGTTGGCTTAATTATGGCGTGATGCCACGTTCTCTTCCCAGATTGAGTGAGGAAACTTGTCCCCAATGGCTGCCTTAATTCGCCTTGGGTTTTGGGGGGAGGGGCAGTCTCTAAATTCAGCCCCAGCACAGAGGTGGCTTATCCCTGAGTAGCTTTCTTGCAACTGGTTGCCATATTAGCACTGATCCACCACCAGGTCTGTGGGAGCAACGGGGCAGAGGGAGAATCCCCGAGTCAGCAGAACACACCATGGGAGGAGCCCAGCCTTACTCAGCGGTGCAGAAGCTTCTTTCCCCATTCTTGCCTCTAGAAGGCGCTGCTGAGCTGCTCCAGAGCCACTAGATAAAATAAGCATGGAGAAGGAGTTTCGGACCTCATATGGCCAAATTCAGACCACACCAAAGGGTAGTATTTTGTTTCTTTCTTTGGATGCTGTATTACTTTCTGTCTTTTTTAAAAACAACAACACAAAACTCTCCATGGTGAATGAAGAAAGAAATACGGGGTTGTATTCAACTTAGCACTAAGGAGATCATTCTGTCAGCGCAGCGGTTTCTTCTGGTCCAACAGAATGATCTCCCCTGTTCTCCTCCATCCCTGTGTGCTGTTCTGGGTTTTCCTAACCCTCTGAAGCAGATATGGAAAGGGCGTGGGGAGGAGAGGGGAGAAAGTCCTATTGTGCTAGCTGGGATCCTTCCATTGGCTTTCACTGGTTCCACAATTTCGTTGAATACGGCCCCTTGTCTCTGCTTTGGAATTCCACTTCAGTAAGGAATTTCTCTCCTGCGGCCAAGTTCAGCGAAATGGGTGTGGGAGGCCTTCCTTCCTCATCTGTTTTCCTAGCTGGTGCAGATGGAAGAACAGGAGATGATGCCTCTGGGGAACCACATTTGAATGAACTTGTTGCATCTATTTAATTATGTTTCATTATTACTTCCTTGAAAATGCAGTATTGCTACTGGGATTGTGAGAGAAAGATGTCTCTTCCGTTGAAAACCCTGATCATGAGATTATTATTTTCTTTTTCAAAGGGTGATCCATCTCGGTTTTCTCTCAGAGGTGGAACCTCTGTGAGGGGATACATATTGGTAAGGTTTTGGGGAAAATATTCCGTTCGAAAGGGTGTTCACTTATGAATGGGGAGATTCTTCATTGAAGGCAAAGGCCTTCTTTTCTCCTCTTGAATGGGTACCTGTGGACAGACCATAGGAGGTTGAAAGAGAGCGTGTGGTGATGGCGAGTTGCACTCTCGGTAGGTCCTACACCCTTCTTTGAAATTTGCCTGAATTGGGAGTGGCAGGGAGACATCAAGATGAAAATGAGGAGTACCTCCAGGACTCTTTAGTTCGGGGTTCACATTCCTAGACTCAAACTGATTTCCAGTGCAGGGAAGGAAGCACTTGAAATATGACCTCTTTGGCCAGTGAAAGGCGGTTAGTGAGGTTGGGGTTGGAGGAAGGAGGAGCACATTATGCCCCTATGCTTCCCCTTTCTGTCTTTAGGGGCACAGGCAAAGTCCCCTGAATTAGAATGGGAAGGAGAGATCCTCTCCCTTTTACCGCAATTGCTCACCTTGCCTGTGTATCTACCCTTCTTCCTCGTGTCCAGGCAGGAGTTGGTATTATTACCCACCTGTAGAATTCTGAAGATTCAGCCAGTGGGTGGGACAGTGTTTTTAGGGAACTGACTCTACCTTTAACACCAGTGCAAGGGCCTGACATTGAGGACTTTCTCTGTCCTTCCCACCCAACCCATTGTTTTGGGTGGCACAGTTCTGTCCATCCATGTCATCTATGGCCTGAACTCTTTCTTGTGGCATGTGGTCCGTGTTTTGTGTGAATGTCCTAGCTCACAGTGCTACTACCTCCCTTTCCATTCCCAGGGAGTGCTTCAGGTGAAGGGACTTGAGATCAGCTGAGATGGCATTGGCCCCGGAAGAACATTTTGGGTCAGTTGGGGAGAATCCACCAGCATCTTCAGTTCCCCCCTTCTCTCCCAAGCTCCCTTTCCGCTCCTGGAATGGTCCATTTTGAAATTCCAACTGAAAGCAAAAGCTTGTGAAATTTCGGGGTGGTTGAACTCTTAAGGTGTTTGCTAGAGAGATGCTGTTTTTAATGTCCAAATTTCAATTGGTGAAATGTTTGAAGATGCAAAAACTTATTTTCCACAGCAAAATAAAAGCCGGTCCTTTTCAAACAGCTCTTGTCTTTTGTGTCTTTGATCTTGCAGAATCGCTCGGTGTCAATTCTTCCGCGTTTCACGAGAGTCTGTAACAAAGGTCTGGCAGGGAGCAGGCAGGGAATGAGCATTGCCTTATTGGTTCAGACCAGAGATTCATTCTAGTTCATTGTTCTGTCCCAAAGTGGCTGGCTAGTTGCTCCTGGACAGTTCAGAAGCAGGATGCAATAGTGATTTATTACACATGCCCTCTTGTTCATTGGCAGCATAATGGGTCCAGAGGCAGCATACATCTTAACCTGACAGCTCCATTATACTTTGAATATGGAGTTTACATACCTAGTTAACATAGCTACCGGTAACAAGAGCCATTGGCTAACCTATTCTCTAGCCTCCTATTGAGTAAATACGCCTCAGGTGGAAGAGGCATCTGTATAATTGGCACTGACGTTTGAAATGTGATGTAACATGAATAAAACCTGCAGCTTTCTCACTCATGTGGCTACACGTTGAGGTTAGCTATGTGGGCAGCTCCTTTCTCATACTTTTTTCACTGGAAATTTATTTAAGAAAAGAAAAACATGCACAAGGGGACAATGAAACAACAGAAGAATTGCCATCTACAGTCACAATAAATATAGATCTATTCATATTTACACTTAACGTATTGACATAGGCTCTCCAACTCATAGAACTGTAGAGTTGGGATGTCTGAATAGGTATTCAAACGAAGTCGGTGTTTATAGAAAATAAGTTTGAATGTAGCAAGGGCATTAAGGTGAATATTTACCCTTCTAAATCTCTTAGCACCTGCAAAGGTTTGTAATTTCCATTTTTTGTCGTGCTGCTTGCTACCATGTTACAAGAATATAATGCAAAAATAAAGGATTTCACTGATAATCAGGAGGTAGTATGGACAGCAACTTCAGACCAAAACGGAAATATCGCTGGACAAGCCCAGATATCTGGGCAGTTCATGATGAAATCTCAAGAGGCCTTGGCAGAGCAGACCGGTTGAGGCATCACAGGAATGGGAATAAATGCTTGAATAACTTCATGGGTATATTTTGTACAGTATATACCTCTTCTCTTTCAAACAGCAACACGAAACCTTCCATTCTTTGCAATCGGAAGCTTATGCAAAATATGCCAACACATGCAAGTCTGTTGTTTAATCCAGATGTCAAATAAAACAACAAGATTCCCTTCATTTGAAAGTGTATGTTTAAGCAGAGACATTGCTGCTTATACCTCTGCAAACATCTGGATTTGTTGGGCGGTGTAACCTGCATTTTTCATCTCATGAAATCAGTTTCTCCTCTCAAAGCCTCCCAGATTCTACGTACAGTACAAGTAGGCTTTCTCCCACCCATTCAAAAGTTGACAGGGTTGTCATTTGTAATTAAGGAACAGATTTCCACCCTGGATAACAGGATCTCTCTGTGTTCCAAGGTGTTCCTTTATTTCAAATGGGAATTCCTGTGTTTTCATAGGCAGTACCAGCAGTAGAGTCATGAAACCTGGGGCAGCATCTGACTTGGCCAGCTTTTCTTCATGTGTTTCTCTAGAATACCTGCAGTATCCTAAGAAGATGTGGCAGCTGTCCATGAAATACCAGTAAGATACAACAAATGCTTTGCAACACTCGATGACTCCCTGGCCTAGAAGGAGAGGTTGTAATTCCGGGTCTGTTCCTGGGAAATCAGGACACTCGGAGAGTATGAATTCCTTGCAGTGATGAAACAATTGCCTTAGCTGGGTTTGGCCTGCTGTGTGCTTCTTGCTACTTAGCAGGTGCATATAGCAAAGCATACTATGCTACATACGTGGTGGTGATTCTAACTTATAGTACATAACCTTCCTACTGCCCCAAACTGTTCACCTACCAGTGCTTCTTAAGGTGACCTTAACTGTACCCACCAGCAGATCACTACAAAGAGAGCAAAAGGCTCAAATGACTCGTGCAGGCGAGCCAGTCTCCTCAGTCTGAATGGGATGGAACCCCCTCCCCACTCCCCAGAACAAACTCACAGCGCATGCCTTCCTCAACTCAAACTGGATCAGCTGGACAATGATCACAGGTTAAATTCGGCAAGCTGCCTTAATCTTACAGCTGGAGTCGCAGAATTGTAGAGTCGGAAGGGACCCTGAGGATCATCTAGATCAGGCATCCCCAAACTGCAGCCCTCCAGATGTTTTCGCCTACAACTCCCATCATCCCTAGCTAACAGGACCAGTGGTCAGGGATGATGGGAGTTGTAGTCCCAAAACATCTGGAGGGCCGGAGTTTGGGGATGCCTGATCTAGATTCTAGTCCAGGCACCCCCAAATTTGGCCCTCCTGCTGTTTTGGGACTACAACGCCCATCATCCCTAGCTAATAGGACCAGTGGTCATGGATGACGGGAATTGTAGTCCCAAAACAGCAGGAGGGCCAAGTTTGGGGGTGCCTGTCCAACCCCCTGCAATGCAGGAATATGCAGCTCTCCCATACAAGGATCAAACCTGCAACCTGCTCTCTAATCAACTGAGCTATCCAGGTCCTACAATATCATTCAGTCAATGTGTGGTGGTTCCTGATAGGTTCAATATGTTTCTATATTTGTGCTTCCATTGAGTGGAAAGGAGCAGGTGAATTGTGTGGAAAAACAGTGATATCATCAGTGTAAACTTTATGTGGAACCATTATGGTGGAGCTTGCAAATCCTGTCTTTTGCTACTTTTTTATTTTTTACTTGCTTTCCTGCTTGATTAAGTGGCCTGGGATATTGTCTGATCTGAATGGTCACAGCAGTGCCATTGTTACTATTCTATATATCTTTTTTTAAGGAGAGAAATCAGAGCGGGGCAGGGGGAGAATGAGAAAAGAGGAAGAAGAAAATTTGACAGGTGGGTTTTTAGAAAGGAAAGGAGAGGGGAGAGGAAAACAAGATTAGGCCTGAAGGTGAGCCCTGCTTCTGTTTTTATAAAAGAGAACCAACTGTGATTTAAGGAAAAAAGTTCCTTGTTCTGCACCAGGAAGGACCAGCAAAGGGGATCAAGAACATTTCAAATTAAAACCAGTTATTCTCTCACACGCATACCCCACAACAAAATGCAGAGGGAACAGATGTAGGTAATGATTGCTTTGCCAACAACAGCAAAAACTTCCTGGAATGGCTCCTGTTGGATCTTCCAGCAAATTCTTTTGTTTCCTTCCTCTGTGCATTTAAGTGACAGTTCAGGAGAGAGGGCTGCACTTTTCCCCCTCTTTCCTGCCAAACTCCTGCGTGCTTGAAAGCAGGCCTGCCCAAACAGCCTGCCAGTCACCTAAGGCAGCCAACCAGAATCTCAATAATTCAAAAGACAATAAAAACAAGTCAGTCAGTGAGATGTTGCCGATGCTGATGTGGCAGGCGACCTTCAGCTTGACAGCCTGTTTTATTTTTTATTTTATTTCATAAAAAGTTATGCACCGCTTGATTGTTTAAAAAGCCCCCATAGCTGTTTGCAAAAAGATAAAACCATAAAAATCCACAAAATTTTCCACCCATGCTATAATAAAGCATTACAAAAGTTACAAAATTAAAACTTATTAAAATTGCCACCACTTTCTAAGCACCTGCATAGACTTGTCTCACCAGGAATGTTTTTAATCAGGTGCCAAAAGTATAGTGAAGGTGCCTGCTTGATCTCAATAGGCAGGGAGTTCCAAAGTTTAGGCGCCGCCACACTCTAGCCCTGGAATCTCCAGTCTGGCTCCACGAAAATCTTGCTGGTGTGAATAAAATAGATTAGAAATAGAAGTGTGCCAGGAGAGGAAAGTATCAAGATTCCAAGCGTGAGAGTTGGAACCACTGGAAGAATCGGACCCGCAGATCGTGATCCAGCCTCGGCGCTGACCTACCGCCACCGTGTGGCGGATCCAAGGTAGGGCAGCTGTTTTGCTTGGGAAGCTGAGCTGCAAATACAGTATGCATAAGCACACGCGCGCGCCCATAGGAAGGTTCACACGTTACGCGCGCCTACCTATATGCACACGCGCGCCCATTTGTACACGTTCCTGTGCCTCTCTCCGCGTCTGTCCTTCACGCCCTGCCGCCGCCTCGGCCAGTCCGATTAGCAGGATTGCCACCCTGCACGCGTTAATCTGAGAGTAATCCTTTCTGAACACTGAGGAGCTTCCAAGTCAACGTGGATAGCATCGACCAGTAGCTGCTGCACGACGACCAGCGTTCCCATCTGTCTGCGAAAAGCAATATATATATATATGATTGCTTCCCCCTCCATGCTAAATTGGTCAGCTTTACAGAATGTGGTTGGAATGCGTTGCTTTAGCAACGTGCCGATCAATTGCCTTCAACGTCATCTTTTCTGTTGCGTCGACATATGTGTAATTTGGAAGGCGGAAAAGCAAAGAAACGAAACTCTGATCGCGGAGGCACTTATTTGCTGTGACTAAAAGCCGCGAGTGCGCTCCTTCGATAGCTCAGCTGGTAGAGCGGAGGACTGTAGAATGCATAAGAGAGTCATCCTTAGGTCGCTGGTTCGATTCCGGCTCGAAGGACATTGTGTTTTTTTCCCTTTTCTATTATAAATGTCCCACCAAATTTCAGATGCATTCTCAATTTAATTCACAGGTAATCAGAGTGCACTGGAGGCTGAGGGCATCAATCTCCTCCCCCCCAAAAAAGAGGCCCCGCCACTGGAATGCATTTTCTTTTAAAGGTGTTACGACCAGAGAACCTGGTACAGTATACAGTTAGGCTCCGCTGTGTCAGATCTCACATGTTTCTCGGGCAATACTAGACAGACAGACAAATAGATAATGGAAGTTTTAATCTGTTTCTCTGCTTTCTGATCGTGGACTTGGCTTGGGTTGCACGTGTGAGCTTTGACTGCAATCCTGTATTTACTTGGGAAGATGTTCGTTGAACTAATGGGTGTTACTCGAGAGTAGGCATGCACAGGATCGCGCTGTTTGTCTTCCTTTAAAAAAAAAAAAAGTACTGTAACTCCAAATCCCAAGATCGGGTAATAATACCGTTAGTGGCACAATCTAAAAGGTCACAAAAGCATGGCAAGCTTTCCGAGTCTGCAAAACGCTGCAGAACGCAAAGGATCGGGCAAGAAGGGTAACCGCAACAATGATGGAGAGGGTCTGTTATTAGGCTGCACCTGGAATGAATTTCCTTACGTAAAAACAGTACGGGGTAGGAATAGAACTTCTGGGGAAATGCTTAAGTACGGAACTGGAACTAAGCTCTGCGATTGGCTCGTTGAAATTGTAAAGAGGTCACACTATTGGGTGCAAAATCCTATGGAAGCAGCGAGCGCTATTGGTTGGTCTGTTGACTTGGGCCACCCCATTGGCTACTACTTTTTAAAGTTAGGCATCCCACTTTCTGCTTTTTTCTCTTTAGCCTTGACTCTCTGCTCATCCGCTTTGAACACATGGAACCGAAAATGCCATTTTTTTCTTGTTAGCACACGTTGGAGAAGCCACAGAGATCTCACTGAGTAACAAGGCACAGAATTCTAGAACAGCTGTTGATCACTGTGGACTAGAATCTTGTCCTGAAGTGATTAGGAAAAATACAACGCCGTCTTATATACTGGACCTTGGTCCGCCCAGCTCAGCGTTGTCCACACTGTCTGGCAGCAGCTACCGGTATCTCTCTCAGCCCTCACTGGAAATGCCGACCTTCGGCCTTTCCGCAAAAGGTAATGTCCTTCGAGCCGGAATCGAACCAGCGACCTAAGGATGACTTTCTTATGCATTCTACAGTCCTCCGCTCTACCAGCTGAGCTATCGAAGGAGCGTACTCAGGTATCAAAGGAAGATCATTTAAACCAGCTTGCTCAAGAGTGTTTTGCCTTGTGCATTTGTCCCTATAAAAATAATAATGTAAAACTCAACAGGTACCTTTAAAGTTCTGCTAATTTAAACATGTCAGCAGTGCAAATGATCAAGAATCAAAGTGTAGTCACACACAGGCAAATCAGCCCACGTTAGTCATCCTGTTAAATAAATCTTACTTGCTTGATCAAATGAATTTTAATGGATTGATTAAGTCTGCATGGATTTGCACCCTAATGCAGAAACAGGATTTTTATTTTTAAAGTAGTTTCTTTTTAAATGTTCGTGTATTGCAGCAGGTACAGACTGGAAGAGGAATTCCATACAAGGGAGGTGTTGTCAGAAGGATGATGTGAAGGGAATAATAGAATCATAGAACCCCAAGGGTCATTTGTTCCAACCTCTTGCAATGCAGTAAATCTCAGTACAAAAATAGCATGAATATCTCTCCATCTATCACATCTTGCATGAAGTTTAAAACTCAGCCTTTCCCACCTCAAATTTACGTTTCTTTGTATCTGCTGCCACCTTGTGGCCCTCTTGAGGCAATTTCATTAAAGATCACTTTGTTATGCAAACTGCTGCCAAAAGGGATCACCAAAGTCAGGCGGAGTCCAGTGCAAGATTTGTTGTGTTTAGTTGTTTAGTCGTGTCTGACTCTTCGTGACCCCATGGACCATAGCCATGGTCAAACTCATGTTGCTGGCTTCGAGAACACTGTCCAACCATCTCGTCCTCTGTTGTCCCCTTCTCCTTCTGCCCTCCATCTTTCCCAACATCAGGATCTTTTCCAGGGAGTCTTCTCTTCTTGTGAGGTGGCCAAAGTATTGGAGCCTCAGCTTCAGGATCTGTCCTTCCAGTGGGCACTCAGGGCTGATTTCCTTATAATAATAATAATAATTTAGGTTTGATTTTATTGCAGTCCATACCAACCTCCAATTTTCTAAGATGAAGCTGCCCCATCTCCCCTCAGCAGGATTTGCCAGGGATTTGAACCTGTGATCTCTGGTGCCTCTTCTCCCCTCAGATAGCCCCTGAGACATGGTGTGGTTGTTGACTTAGGAGAGAACTACAGTACACTAAAAACTGGTGCTTTTCTAAGAACCATAAGAGCTGTGCTGGATCAGGCCAATGGCCCACCTACTTCAGCATCCTGTTCTCACAGTGGCCAACCAGATGCCTGTGGGGGAAACCATAACCAGGCCCCGAGCACAAGATCCCTCTTCTCTCTTGCCCTTTCCAGCTTAGCCTAAATTGGGCTTCTAATTGTGTCCATTCAAGATCGCCTGGGTGATCAGATTGATTTATTCAGTGGCTATCTTTGTCTATTCTGTGCCTAAGTGCTTCTAAGCTCACCAGCTGCTGCAGAGTGGAAAGCCTGGAGAGATTTTATGCCAAATCATTGCTTCCCAGGCTCAGAGAATCCTTGCTGTTTCAGTTTGGTGATGGTGCCAATAACTCTGTAACAGGCCTCCAGCTCTCCTTACAGAACTTTAAATCCCGGGATTCCTTGGCCTGGGGAGAGATAATATTAAAATTATGTCTAGCGCAGGAGATGTGCCCTTTCATAACAGTGCTCTCACAGGCATGGCAGCCTCACTTTCTTAAGGATGGTTTCTTTTTAAATGGCCTCAAGTTACTGTTAAGTTGTGGGTAAGCATAGCAGACGACACAGCAATCTCTCCAAAGCAGCTCTTTATTTGGAAGCTGGAACAGAACTGAACTGCATTGCCGAGCTGGCCTGCTTTTATAGAGGCTGGCTCAAACAATGTATCAAACATAATTCAAAGTTCCCCCCTAAAGTTCCCTCCTAAAACAACTGTCAAGGACCTGAGGGAAAACTATATATACTAATACATAACAGTTACAATCTTATCTCACTAACCTTTCTCCTATGCATTCAAAAGCTCTCATTAACTGTTGCTTTTTCTGCATTTGCAGCACTGAAGTGACCTCCCTGGGCTGCAAGCCTGGGCAGTGTATATGGAGGTCCTGGGCTGCCCAGATAACAAGACCCCCCTCTTGGCCTTGCTGATGTGGTTCAAAGGAAAGGAAAGAAATATTTTTGGCTGCAAAGCAATAACAAACCTAGACAGCATCTTAAAAAGCAGATACATCACCTTGCCGACAAAGGTCCGTATAGTTAAAGCTATGGTTTTCCCAGTAGTGATGTATGGAACTGAGAGCTGGACCATGAAGAAGGCTGAACGCCAAAGAATTGATGCTTTTGAATTATGGTGCTGGGGGAGACCCTTGAGAGTCCCGTGGACTGCAAGAAGATCAAACCTATCCATTCTGAAGGAAATCAGCCCTGAGTGCTCACTGGAAGGACAGATCCTGAAGCTGACTCCCTGGAAAAGACCCTGATGTTGGGAAAGATTGAGGGCAGGAGGAGAAGGGGATGACAGAGGACGAGATGGTTGGACAGTGTTCTCGAAGCTACGAAGATGAGTTTGACCAAACTGCGGGAGGCAGTGCAAGACAGGAGTGCCTGGCGTGCTATGGTCCATGGGGTCACGAAGAGTCGGACACGACTAAACTAAACAACAACGTTTGGCTGTAGGAGTTGCCAGAAGGAGGCGTACAAAGCAACATCTGACCCTTTTAGGGACTCCACTCCTGATATGTGTACGGTTTACTCCTTAGCCGTTTATTCTCCCGAAGATGTCCCACATGCCAGCAGGTATGAATTTTTCCTCGGGGTTCAAAAATGAGTATATCCACAAGGCAGCGGAGGTTTAGGATCAGAGTTTTCCATCTCCTAGATGGGCTACCTTTCCAGGTTGATGGGCCCCATCTGTTCTACAGCAGGTGCAGAAGCCACCTTCTTGATCATTGAATCCACTATTGATCTCATCCACTCAATCCGCCATCTTCGCATTCAGAAGTTCCTAACTCATGGAGGGTTTGAGACCCATCGGCTACCCTTACCTGGTTTAGCCGGCGAGCCAAAGCCATTCCCAGAGTGTGACTACTGCCGCATGCTGATTGGTGTACATCATTTCTGCAAGCGAAGCCACACCCTACCCCAGCATACAAATGAAGTGCAGGTGAAAGCTTCACTGGAAAGGTTGTTGAAGGTGCAGGATGGAAGGGAGCAGGCAGGTGAACAGTCCTCAGCAATCCTAATAGTGCTGTTTGAATGCATGCTTATACAGAAGCCCAACTGCATTCAGTGGGGCTTAAAGGTAAAGGGATCCCTTTACCAGTCACGGACGACACTGGGTTTGCGGCACTCATCTCGCTTTACTGGCCGAGGCAGCCAGCGTACAACTTCCGGGTCATATGGCCAACATGACAAAGCTACTTCTGGCGAACCAGAGCAGCACACGGAAACACCGTTTACCTTCCCGCCGGAGCAATACCTATTTATCTACTTGCACTTTGACGTGCTTTCTGCAGGAGCTGGGACCGAGCAACGCGAGCTCACACCGTCACAGAGATTCGAACCGCTGACCTTCTGATCGGCAAGCCCTAGGCTCTGTGGTTTAACCCACAGCTCCCAGGTAAACCTGCAAAGGGCAGCAGCAATCCTGCATGTTTACTCAGAGGTAAACCCTACCAAGCATCTTAGTAAACATGTATGGAATTGCAGCCTGCAGATCCCATCTTATACAGACATCCTGGAGACAAAATCACATTGAATTCAACGGGGCTGACTTCCGAGTAGCCATGCATAGGCTTGCACAACAAATCTATTTCAAAATGTTTGTTCATTATTTTCCCATGTGATTTATACACTGCTTCATTGCAAAACAAAGAAACAACACACTCAAAGCGGTTTACAAAACAGGACAAAACAATAAAATTATCAATAAGGAAAAGTTACAATATTTTTATTACATATTTTGTGGGGTTTTTTTCCAATATTGAATATTGTGTGTGTGAACGACCCTGAGATCTGCGGGTGGATGGCCATATACAAAATAAATTTATAGAATAACTCCTCCCTCCCCCCCAAAATTTAAACAGTAGACTAAAAACGGATTAAAACTTGCATCAACTTTCTAAACATCTGCCGAAACAAAAGCGTTCCTTCCAGGCTCCATAAAGCCTCCAGGAACAAAATCACAACTTAAAACAAACAAACAAATACCCCCACAATCAGCCATGCAAATTTGGCCTCTGAGCTCTGGGTAAAATATATATGTATTTTGAAACCCCCATCGCATCCACACCCCCTCCTTTCCAAGGCGTTGGTCGCTGCTTGCTCCTCTCGGCATCTGCACTACAAACACAAACCGGTTCCAAAACTAGTTCAGCTAGTCCGGGTCCGCTCTCTCCCAGGGAACTCTGGGAGTTGTAGTTCTGGCGGGGAACAGAGAGACTCCGGCGAAGAGAGGCGCGGCCTCTGGCGGAACTACAGTACCCGGGCTGCCTTGCAAGGGAAGCCACGACAGCTCCGAGTGCCTGGGTCTTCTTTTTTTCCATGTTTCCCCGCTCGGTACCGCGAAGTGTGTGGACGTGCTGGCGAGTGTCCTCCGCCTCCTTTCCTCGGAAGCAGCAGCCGGAGCCATTGCCACCGAGGCTGCCTCCTCCTCGCCGCGTTACAAACGCGCTCCAGGATCGCGGAGGCTTTGCAGACGCGTCACTTTTGCAGAAACCAAACACCCAGCAGGTAGGAAGGTAAAAAAAGGGAAAAGGTGCGTCTCTAGGACCTGACCGGAGTTGGGCGAAGTGTGTGAGTCATTCTGGCAGGTCGGGGTGGCCCTGGAAGTGCATCAGAGTTTGGGGTGCTCTCCAGAATAATGCGAGTAGAGACCCCCCCTAACTCCCGTGATCGCGCGTTCTCACATGCTTTTTTATGCTTCCGCGCTGTTCCTGCTTCTCTTGCAGGTCTTGGGGCTTGGGAGTGGGTGTGGGTGTGCGGTGGATCGGGCGAGGAAACAGCAGAAACTTTGCAGAAAGAGAAATCCCCCCCCAATAATGATTGCTAGAAATCCAGAAACAGAGGTTTCTGCCTCCCACTGAAACACAAGAAGTGGAGAAGGCGATTAGGGAGCTGAGATCCTCCCCCCTCTCCTGCTAAGAACGACTTGTCTGGGCTTAAGGTAGGGCTGGGGAAAGTAGGATGGTGGTCCGTGCTGGCCGACGTTTTCCCTGGGGCTGTGTAAGCGCAACATGATGGAACTCAGTGGAACTTGTTTCTGAGAAGACAGCAATAAACTGGTGGGAGGCTGGGGGCGGGGGGGGGTGTTGTTGTTCCTGTTTATGCCTGCATAAATCCACCCGGATGAGGAAGAGAAGGTTGAGAAGTCCTGGGCAAGAAGCGAGGTGCTTCTACCCCTGGTTTCTTCAAATTCCCTAAAGAAAATTGAGATCAGTACCGCCACTCTCACTGAAACTCCAATGTCTTTCTCGTTTTTCAGTCCTGGGGTCCTCAGTTGACACCCTCACCCCTGCGTCCCTCTGTGTGTGGCCTCAGCTGCACAATATTATTATTATTACTGTATTATTATTATTTACCTGCCCTTCACACCATGGTCCCAGGGTGGGTTTCATCATTAAAGCGTAACATAAAAACTTACAATCAAGAGAGGTCAATATACACCTCTGGGGTCAAAAGCTAGGATAAAGAGTCTTCACAGCACTTTAAACAATCATGGCTCCCCCCCCCCAGAATTCTGGGAGTTGTAGTTTGTTAAGGGTGCTGGAAGTGGTTAGGAGAACCCTGTCCCCCTCTTAGAGCTACGATTCCCAGAGTGGTTTAACAATCAGTTCCTCTTCCTAGGAACCTCTGCGAGCTGAAGCTCTGTGAGGGGAATAGGGGTCTCCTTCAACAGCTCTCAGCACCCATAACAAACTACAGTTCCCAGGATTCTTTAGCCATGGCTGTTTGTATGGTATGATACTGTCCACAAACAACAATATTCTGGAGATCCCGAGCCATAAGGTGGCTAGATTGGCCTCAACTAGGGCCAGGGCCTTTTCAGTATTGGCCCCAACTTGGTGGAACGCTCTTTCACAGGAGACCAGGGCCCTGCGGGATTTGTCATCTTTCCGCAGGGCCTGCAAGACAGAGCTGTTCCGCCTGGCCTTTGGGTTGGATTCAGTCTGATCCCTGTGTTTTCCTCCCTCGTGGTTTGGATTTATGGACTACTTAAAATGAGGCTGCATTTTAAATTTTAAATTTTAATATTGTATTTTAATCTGTATTTTAATTAATTGTTTTCTTTTCTTTTATGTCTTATTGTAATTTTATTGGTGTTAGCCGCCCTGAGCCTGGTTTTGACTGGGGAGGGCGGGGTATAAATACAAATAATTTATTATTATTATTATTATTCAAATTTATACACCACCTTTCATCCAAAAATCTCAGGGCGATTCACAAGATAATGTATAGGGCCCGAGTTCTGATTTTTATTTTTAGCATGTCACTACTTTAATTATTTACTTTTAAGAGAGAGTTGCAGGTGGCATGAGAGAGGCAGTGTTCTCCAGGTGTGTGTGCGTGCATTGTTAGTATCCCCAGGTACGTTATGCTACATTTGCTACTTTGATTTCCTTCTGTCTCGGGACAGTTTCCCAAGCGGTGGCTCTTATTTTTAAACAAATCAACAAGGCATTTGGAATCTGGTTTCAGCCACCTTCCTCTCTAGGCAGACACGACTTGCCCATCGTACTCCAAAAAGCATCAGGCAAGATTCCTGGCTGGGCTTCCAATTAAGATCTCACCTGTTTTAAAGCAGCTGGATTGGTTGCCGGTTCATTTCCAGGCCCAATATAAGGTGCTCAAAATAAGCCCTAAATGCCTTAGACCAGGCATCCCCAAACTGCGGCCCTCCAGATGTTTTGGCCTACAACTCCCATGATCCCTAGCTAACAGGACCAGTGGTCAGGGATGATGGGAATTGTAGTCCAAAACATCTGGAGGGCCAAAGTTTGGGGATGCCTGCCTTAGACCCCCCCCCAACTATCTGGAAGACCTTCCTTTCCTGGAGTCCTTCCCGGGTGCTGTGATAGACAGAAGGGCCCCTCCTGGCAGTTCCTCCACCCTCAGTGGGTGGCAGCCTGGGAGAGGGCATTCTCGGTGGCAACCTCTAAGTCAGGCATATGCAAACTCCGGCCCTCCAGATGTTTGGGACTACAATTCTCATCATCCCTAGCTAACAGGACCAGGGGTCAGGGATGATGGGAATTGTAGTTCCAAACATCTGGAGGGCCGGAGTTTGCCTATGCCTGCTCTACGTTGTGGGGGTCTCTCCCCACAGAGTGGCACCTCTACTGCACAGCTTCTGGTGGTGGCTAAAGAAATAGCTCTCTACCCTTGCTTTTGAGGTGTACATTTTTAGCACCTGCCTTATTTTTGTGACTATAAAACTGTTTTTAATATTGCAGTTTGGTGTTGCAATTCCCCAGGACCTTAGGGTGAAGGGTGGGCAAGGAATAATAAGACCAACCACAGAGACAGGCTCTCAGCACAGAAAATAATCTCTCCTGAGATTCAGAGGTGGCATCTTAGAGCCATTGTCGTTGCTCAACGTATGCATACTCGCGGTCTCTTTCCCCAACCCCACCAGCAGCTGGGATCTCTGTTCAAACTAGTTTTGCGGGTTTTGATGGTGCTTTTGACGCAGGACCCAGGGAGGAAAAAGCCACCCTGAAATTGCCAGGGTCGGGTGTCCCGGAAGGCTCAGAGCAGCTTCCGAAACCTGGTGGCTCTCTCAGGGGTGCTGTAGTTGCATCCCTGTATTGTCGATCCTGTATGGAGCAGTGGGGTTGGGCTAGAGCAGACCATGGCTGATTATCGGTTAAACATCTGGCAAGTTTAGATGACAGATGTTTAACCGATAATCAGCCATGGTCAGTCCAGGAGAAGATGGCAAGTATCAGGCAGGAAGTTCCAAGGACAATCAATATATTTTGATTTTGGGAATGATTCACGTTCTTATGTAGCTGCATCATTTTATACTTTCTGGCTGTCCCATGATCATATTATAAAGCAGTTGTGTTCTGCAGGTGAAACTCGGAAAATTAGAATATCGTCGAAAAGTGCATTTATCTCAGTAATGCAACTTAAAAGGTGAAACCAATATATGAGATAGATGCATGACATGCAAAGCAAGATATGTCAAGCCTTTATTTGTTGTAATTGTAATTATTTGTCGTTAGGCGGGTCAATTATAAATGGAATGTAATTAATGAAATGTAATAGCGATGTTTATTTTTGTATTACCGTATTGTAACTACAGGTATTTGTTTTATTACTGTGGAATTTCCAAAAGAAAGTATTTGTAAAAATTAATAATAATAATAATAATAATAAGTTGCATTACTGAAATAAATGCACTTTTCGATGATATTCTAATTTTCCAAGTTTCACCTGTATGTTATAAATCAAACGCTGCTAGAAGTTGTTGCATTCCCCCCTCCCCAATGTATTTCTTAGCAATAAAATACTTTGTGGTATTTGCAAGCAAATTTTTATTCTGAAAGTGTGGCCCAGAGAAAAAAGTTTCAGAACCACTGGTCTAAAGCAACTAATATAAACAATGTGATAAACATCAATAGTTAAAAATGGCACCAATTCACAGACAGTGACACCTGGTATAATAGAACGAGCTGTGCAGAGCCAAAGGCTCCAGAAAAAAAATGACAAATTTTAAAGAGAGCTTTGAACATATGGAGTGAGGGGGCAACTCACCACTGCTTCCTGGAAGGTGATTCCAAGCATATGGAGCATAAAAAGTAAAAGGACCAAGATACGCTAGAGAACAAGAAACTCTTGAATGAGTTAGAAGCACAGAATCAGAAAGAAAACAGACCAGGCGACCAGGCTTTGGCTTCAACCTTGTTGCGGCATTGAGTGCTCCCAAATGATTCACCTTTTCCTCTGCTTTCCCCCTACATGTCACAGTTCCTTGGTAGAAACCGTGGGAAGAGAAATTTGACCCCGTGTATTTCTTCTGGATGGTGGTGACTCTTGAGCCCAACGGTGGTGGGACTTCATCAGGGAGCTGTTTTGGACCAGAACCAAAGAGCCCTGCGCTGGGGGTGTTGTCATGCAGAACAACTTTGCAAGGATGGCCTTGCTGGGTAAGAACCCCAAATCCTGCCCCCTCCCCACCCCCAACCTTTCCATCCAGTAATGATGGAATTCTTTTTAGCGTGGACTCTGGAGAACGTCTCCCTAGCCAGTGATGGGTAGAATGGCCAACTCACCTGGGCCTTGCTGCTCTTCTGCTCCTTCCTGCGCAGGGTTGCCTGTTGAAGAGCCGGAGGTGATCTGCAAGATTGAGTCCGAGGAAGAGCCGTGGATCCCAAGCGAGCAAGCCGCGAGAGGGAGGCGGATCCTGCCTGGAAGCAGGAAGTTAGGTGAGGGGCCAACTCCACCTGGAAGGGCTAGGGCATGCCTTCTAACCAGGAATTCTACTCTCTCTCTCTCTCTCTCTCTCTCTCTCTCTCTCTCTCTCTCTCTAATTTTTATTAAACTTTCTGTTTTACAATTTAGAGAATACTCATTTAAGCAACCTGAAAATGTCAGTGGTTTCCCTTCTTTTCTTTCCATGGTTCATTTTGCATATCATAAATCCCTGCATATTTTACATAAACTAAACCATTCAGTATTCCATTATTACATGCACCAAAACTGGTTTACACTGTTGAATTTATCTTAATGCTGCCAACCTTTTCAACCTTTTCCCCCATACATTCAATAAACATTTTCCAATCTTTAAACATATGTTCTTCTTGTTCTCTTATGTTAGGTCCGCAAGCTGCACTTATTCCATCAGTTTAACCTTTTTTGACACCTAGGAATTTCCGTCTGGATTATCCCCAGCAAAAAGGACTCTGGTTTCTTTTTTTAAAAAAGTACTTTGAAACATTTTTTCCCCCAATTCATTATGAATTATTTCCCAATGCTCTTTTACCATTTTACAGTTCCACCACATATGAAAGAATGTTCCCTCAACCTCAATGCAGGGAAGTCTATTCTCCCTCTGTCTGCCCAGAGTTTGAATGAGCAGGTTACGCTCACCCAGCGTTGAGGAAGATGCACCCTCCTTATTCAAAGCATCAAAGAAGAATCAAAGAATCGTAGAGTTTGAAGGAACCACGAGGGTCATCTAGTCCAACCCCATGCAATGCATGAATCTCTTGCCCAATGTAGGGCTCGAACCCACGACCCTGAGATTAACAGTCTCATGCTCTCCCAACTGAGCTATCCCAGGGGATTCGTGCATTGTGTGCCTCAAGCCTGGCTGCACAGCAGAGTCCACTTGAGGAATGCTGAAAACCTTCTAGTTTCTTAGTTTCAGATCTAGCGCAGTCCTTATTTTTGTTGAAACAAAATAAAAAAAATCCTTCCAGTAGCACCTTAGAGACCAACTAAGTTTGTCATTGGTATGAGCTTTCGTGTGCATGCACACTCCTTCAGATTTCGTGCATGCACACAAAAGCTCATACCAATGACAAACTTAGTTGGTCTCTAAGGTGCTACTGGAAGGATTTTTTTTATTTTGTTTTGAGTACGGCAGACCAACATGGCTACCTACCTGTAACTTATTTTTGTTGATACCTCCTTCTGTTTCAAGAGTTTAAAAATTATTGTACTGTAATTGTGATGCTTCAGGACACACATGCCCAAAAAAAAAGAATTAAATTTTCTCAGCTCTTTTCTCCCCACCCTGTCCTGTCTGAGTTAACCTTTCTCTCTCTTTCTCTCTTCACCTCCCTCCCACTTGGCTTCACCTCCATCCCACTTGGCTTTCCAGCTGCCGAAACGCCCGAGCCGGCCATTGCCCCCTACAGGCAGTATCGCGGCACCACGTGGACCTACCCCGAGATCATAGACCTGCTGGTCATTTGGCGCGAGCGGGAGATCCAGCAGGAGCTGCAGCGGAGCCACCGGAACATCGAGACTTTCCAAGTGGTGGCCAGCAAGATGGCGCAGAGAGGCCACAAGCGCTCTGCCCTGGAGTGCCGCTCCAAGATCAAGACTCTGAAGAGGGACTACCGGATAGCCAAGGCCAACAACTCCCCGGGGAAAGGACATTTGGCCTGGCTCTTCTACGACCAGCTCGACCACCTGTTGGCCAACGAGGCGGACCTCTCACCCCCAGAGGCGCTGCCCGCCTTGAGCCGCCGCGGGGCGTCTGTCGCCGACTCGATGTCTCAGTGCTCCACCGAGGAGGAAGCTGTGGCGGAGGGGGCCAAAGCGGGCAGCCAGGAAACGCTGCCTCTAAGGACGCGCTCGCCTCCCCAGGTCCCCAGCCTGGGGGGTGGCTTCCCTATACTGTACATAAAGGAGGAAGCCCCCGACGAAATGCCCGTGACATCTCCCATGGGTCAGTAGCGGCATTTGGTGTCTGAGGAGACCCCTGTGGAATGAGGTTTTCGAAATAGCCTTTTTTTTTAAAAAAAAAAGGAATCCCTGGGAGACAGTGTCTTTCATTTTATTTTCTTGCATTTAGATTCCGCCTTTTCTTCCAAGAAGGCTGAGGTAGGGTACATGGTTGTCCTCCTCATTTAATCCCCCACAACAACCCTGCGAAGTGTCTAAAGGTCCTTTACCTTTACCTTTTACCATGAGATGTAGTGACAGCCGGCCAGCTTAGATGAGTTTACTGGATAAATTCACGGAGGATAAAAAAAAAAACACCAGTGACTACCTGCCACAATGGCTCCGTAATACCTGCAGCGTTACAGACAGTGAGTCCTATCCAAAGTAGCAATCAAACCTTGCAAGAGCAGAGCTACTTCCGCTTGTACAGTGAGACTTCCCACCCCCACAGTGAGCTCCCTAAATCTGTTCTGCGGTTGCCTCCGTGCCTCCAGAACAGATTCGGGGAGGGCATGAAGCATGTGCACGTCCTTCCTCTCATGCAGTTGTTTAGTTATGGGATGTTTAGTCAGAATCTCCTTTCTTGCAACTTGGTTTTGGTCCTACCCTCTAAATTGCGAGGAAAAAAAAGCTTGCTCCATCGTCCATGTGACAGCCCTTGAGATATTTGAAGATGGATATCCTATCTCTTCTTTTCCAGGGTAAACATACCCATCTCCTTCAACTGGTCCTCATAAGGCTTGGTTGCCTTTGGCTGCCAGGATTAGTGCTTGAAGACAACAACACTGTTATATGATGTTCTTGAACTCGATAATCAAAATGCAAGGGCTGGGTTAATGCCCAAGGGACTGCGGTGTGTTTTGTATATAATGATCATTTCATTCTGATGCTTTCTGCATTCACACATCTGCCCCAAGCATTTCCTCAGCCCATTCTGCGCAACAACATTGTGTAGCCTGCAAGTGGTTTGTGATACAATAGACCAGAAGCTTGGGGGGGGGGGCTAGGATTGTTGCTGTGGACAAAGGCCAGCTATGCTCCTGAAATTAATCAATGTTATGTCTGTCTTCAGGAATAGCAGAAGCCAGCAGTCCGGCTCCACCTCTGCTGTCTACTCCCTGCGATAAACCGGGCAGCTCTGCCTCAACAGTAGGTAAGAACAGGACAAAACAATTACTGTAGATAAGAACTGCCAGTTCCTGAGGTTAATCGTTTGAATGACTGGATGTAAATTAGATGCTCACCTGGGGCAAGGAAGAATCCTTTCTAATAGGTGGAGTTAGGTTAATAGGTAGCCTTACTAATTTATAAATCACTTTTTACATACTGTCTCAAGGCAATTTGCAGGCAGGCCACAGAAGGAGCGGAACACACAGACACACACGCAAAAGCTATTAAAAGCAGCACCAAAAGCCAACGTTTGAAAAAGTTGACGTTTTCATTTTGTATTGTTAAACCTAAGGCCGTTTCTGTGTTGAAACAAATTTGTCTTCAGTGTTTCCAGAAATGTTATTCGTTTCCAGAAAGTACTGGTAGCGAGTGCTTGTCTCATGTCAACAGGGACGCTGTTCGAGGGAACAGCCTTGCAGGTTGGTCTTGCAGCCCACAATTTGCAGCAAGGGATGGATAGGAGCCAACATGTTTGTCTTTACTTCGCACTGTGGCTCAGTTGAACCAACCCATAGTAGAGAGAGCTTACAGATCAATTTTTTAAAAAATCAAGCTATACCAAAAAATGACACAACACAAAAGGATAATAGGAGGAGAAAGGAGGGGGGGGGAGAAGCAAACTCATGCACTGCTTCTTAAAGTTAACACTGAAAATCCGAATCATGTTGACTCAGAAAGTCCCACTTTGTTCAATGGGACTTGCTGTTGAGGAAGTGAGTTCTAAGCATAGTTTTGTTTCGTGCTTTTCAGACGGGGCCATAACCCCCTCCCCAAGTCCCTTGCCTGACCCCGCCAGGTCGTACGCCGCAGAGCGCCTCGCCAACATCCGGAAGCGGAAGAGGAAAAACAGGCAGGATCTGGCGCTGGAAATCACCCACGCGGCTGACAGGAGGGTGCAGACGGCCACCGACCGGATCCTGGCGGCCCTGGGCGAGTACGCGAAGGCCGATCTGGAGGAGCGGGAGCGGGACCGCGTAGACACTGAACAGATCATTGCGCTCATGAACCGCCAGACGGAACTGCTAGAGTCGCTCGTGCGAAAGCAGGCAGAGGCGCAGGCTCCCCCGGCCCCGGCCTTAACCCGGCAGGCCCGGCTACCCCGGCTCGGGCAGCCCGGTCACGCGGCAGACGCTTCTCCCTTGCGCTTGGGGTCCGCCAGGCGGCCCATGGCGCGGGCGAGGTACCGGAGGTGACTCCCAAGACGGCTGTGGCGGCGATGTGGCTGTGGCGGCACTCTTTGGCTGTAGTTCCATTAGCGTGCGGGGCATCCGGGCTACGTTTGTAACGGGTTGTAGTTTTCTTTTTCAGGAATTTAAAAAACTTTTTTTGCAGTTAATGATTTTGTAATTAGGAAGGGGGGCGGGATAAAAGTTGGAGGGTGGGGTTCTTTTCCCCCTACTCTTTTTTCTCCCCACATTACTAGTTCTGGTAAATAAGGGGTGGGAGGAAAATGTTGTAGCACAGAGACTCACGTGCCACTCAACACAAAACCATTTTGTTCGATCTTCATAGTTCTCTGTATACACACAAACACACACCCATATATATATACAGGTGAAACTCTGAAAAATAAAATATTGTCGAAAAGTGCATTTATTTCAGTAATGCAACTTTTTATTTTTTTATTTTTCTTTTAATTTTTACAAATGCTTTCTTTTGGAAATTCCACAGTAATAAAACATATAGATACAATAATACAAAATAAACATCGCTATAACATTTCATTAATTACATTCCATTTATAATTGACCCTCCTAACGAGAAATAATTACAATTACAACAAATAAAGGCTTGACATATCTTGCTTTGCATGTTATGCATCTATGCCATATATTGGTTTCACATTTAAGTTGCATTACTGAAATAAATGCACTTTTTTACGATATTCTAATTTTCCAAGCTTCACCTGTGTATGTATATATATGTGTGTGTGTGTGTCACATATATGGGACCTTAGGTTGAATGGTTTTTTGTTGGCATCTGTCTGTCTCGGGAGACAATGGAGGAGTGCGCTTTTTGGGGTGAAGTCAAACCATTAGAGAATCACAGCACCTGCTGTGGCCGTAGAGGCCGATACAGGAGAGACATGTTTTGTTGCAGCTGGGGCAGATGAAGGCATCTGGTTGTGTTGCTGCAGATGCACCATGGCATTTCTTCTCTTTGTACTTGCCCCAGTGGTCATCATTCCTCCTCTGGTCACTGCTACGGATACACAACCTGTCTGTCTCCAGGCACATTTTTACAATGATGAATGGCCTGGAGAACGTGGATAGGGAAAAGTTGGTGGCAGCGTCTTCTATGATCTCAGATGCACCTCTTGGGGAACACAAAAGACATAATAAAACAGGAGCAAAACAGACCCCTCCCACAATCTATCTGAGTGGGTGGGAGCCAACATACATAAACCTACAGGCAATTTCTTCAATGTATGGTTCCTATATGCCGGTTCTACTGTGGGATCCATACGCAGGAAGTTGTAAGCTCCATGCTGGAGAATGACTTACTAGGATAGGTTAAAAGAATAGGCTGGTGTTTGAAATAACCCCCAGCCATTGGCTAAGCTGCTGCAACATCACGGAATGTTGTCGAGTATTCTTAAGTGCAGAAGAGGAAGTGATAGTTACATACTGTTGACAAATCACCTGGGAAGGAAATGAAAATAGATTGGGCTGGAAGAAAACTCTCCGCGTATGTGTGTGTTGAAAAGAGGGTTGGCGGGGTTAGAACTGGGGAGTGGAAGGGAGCCCAGAGGACGGGAGGATAAAGGGCAGGGTGGCTGAAAGATGGAGACAAAAGCAAGCAATAATGAATAAGAGCGCAATGGGTCAGTGCACCTGGGTGTTAACCAGAAGGTCGGTGTTTCGAGCCCACCCAGAGATGGCTGTGGGCTGGATTCCTGCATTGCAGGGGGGTGGGCTAGATGACCCATGGGGTACCTTCCAACTCTTATGAGTTTGTGCTGGGGGGGGGGGCAAGAAGAAGACTCTGGGAGGCAGGGTTGAGTAAATTGCTGTGGATGAGAAGGAGGATGGACAAGGCAGGAAAACGGGTTCTGGGATGGTCTGTCTCAGGAGTTAGCAAACTTTTTCAGCAGGGGGCCGGTCCACTGTCCCCTCAGACCTTGTGGGGGGGGCAGACTATATTTTGAGGGTGGGAGATTGAATTCCTATGCCCCACAAATAACCCAGAGACGCATTTTAAATAAAAGGACACATTTTACTCATGTAAAAACATGCTGATTCCCGAACTGTCCGTGGGCCAGATTTAGCAGGTGATTGGGCCGGATCCGGCCCCCGGACCTTAGTTTGCCTACCCATGGCCTTTCTGCAAGCTTCTGGTTAGGGGTGGTGCTACGTCAGAGAAGTGGTAGATTTGTCCTTTGCAAAAGGGTTTGGAGGTGGCAGCGGTGAAGAGACCTTGTCAGACGGGTCTGCCTGGATGGGTCTGTTTGCGTGAAGAGGGCTCTTGTTGACACACCCGCCTCTTCTTTGAGAATGGCCTGGAGCATCTTTTGTTTTGTGGGATGCAAGAACCAGCTGTTCCTACCTAGACACATTATAACAAACAGCCTCCACACTGGGGGGCGCCTGTGAACCATGCAGACCCAAACAACCCCACCCTCCTTCCTTGGTATCATTTACTGGTATCTTCTAAGCATTTCTGCGTAAGCATTTCTGTACTGAAAATTCAGACAAAAAGCTTCACATCCCCCACGGCTGCCAGATGAACATGGCACTACAAGACCCATCATCCCTAAGGTAGGTGGTGTTGAAGTCCAGTAACACCCCGAAGCCTACAGGTAGGGGAGAATTCCTCTCCCATGAGTGATGGGATGATTGGTGGGAGAATTTGTCTCGGAGCTAAACATTTATCGCCTGCTACTCCTGTCAAAGGCACAGCTACTGCAGCCAGTTGAAAGCCACACGGGAGTGTGGTGTGTTGCTTGGCATCTGTGAGCTTTGGGAGACTTGAAAAGAAGAGACTTGAGAAGGAGATAGGATAGCCCATCTTCCAGTATCACAAGGCCTGTCACATGAAAGATGGAGCAAGCTCGTTCTTTCCTCTCCGGAGGGCAGGATTTGAACCAATGGCTTCAAGTTACAAGAAAAAAGATTCCGACTAAACATCAGAATGGTCAGAGCTGTTCAAAAGTGGAATGGACTCTTTTTTCAGGTGGTGGACTTACCTTCCTTGAAGGTTTTTAAAGCAGAGGTTGGATGGCCATCCATCATGCATATACAGTTGAACCTTGGATCCCAAATGCCTTGTGAGTTGAACGTTTTGGCTCCTGAACGCCGCAAACCTGGAAGTGAGTGTTCTGGTATGTGAACGTTCTTTGGAACCCAAACGCCTGACGCAACTTATGCAACTTCCAGTTGGCTACAGAAACTTCCTGCAGCCAATCGGAAACCGCACCTTGGTTTTCAAACGTTTTGGAAATCGAATGGACTTCCAGAACGGATTCCTTTCAACTTCCGAGGCACCACTGTACTTTAGTTCAGAATCCAGCATTGGAGAGGGTTGGATATTTAGATTACCTTCCAGTTGTCTTCCATCTCGCCAATTTTATGATTCTATGGAAGAGTGTACCTTGGGGGGTAAAGTCAAACCGCTGGAGAGTCACAGCGCCTGCTGTGGCTGTAGAGACTGATGTAGGAGAGACATGTTTTGTTGAAGGTGGGGCAGATGAAGGTATCCAGTTGTGCCGCTGCAGATGCCCCATGGCGTTTCTTCTCTCTGGGCTCCTCCCAGCAGTCATTCCTCCTCTGGTCACTGCTGTGGATGCCTGACCCATGGTGACAGGGCACAGTCATGATGCCTAAGTGTAGCAGGAAGAACTGCATCGCAGGCAGGGCCGGATTTAGGTCTGATGAGGCCCTAAGCTACTGAAGGCCCTAAGCTACTTTATATGTCCAGCCGTCCTTTGTCAACAACAAAGGGTCACTGTTTTTGGTGTTGAATATACCGTATGCTATAAGGTAATTTGTGGGACGCGGGTGGCGCTGTGGGTTAAGCCACAGAGCCTAGGGCTTGCCGCTCAGAAGGTCGGCGGTTCGAATCCCTGTGAGGGGGTTGCTCGGTCCCTGCTCCTGCCAACCTAGCAGTTCGAAAGCACCTCAAAGTGCAAGTAGATAAAAAGGTACCGCTACAGTGGGAAGGTAGGCATTTCCGTGTGCTGCTCTGGTTCGCCGGAAGCAACTTTGTCATGCTGGCCACATGACCTGGAAGCTATACGCCGGCTCCCTCGGCCAATAACGCGAGATGAGCGCCGCAACCCCAGAGTCAGTGATGACTGGACCTAATGGTCAGGGGTCCCTTTACCTTATAAGGTAATTTATGGACCTAACAGGTATCTAAAGCCATTTGCACATGTTGCCATGCAACCAGTCCATGCAGAATGTAGGCACCCTATATCTAGAAAGAGCAAACCTGTGATATTTTAGGGAGCAGGCTAGCTTACTATATGTAGCTTTTATTTGTTTTTTATCTTATATTTTGGAAATGTACACCCAGGGTGTTTTTTTTTTTTTGGCCCCCAAGAGAGTGGGGCCCTAAGCTATAGCTTAGATTTATAGGTAAATCCGGCACTGATCGCAGGCACAGTCTTGGTGAAGAAGCCGACCCAGAATAACAACTCCCAGAAGCAGGCGGGCTTTAGGACCCTGAGGGGAGCTGACACGTAAGAGATCTTCGGGCGCAGCCGCCACAGGAAGAGGATCTCCTCGGCCCCGTGGCTCTCGGAGGAGGGTGTGCTGCCGATCCTGGATTCGTGTCTCTTCTTGCACGCTGCACGCGCGTTTCCTGCGTGCATTTGCAGAATCCGCGAGACCTCCAGGAAGTGGGGGATCCCAGGAGATCCCAGTCTTCTCTGCTGCTTACAAGGCGGAGGAATCGTGCGGGGGGTGGGCGGATTTAAGAAACCCAACTTTGCCCGGAGAGCCGAGCCGATCCTGGGGGTGAATCTGAGATCTTTTCATCTCCCAGATGGAGCGACCAGGATGATTCCTGTGGTCCGCAGCTTGCGATAAAGGAGCCTGGCGCCTCCCTGAATGCAAACGGGAGGATGGGATAAGGAAGACGCCGACAAGGCTGGATCAAGTGGGAATCCGTAGGCGGAAGGTGGCTCGAGATCTGGATGGTTTGCAGTAGATCGGCAAGGGCTTCCAGCGCTCGGTCGTCCCATCAGCAGTGAAGAAATGATATTCTCCACCTAAACATAAATTCCTGAACTGCGGGGGGGAGGGGGATTCCTGCGTTAAATTCAGCTCCGGCTCAATTCCTTTCTGGCCCTGGAAATAAATTATTGCTGCTCAGAACACAAGGTAACTCCACCGGCGCCCTTAAGCCGCTTTGGATTATAGCTCCCATTGTCCCTGACCTTTGGGAATGCAGGCTGGGTCGTAGTTTGAAGTATCAGAAGCCCCACACTGGCTGCCCCTGCCCTAGAGCAAGGTTTCCCAAACTTTGGTCTGCAGCTGTTTCTGGACTACAATTCCCATCACCCCGACCCCTGGTCCTGCTAGCTAAGGATGATGGGAGTTGTAGTCCCAAAAAAACCAACCACAGTTGGCGACCCACCTTTGGGAAAACCCCGCCCTGGAGGCATGCCTTTTGCATCTGGCTCTGGTTGGAAGCTCTTGGTCTTCTAGGTAAAAATAAATAGGATATTAGACAAACCGGAAGACTGACTGCCTCTGATTTAGCTATATATTGTCTGCAGCTGCAGCCAGTGGCAAGTCTCCAAAGTCCTGGCACTGTGGGACTCCAGTTCCCATCAGCCACAGGCAACGTAGCCAGTGACCAGGGACGGTGGACGTTGTTGCCCCCAGCTATCCTCCCCCCTCATCCCTGCCATAGCCAGGTCCCAAGCCTTCTCAGGCTAGCGGCCTGAAATCCTGAGGTCCCTGGGATTAAACCTAAGACCTCCTCCACCGCAGAGGAGTGGCCACCTTCCCCAATCCCAGCCCAATCCTGTGCATGTTTCTTTTGGAGCAAGTGCCAATGAGTTCAGCGAGACTGACTTCCCAGGAAGCTTGTTTAAGGGTCGCTATTTTAAGTTGGCAGCCGCCTGCACAATTTCCTAGAAATGGGTCCAACACAGACTTCTTCTGCACTATACCATTACTGTAAACCAGCGTCATGACACTTGAAAGGCTGTGGTTTACCCCCAAGAATGCTGGGAACTGGAAACAGTGTTGTTTAACCCCAGGGAACTCTGGGAATAATGTCTCTGCAGGTGGAATAGGGGTCTTCTACCTGCCTCACTAGGGACGCAGGTGGCGCTATGGTCTAAACCAGAGCCTAGGGCTTGCCGATCAGAAGGTCGCCGGTTCAAATCCCCATGAGGGGGTGAGCTCCCGTTGCTCGGTCCCTGCTCCTGCCAACCTAGCAGTTCGAAAGCACGTCAAAGTGCAAGTAGATAAATAGGTACCGCTCCGGTGGGAAGGTAAGTGCCGTTTCTGTGCACTGCTCTGGTTCGCCAGAAGCGTCTGTCATGCTGGCCACATGACCCGGAAACTGTACGCCGGCTCCCTTGGCCAATAAAGTGAGATGAGCGTCGCAAGCCCAGAGTCGTCCGCGACTGGACTTAACGGTCACGGGTCCCTTTACCTGCCTCACTAAGCCAATGGCTCATCCAATGGCCTGTGGGGAGGTTTGCCAGCAGGCTGGAGCACAACAGTTGCCCCGCTGCACTTCCCAGTGACTGGTAGTCAGAGGCATGCAATGACACTCGGCACCTTTAACAAACTACATTTCCCAGAATTCTTCGGGGGGAAGCCATTAATCTTTTTTTGAACGGAATGATACTGCTTTAAATGTACAGTACAGATGGGGATGTGGTGTTGCTGTGGGGTCTGGTGGGCATTAAAATAGCGGATAAACCACAATGCCTGGCACTGTTCAGAGCGCTGGGTAGATCTGCTCTGATGCCCAAGGATGTGAGGCACATTGCCCCTGCTCAGTATGGTCATACAGAGTATGTGAGTGTCTCCAGTCTCTTGATGATTTTGGTTCCATTTTTCTGGAGCTTTTTCAGCTCTACCAGGAAACCAAGCTGTAATTCCTGCATTCGAATCATAGAGTTGGAAAGGGACCACACGGGTCATCTAGTCCAACCCCCTGCAATGCAGGATTCTTTTGCTCGAACCCACGACCCTGAGATTGAGAATCTCATGCTCCACCAACTGGATGACGTTTGAGGTCCCTTCCAACTCTACAATCCTATGAAAATCTGTTCCAGACCCTACTCTGCTCAGCACATGCTTGGATGATTATCATCTTTTTTATTTATTATTATTATTATTATTATTATTATTATTATTATTATTATTATTGATACACCAAAAGGGGGGGGGACAAAAATACAAATCTAAACAGTGATAAAGACAGTATGAATTACAAATCAATAAAGCAAAAAGTGGTCCTTGAACTATAGACCCGACCTCCCGTCTATTCCTTATTTCAGTTATATATTACAGTATTTGTTGCCAGTACCCACTTTTATCATAGATTAACTAATTATTGGTTTATCTTAGGTCTCATATCTTTCTTAAAGCTACTACTGAAATTATTCAGATGCTGGGAGGATGATTATAATCTTTGGAGCTTCTCATCTTGTAAAGGCAGCATCTTGGCGCAGTAGGAGCGGCAGGCCTTGTTGGGATCTGCCAGCCCCTGGCGGTTGCCTTTGTTCTGGCTTCTCTTTCCTGATTAGGTTCTCCTTTCTTAAAGCCTAAGGTGAGGTTGAGGATGGAGAGAGAAGATGAAACGTGGAACCTCCAGGACCCTGAGAAAGAGGAGATGCCAAGGAATAGCAGCTCAGGTAAGGACTCGGACAGAAAAACTAAACAGAAGAGTATTTCAATGGCAACCATGTGAGTCATAAGTTTGATTTCATCAGGTGGGAGGTGGATGTGCTTTGCTGGCTTTTGCATCCCTTCTGTCTGGTGTGCTTTTGAAGTACAGTCGTACCTCGGAAGTCGAACAGAATCCGCTCCATAAGTCAGTTCGACTTCCAAAACGTTTGAAAACCAAGGCGTGGCTTCCAGTTGGCTGCAGGAAGCTCCTGCCGCCAATCAGAAGCCGCGTCGGACGTTCGGGTTCCAAAGAATGTTTGCAATCCGGAACTATCACTTCCGGGTTTGCAGCGTTCGGGAGGCGTTCAGAAGGCGTTCGTCAACCAAGGTATGACTGTATATCTAAACTAGGTATCCTCTGCCCACAATAAGTTGCTCGTTTCACAAAGCAGGAGAATAAGCTAGCGTTTTTGTTTATATTTGTAACTCTCGCATAGCTATTGAGAGACTTAAAAGATGCGTGCCTAGGTACATGTTCATAGAATTAAAAGAGGGTAGGGATTTTTTCTTTCTTTTTTTAGTTTATTAGATTTGAGAATGAGGGTGTGTGACCAAGAAGAGCCTTCAAGGGCTGCTGTGAAGGGTGTGCATGCGAAACTGATAAACAAGGCAGTTTCCACTTCCTTCTCAGGCTTCCAAGAACATACCAGTCCGGCCCTAGCTTGTGCAAACTCTTGTAGTGCAAACTCTGGGATGTTTTCAGCTTTTGAGAGATTAAACCAACATGTCAAGGTCGGTTTTTACTCTCAACGGCTGGCAAAACACAAAAGAATTTCAGCATTTCCTGCTACAAGCAGGAAATCTCTCTCTTTTTAATTCTATCCTATTCAATGTAAAACAACAACAAAATCCTGGACCTACAGAAGTAGCCTGGCCTTTTCCATGACTGCAAGTTTCAAACGTGGAAATTCTCCTTGTACAGGAGGAAGCATTCAAATATTTGGGAGGGAGGGCAGGATCCAGGGCCTGAGCTTAACTGGGGGGGAAATTGAGATAGGGCTGAAAAGTAGAAGCATAGCTGGATGGCACTGTGCTACAGTTAGAAAATTGGGGGGGGGCAGCAGGGGACAAAGAAGGGAGAGTGGTGGATAGGTGGCAAAAGAGTGGGAATAGGGTGAGGAGCAACAATAGGTTATTTTCTGATTGATTAAGATCAGGCATCCCCAGACTTCGGCCCTCCAGATGTTTTGGACTAAATAAATTTAAGGAACTGCAGAAAGAGGGAAAAGGAAGTCGAGTTTTGAAATGTTAGAAGAATTGTAAAATTATTGAAATGTCAAAAACTGAAAATCATTTTTTAAAAACCATGCACTGCGTGAAAAAAACCCTTTCTTTTAGAGGCCCCACCTAATCAGCAGGATAAGGTCCAGTTGTAGAATGAGGCATAGCTGCCAAGTTTTCCCTTTTCTCGCGAGGAAGCCTATTCAGCATAAGGGAAAATCCCTTAAAATAAGGGATAACTTGGCAGCTATGGAATGAGGTGACCATTTCTATTGAGTTGCAATATAAATAATAATAATATAAATAAAAATAATAATATAAATAAACAAATGCCACTGAACACTGAACCTGGCCTAAAATGCAAGTAAAGTCCATTTCTGGAAATGAGGAGGTCTGTAGCTTAGCCAGAGAGAGGCTACTTGGCCTGTACCTTCAGCCTCAAGCATCTCCTGCTCAGGCCAAAGCTGGTGTGAGGCTCTTCCCCACTGAGGCTCCTGGGACCCACTGCCTAAAAGACATGGAGCTCCATCGCCAGAATCTCCCCTAGTACAAAACAGCTAATTCCTGGTGTTCCCAAAACAGTCTCTCTTGTCTTTCCTCTTCTCCAGAAAGCGATCAGATGGTGTCAGCAGCTCTCGCCGCCGCCACAGCTGCCGTGGCTGCCATCACGACCGTCGTGGGGGTCCAGTCGCGCATCTTTGCACGGCTGGCAACACGCCGGAAGCTTCTGCCGCGAGGGCGCGACGACCTGGCCGAGCTGGAGGAGATGGTGGAGAACGCTGCATCGGTGCGCCTCCGAGCGGTGGTGGAGTCGAGCATCGACTCTCTGAAGGCTATGATGTGCTCGTGCCTCTTCCAGTCGCCGGCTGTCCTGGCTGGCCTGATTGACGAGCTCTACATCATGGAGAGGGCCTTCTGGGTGCAGCCGGGCCGCTCCGAATGGTGGGAGAAAGTGGTCCTGCCCCACTGGGACGACCATCTCTGGCGAGAGAACTTCCGGATGAGCAGGAGGACCTTCACGGAGCTGTGCGATCGGCTGAGGCCCGTCCTCGAGCGGCAGACCACCAACATGCGCGCTCCGATCACCGTCGAGAAGCAGCTGGCCATCGCCGTCTGGAAGCTGGCCACCCCGGATAGCTATCGCTCGGTGGCCGAGTGCTTTGGGGTGGGCCGCTCCACGGTCTCCAGGATCGTCATGGAAGTCTGCCAAGCGCTCTACGACGTCTACCACCACGTGGTCCAGCTGGCCGGTGCCCAGGAGGTGATGAAAGGCTTCGCTGCCAAGGGCTTCCCTCACTGCATCGGGGTCCTCGACGCCACCCACATCCCCATCATCGCCCCGGCGCACAGAGCCACCGAGTACATCAACAGCAAAGGCTACTACTCCATGGTCCTGCAGGTTCTGGTGGACCACAGAGGCAGGTTCACGGACGTCTATGCAGGGCGCTCCGGGAAGCTTCCCGGCGCCCGGATTTTCCGTGGGTCGCCCATCTTCCGCGCCATGAACCAAGGCACATTTGGTCCCAGCGTGACCATGGACATGGGGGGCGAGCAGCTGAAGCCGGTGATCCTCGGAGACCCCGCTTACCCGCTGCTGGCCTGGCTGATGACTCCGTACGGCGGGCACTTGGATGCCCGCCAACAGTGGTTCAACAACGCCCTCGCCAGCTGCCACGCGGTGGCAGAGTCCGCCTTCGAGCGCCTTCGGGGCCGCTGGCGCTGCCTGCTCTCCCGCCTGGACGTGAGGGAGCGCTACGCCCCCCGGGTCATTGTGGCCTGCTGCATCCTGCACAACATTTGCGAGACCAGAGGGGAGCCTCTCCAGGAAGGCTGGCAGGAAGTGGTCAGATCCGTCTCGCGGTCTTACCAGCAGCCAGAAAGGCAGCCAGTGTACGCAGCCAACCCCCGAGCGCGGGAGATCAGGGATCTTTTGAGCACGTACATGGAAAGGAAAGAGCAGGGGAAGTCGGACTGAATCTGTTGCTTTCCCCTAAAGGAACCCTCATGGCAGGTCTTGGGAAGAACGGGCCTTCTCTGCAGTGGCTCCCCGTCTGTGGAATGCTCTCCCCAGGGAAGTTCGCCTGCCGCCTTCATTATACACTTTTAGGCGCCAGCCAAAATTGTTCCTTTTGTTGACCTGATCAACATACTTATACCCTTTTAAAATGCAACTCTTTTTTGGGCGGGTGTTATTGGGTCATTGTTTTTATTTTGATTTTATATATTGTGATCTTTGCTGTGAGACCTCCGGGCATAGGGCGGTATATAAATTCAATAAATAAATAAGAAAGAAAGAAATAAGAAGAGACCCTCTCTTCTGTCCCCATATGAAATAAAAATAAATAGCCTCTTTTGACGTCAGCTATGAAATATGTGGGTCCCGGCTGGCTCTTATGTAGAGGGAAAGGATGTCATAGCATAATGGCTGAACACCTGTGCTACAAATTTGAGAGTTGCCCTCTCCTCTCTTGTAATGAGTCCACTCAGGTAACCTAGACAAGCTTCTCTCTCTCTCTCTCTCTCTCTCTCTCTCTCTCTCTCTCTCTCCCTCCCTCCCTCCCTCCCTCCCTCCCTCTCTGTCACCTCTGCTATTTGCAGCCTGCCTTGCAGGCTTGTTGTAAGAATTGCAAATGTATGTGAAAGGTTTGAATACGAGTACAGTGGCACTTTGGTTCTCAAACTTAATCAATTCTGGAAGTCAGTTCCAAAACCAAAGCGTCCCAAAACCAAGGTGTGCTTTCCCCTATAAAATAATGCAAAACGGATTAATCTGCTCCAAACAACCCCTAAAACAGCAATTTAACATTAATTTTACTATCTAATGAGACCATTGATCCATAAATGAAAGCAAGAACCAATGCAGTGTACTATAAAATAAATAAGACAGTATTGTAGATGATAAAAATTTAAAAATAAAAAATTATTACCTGCACTGATGATAGTCATTGTTTGGATGGGTTTGGTTTTTTTAAAAAATCCATTTCCGCAGTCACACAATCAATCAATCAATCAATCAATCAGTAGCTGAACTGGGTTCCACATAGTCACAAAAACAAATTAACTGAAAATGCCTCAAAAACAAAAATGCAAAATAAATTGCAAAACAAAAGCGCCAAACTTAATCTGTTCCGAAAGTCCGTTTGACTTCTGAAATGTTTAAAAACCAAGGTGCAGCTTCTTATTGGTGCCCCGAAACAATAGCCGAGAGCAACATCAGATGTTCAGCTTCCGAAAAACATTCGAAAACTGGAACACTTCCGGGTTTTCAGCGTTTGGGAACCAAGGTACCACTGTACAGCATGGATATTCCTATAATTATACAAAGCTGACAAGAGGAAGCAAATTGGGGGGAGGGAGGGGGGAGGGCAAGCAATCTGTGGCAATCGATGCCCCCCTCGATATTCCCAAAGTAACTTCACCTGCAATTGTCAAAACTTTTTTCCACAGGTAGACACTGTGCCACCAATTGCAGAGGCCCGTGTGGCAGGAACAAGTCTGTTTAATTAGGGGTTGGATGAGATTAACTTCACATATACCCAATATGTATTACCTCACCATTATCAATTATGTTTAAAGTAAAAATTAAGTTCAATTGACTCATTTTCTCCTCCCTTAGCCCACTCCCCACCACACATAAAAATTAATGTGGGGACCCTAATATTCCAACCTACCTCGCAGTGTCATTAGAATTTCTAAGAGAACGTATCAGTGTGTTTTCAGCAATCTGTTGTTGTCGTTTAGTCATTTAGTCGTGTCCGACTCTTTGTGACCCCATGGACCAGAGCACGCCAGGCACTCCTGTCTTGCACTACCTCCCGCAGTTTGGTCAAACTCATGTTCGTAGCTTCGAGAACACTGTCCAACCATCTCGTCCTCTGTCGTCCCCTTCTCCTTGTGCCAACATCAGGGTCTTTTCCAGGGAGTCTTCTATTCTCATGAGGTGACCAAAGTATTGGAGCCTCAGCCTCAGGATCTGTCCTTCCAGTGAGCACTCGGGGCTGATTTCCTTCAGAATTGATAGGTTTGATCTTCTTGCAGTCCATGGGACTCTCAAGAGTCTCCTCCAGCACCATAATTCAAAAGCATTAATTCTTCGGCGATCAGTCTTCTTTATGGTCCAGCTCTCACTTCCATACATCACTACTGGGAAAACCATAGCTTTAACTACCGTATATCGACCTTTGTCGGCAAGTGATGTCTCTGCTTTTTAAGATGCCGTCTAGGTTTGTCATTTCTTTTCTCCCAAGAAGCAGGCATCTTTTAATTTATTGACTGCTGTCACCATCTGCAGTGATCATGGAGCCCAAGCAATCTGTAGTGCTGTATAAATGTTTAGAGTTATCATTATTAAAATCTACTCAAGGTTGTGAGCTCTCGTTGCCCAAGACTCCATTCCTTTGAGGGCTCCAAGTGTCTGGAACTAAGGAGGCAGAACATTTATACCTCTCCCCGTACTGGAATTTGCTGGAAAGAAATCCCATCGAGGTAAAGTAACATCTTCCCCACATCTCCCTTAAAAGAGGCGCTCCTTATGATCATTTTGAAAAAAGGGGGGGGGGAACGAGGGGAAAGCTGTAGTGGATGTATGGAAAATACGGGAAGGAGAAAAGGCAGAGGGGCAGTGTGGTGTAGTGGTTAGAGTGCTGGGCTAGGACCTGGGAAGCCAGGGTTCAAATCCCCACTCAGCCATTTAACTCGGGGGGGGGGGAGGTCGGACCTTGAGGTAGACTAAGCTATGCTGACACCTAGATAGGGTTGCTGCATTTGGTCAGCTTTTCCATCTGAGATTGAGCTGAGGACCATTGTACAGAAGCTGCTGCTTTTCAGCATGGTAATGCAGAGATGGGAAAGCCATACCTATTGGATTTTTTTGCCTGTGGAGGAGCTAATTCAGAGACTTAATCTTCACTTATTTATCTGCATTATTATTATTATTATTATTATTATTATTATTATTATTTATATACAACCCTTCAATCAGAAGACCACAGACACTTTACACCACACAACTACATAACATAATATCAATGCAACGTAGAAATCAAAACAGTTATATTAATACATTTATAACGGTAATATTTGCATATATTACCTGATTTGCCATAGAGGCTGCTGCTTCCCTGTCTTCTACCATCCACCTTGTTTATTAGGATTGTTTGCTGTTCAGCGAAAGACACCTGCCTGCTCCTGTCCCTTTAAAGCGGCCTGGTGTGCAGAAACCAGCAAATGAAGCTTTTCATGGTATGAGGATGAAACATCATCTCCTGCTCATTGCTGCAGATCAACAACAAAAGTGAAAGCTGTGGCCACTGGGATTGTGACTCTGCCTTACAGCAAGCAGGTGACACACCCGTGTCCTGAATAGGTGTCTTGTTTTAAGGTGCGGCAATCAACTCTGTGCAAGGTCTTTGCAAGCGGTTGTAGACAAAACAGTGGAAGCTCCATTGTGTAGATCAGTAAGTGCCCATGGCTAGGAGTCCGTCTACGTCAGGACCTCTTGGCCTCTATGGGATGTGGGCTAGATCAGCTTTCGCCAACCTGGTGCCCTCCAGAGGCTTTAGCTGATGGGAGCTACAGCCCCCAAACATCTGGAGGGCTCACCAGATTGGTGAAAGTTGATCTAGTCCACATCCCAGGGTGAGGCCACCAGTCCAATCTGCCTAGAGATTCTTAAGGAGCCTGTGATTCTGGACTGCAGGTGCAATTTTTAAAACTGCTTGTATTATCTGGTGCTGGCAAGGCTCTTTCAACCTTTCCAAAGAGATACTTCTGCCTTTTGGCCACTAGGTGGCAACCACATACACATTTCTTGCAGTATTTCCATACTACTGTACAGTATAGGAAAGGCTTGACCTGTTGGGTTTCTGCCAGCCACACAGCTGTTAGAGGCTAAAGATCCCTGGCCACGTGCCCAAAGGCTAAATTGTGCTTTTGCTAGTACTACTACTACTACTACTACTAAATAATAATAATAATAATAATAATAATAATAATAATAATATTTTTTATTATTTATACCCCAACCACCTGGCTGCATTTCCCCAGCCACTCTGAAAATCTCCCAGAAGAATAGTAAAAATACAATAAAACATCAAACATTAAAAACTTCCCTAAACAGGACTGCCTTCAGATGTCTTCTAAAAGTCAGGTACTGTAGTTGTTTATTTCCTTGACATCTAAAGGGAGGGTGTTCCACAGGGAGGAAGTGACTACTAAGAAGGCCCTCTTTCCATTCTTCATCCTGCTGAGATATGGAGCCCAGATGAAATTATGTACCGGTACTTAAAGGTCTGGACTGGCAACCGACTTACTAGAGAGGCTAGCCAGTCTAGTTAAGTTTTAGAGTTACGCTGTTTACTGGGTAATGTTTTCATAGGATTGTATATAAATCTCAAAAGTTGTACATTTTCCTCCAAAGCTAAAAATTAATAAAGTACTGAAATATTTCTGAGCTGTTGTGTTTTCTTATGCCACTAGACCCCCCCCAGGGGTGGGGAAGAGATGAAACCACTGACAAGTACAGGGTGAGTCCTTTAAAAGGGGCCCCGTGGATACAGAGTACACATGTTCCACGGGGCCTCCTTAAAAAGACTCACCCTGTATAAGATACATGGCTTCTCCTAGACAGAGGTGAAGCTTGTCAGTTCTACTTTGGTGAATGTTTGGATTCTCACAGAATGCTGATCCAAAACAGTGACCTGAGGCTGGGGGCAGGGAAATCGATAACACTTGTTCAACCTGTGTATTTGTTACCAGAAGAGCTTGTCTTTCCCCACAATACCCTCTTAGTTTACTCCAAGCTGTCACTGTTTCAGCAACCTGCAAAAGGGGTGGGTTGGGTTGAGAGGCCTTGCTGCTGCTGCTGCTGCTGCTGCTGCTGCTGCTGCTGCTGCTGCTGCTGCTGCTGCTGCTGCTACAAAGTGAGTCAGAACCCTTTTCAAATCCCCCAAGTGTACAGTTGGACAATAGCGCAGGGCACTGGAGGCAGTGCCTTTTGGTGCAAGTTGGTATACAAAATAGTTGGAAAGCTGCTAGTATAACTGACTGCAGGCTGTATCCGACCATACAGCTAGCTTCACCAGTTAGATAAGAAATCATCAGATAGTGACCCATTTTTGAGTTATGCAACAGTTTTCCTAAAACATGGGGTGCTGGTGCTCATATGGATGTATGGTGCATGCAAGCATTGGTCCCCAATATTGCTAATGAGTCACAAAAAGTTGGGATTTAAGTGTCTAACCAAAGCAAGGGATGCGACCAGCTTAAATGTGATTTTATATCCTAAAATGACCCTGAAACCTAATTTCCCAGGAGTCTTAAAAATCAACGGGCCAATTGTCCAAGTTAACACCTGAATTTATTTACGATAGTGGTTTCGTTCTTCTAGGAGCGTCGTGGGTGGCTCTGAAAAGAGCCTTTGGGTCTGGGTATTTGGTCGCCCTGGGCAGGACTATTTTGCCATTTGCTCTTTACTGAACTGCAACGGGCGCGGTGCTGGCCTTAAGGGCCACTTTGGTGCCTTTGGCCGCCTTGGTCAGGGGCTTGGACGCGGCCTTGGCGCTGGCCGCGCTATGCAGAGCTTCGGTCTTCTTGGGCAGCAAGACGGCGTGGATGTTGGGCAAGACTCCGCCCTGCGCGATGGTCACTCCGCCCAGCAGCTTGTTCAACTCCTCGTCGTTGCGCACCGCCAGCTGCAGGTGCCGAGGGACGATGCGGCTCTTCTTGTTGTCCCTGGCTGCGTTGCCGGCCAGCTCCAGGATTTCTGCACTGAGGTACTCGAGCACAGCGGCCAAATAAACGGGCGCTCCGCCGCCGATGCGCTCGGCGTAGTTTCCCTTGCGCAACAGCCGATGGACTCTGCCCACGGGAAACTGCAGGCCGGCCCTGGAAGAGCGGGACTTGGCCTTGGCCCGCGCCTTGCCGCCTGTCTTGCCGCGACCGGACATCTTCAAAACCTCCTGACTTCTATCTCGACCAAAGAACGAAAGGAATGCAGGTGCTTGGAGTGCTTGGAGCCTTTTATACGTTTCTTGACCTAGCTGCGATTGGTCGAAGACGAACAGGCCAATAAAAGAAAGGATTCTATTTCTAAACCAATGGGCGACGAGTGCGCGCGGGTGTGGTCCTGGGAGAGGGGAACGGTATATATTTATTGTAGAAGAAAAGAACAAATACTGTCTATCTCTGCTTTCTGTTCACCCGACCCTTCCCGTACAGTTTTCTAATGGAAATATTGATGCTCGTGGGTTGTTGTGTTTTTTGGGGTTTTTTTACCCATACGATGTTTTGTGAGAACGGGATATTTTGCTAGTTTCTCCCGTCTATACAGTTTCTAGCAGATTCCTTTGCTTCTACATTTCCAGCGCGTGAAAGCTACAACGGTCCGCCAAGAAACCTGTTACGCAGTTTACGTTAGACAATTCCCTGCGATACTTCGTAAAAGTGCACCTCTAACCTCTAGTCTAGGACTAAACAGGCCCAGGCTGCGGTAGAGAAAGCAGAGGGGGGCGGGGTTTGATGCTCCTGAGCAGTTGGCGGAAATGGCTGCCAAGCGCTTCAGATTTTCCCGCCTTTTCCCCTCCCCGGCACCTCGCTCGCCTGCCTGAGGGAAATGTTGAGCCGCTCAAAAAGACACTTATTAGAGACGTTGTAAATGTAATTAGTCTTGACGTTCACATAGACAAAAGAAGGTTACCAATACCAACAAATAACATCTCATTTTAATCTTTTCGTTTAAAATATAATCCCTGTGCGACATAGTTACCTTTCATGAACTCAAATTATATTTCAAAAACTGTTGGTTTTCCGTAATAATTACCCATATGTATAATCTTATAAGGGGATGAGGAGCCACCTTCTCCTCACAGCAGTCTTCATGGCAACTTTTTTTTATAAAAAAACAACTAAGAAGTATATTCCGGCAGCAGCTTTTTTTGCACTGTAGTCCCACATTTATCTTACATTTTTTTAATTTACAGATGTTAAGGATTTACAGATTGTGTGTCCTCTTACCTGTGAGTAAGCCACTGAATATAGTGGGACACACATAGGATATACCACTTCTTCCAGGTATCCGAGGAAATAGGAACATCATACTGAACTGCGTTTGTGTTATATTTTGGGTGCAGTGCTTCATTTTTAGATTTGATTCTATTTTTAAAAATGTGCACAGAAATATTCTGGGCATTTGTATTAGGTGGCAAATAAATTGAAATAATAATAATATTACTCTGTATGTATATAGTGCTTCTGATTTGGTTATCTCACAAGCGCAGCCTTAAATTGTTCCTGGTTAGTTCACTGAGAGTCTGAAACCTGGAAAAAGACTTCAGATCTATGTCATTTTATTCATTCATTCATTCATTCATTTGATTTATATACTGCCCTTCATCATAAGATCTAAAGGCGGTTCTTGCCAACTAATGTCAGAGAGGCAGATTGAGCATGATTTTTGTTAATTTCTGTAGCAGTCAAAGGTTTTACAGTAGCAGCAAAACAATTTTAGGAATTTCTGCATTCACTTCACATCAGGACCGGACTGAGATGTCATCCACTGTATTTTCCAGACAATTCCAACATTTTTTGTCGTTTAGTCGTGTCCGATTCTTCGTGACCCCATGGACCATAGCACGCCAGGCACTCCTGTCTTCCACTGCCTCCCGCAGTTTGGTCAGACTCATGTTCATAGCTTCGAGAACACTGTCCAACCATCTCGTCCTCTGTCGTCCCCTTCTCCCCAAACCCAACATCTGGGTCTTTATTAGCCATCGCCATAAAGAGTCCCTAGCTATTATTGTATTCATATTACTATCCACTATCAAGTCTATTTCATGTACCAATTGCCAAATCCGCACAATACCATAGAACCACAGAACATCCTGGCTTCCTTTCACCTTTCAATCATCCCTTTTTTTTTGTAAACATTTTTGACACCACACAAAATCCTTCTTCTGTTCCTGGATGTTCAAATTAACGCCTGAAGTTTTGTTGGCAGATTCCGCCCCGCCCCCCTTTGGTACTTATCCCGTCCTTTACTCAGTGGGAACAGTCTGGCTTAAATACATGCATGCATTGACCTTTGTTACTAACTTTTAGACCAATCTGCAGAACCTACTTTTTAAAAATCCAATGTGTATTAATCATCAGGATGAATAGTAAACAGAAACCGGAGTTTGTGTATGTGCATAAAAAGGCTGACATCAAGGCACCTTTCCCCGCCTCTCCCTTCGCCTTTGCTGTTGTTACAGAAGAGCTTTGTAAACACAGCTTGTCCCTTCGTTTTGTGACATTTTGGCTTCTCCTAATAAATGCATTGTGGAATCATGCACTGAAACGTGCAAAGCTGTGGCAAAACAAAATCAATTTCAAAGAATCCACGATCCCCGCGTCCATACCACACATACCAGATGACGCATCTCAAGTATGTTCTCGCTAGGGAAACTTTTTTTTGTTTTGCTCAGACGTCTTTTGCATTGGTAGTCGCAGTTATAAATTGCCTCCAGGTTTTATTTTATCTTTCCTTTCCTGATTCCACTTTGGTACGCAAATATATTTGCCCTTCAAACAGCGCGGGGAACACAAGATTGATCGGAGTAAAGATAATAATCTCCTATCTGAGATTATAAATCACTGCGAACCACCTCCAGTGCGCGGAAGCAAGAAGAAACAGAAAATTAAAAGGATTGGTTTGGGTTGCTGCGTGAAAACAGCCAATGAGGCAGTCTACATTAAATATATTATAAATTAATATGATATCCAGCTTTCACGCGTTGGAAATGTATAACCAAAGGAATCGGTTAGAACCTCTATACACAGGGGAAACTTGCAAAATAGGCCCGTTCTCACAAAACATCGTAGGGGTAAAAACAAAAACAAAAAACAACCCACGAGCATCAATATTTCCATTAGAAACCATTCGGGAAGGGTCTAACGAATAGAAAGCAGAGAGAGACAGTATTTGTCCTTTCTTCTACAATAAATATATACCGTTCCCCTCTCCCAGGACCACACCCGCGCGCACTCGTCTCCCATTGGTTTAGAAATAGAATCCTTTTTTCTATTGGCCTGTATGTCGTCGGCCAATCGCAGCTAGGTCAAGAAACGTATAAAAGGCTCCAAGCACTCCAAGCACCTGCATTCCTTTCGTTCTTTGGTCGAGATAGAAGTCAGGAGGTTTTGAAGATGTCTGGTCGCGGCAAGACAGGTGGCAAGGCGCGAGCCAAGGCAAAGTCCCGCTCTTCCAGAGCCGGCCTGCAGTTTCCCGTGGGCAGAGTCCATCGGCTGCTGCGCAAGGGAAACTACGCCGAGCGCATCGGCGGCGGAGCGCCCGTTTATTTGGCCGCTGTGCTCGAGTACCTCAGCGCAGAGATCCTAGAGCTGGCCGGCAACGCAGCCAGGGACAACAAGAAGAGCCGCATCATCCCGCGCCACTTGCAGCTGGCGGTACGCAACGACGAGGAGTTGAACAAACTGCTGGGCGGAGTGACCATAGCGCAGGGCGGAGTCTTGCCCAACATCCACGCCGTCTTGCTGCCCAAGAAGACCGAAGCTCTGCATAGCGCGGCCAGCGCCAAGGCTGCGCCCAAGCCCCTGACCAAGACCGCCAAAGGCACCAAAGTGGCCCCCAAGCCCAGCACCGCGCCCGTTGCGGTGTAGTGAGGCCAAAAGGCCAAATAGCCCGGACCAGGGCCGCTGACAAAATACCCAGACCCAAAGGCTCTTTTCAGAGCCACCCACAACGCTCCTAGAAGAACGGAAGCACTACCGCCGAAAATATAATTAAACCTCTCCGCTCGCTCGGACACTTCCCCCATTGCTTCGAAAACGCCTCCCAAATGTTGGCTGAGGCTCCCTGTCATTTTACGCCTTTCTTAAAAACACCTTAAGGCTGCTGCTGCTGGTCACAAATTTATACACACACACCCCTGCTTGGTCGGCATACTTTAATCCCATGCGAATGGAAATCCAACTTTTCATCTGACTGCCCGCTTGCACAGAAGATTATTACATCTTATTGAGTCCATGACAGCTATTTTCTGCTGGCATCCAGAATACATCAGTATGAGCAATAGGACCCCATGTTCTGTGAAAAGCAATGCATAACCCCAATCGGGCACTAAACAACCCAATCCCCTAAATTTGCAGCCTGTAGCCAGGAATACTTAGTAGCTTTCCAACTTTTCATTTTGTATACCAACCTCGCAAAAATACACTGGCAATACACTGGCTCCAGTGTTCTGCCCTGTTTTTCCACTTGCGGTTCGAGGACCCGCCCCCCCGCAAGAAATAAAGACACAGTGACACGTGGTATTAAGGTTAATGGGTAGAATAAGGCCACAACTTTATTGGTTAAAGCAAGTGAGTGGTATTGGCTTAGGCATTGGACTCCCTAGCAAGCGTGACTCCACCCCGCTCGGCGGGGGGTCATATCAGGTTAACACCCCAAGGAGCCTGTTGATGCAAATACAACTGAAAGCTCCCCCTGGTGCCACCGGGGTCATGCCATGGCCCTAGCCACCCGCAGGGCGTAGGACGGGATCCACGACCGCTGGATCCCTTAAGGCACGGGTGTCAAACACAAGGCCCGGGGGCCAAATCCGGCCCGCCAGACCTCGTCATGTGGCCCGCCGAGCGCCCCAGCCAGCGGGACCCAGCAGTGGGACCTTGCTGCTGAAGCGCCGCGCCGACAAACAGCTGGGGCCGGGGGGGGGGGGGTAGAAAGGCAGCTGGAGCAGCGCTGCGTAGAGTGCCCCGAGCCACAGCAGGAGAAGGAGGAGGCAGCTTGCCGGGTCGGTGCCCGGCAGCGCCGCACGGAGAGTCCCGAGCCTCTGCGACACAGCAGTGCTCTGTAGCACTTTGAATCCTCCTCCTCCTGCCACGGCTCGGCGCCTGGAAACAGCTGCTGCTGCTGCTGAAGCACAGACAAAGCACCCAGCAGTGCCGCGTGGAGGAGGAGGAGGATTCAAAGTGCTACAGAGCACTGCTGCGTCCCAGAGGCTCGGGACTCTCCGCACGGCGCTGCCGGGCACCGACCCGGCAAGCCGCTGCCTCCTCCTCCTCTTGCCTCACCTCCTCCTCCTCCTGCCGCGGCTCAGCCTCATGAACGTGAGCTCAGCAGCGGCTCAGCCTCACGAAGTGTAACTCTGAGGCTTTACGCACTTCTCCTAAAACGGACACCCGCTGCCTCACGCTGCACGGGAAATGCTTTTTGCCCCTGGGTCCCTTCGCGCTCTTTTCTGGCGCTGAATCAAGGCGGCGACCCCCCCTCCCTTTCTTTCTTCCTCTCTCTCGTTCTTATTCTTTCTTTCCCTCTCCTTCCTTCCTTCTTTATCTCTGTCTTTTCTCCCTCTTTCTTTTTCTTTCCTTCTTTATTCCTTCTTTCCTACTCTTCCTCTCTCCCTCCTGCTGCCTCTTTTCTTTCTTTCTTCCTTACTTCCTTCCTTTCTTCCTTCCGTCCTTCCCAACTTTCTTCCTCTCCCTCATTCTTATTCTTTCTTTCCCTCTACTTCCTTCCTTCTTTCTCCCTTTCCGTCTTCTCTCCCTCTTTCTTTTTCTTTCCTTCTTTATTCCCTTCCTTATTTCCTACTCTTCTTTCTCTCCCCTCTTTCCTTCCTTCCTCTCTCCCTCCCACTCCCTCTTTCCTTCCTTCCTTCCTTCCTCCCCTCCCCTCCCTCTCCCTCTCCTCAGAAACATAGGATGCTGCTTTATACTTCTGGCCCTTAAACCCTGGAACCAGGAGAGCAGCTTCAGTGAGTCAACCTCAGCCAGTCCCTTGGTGAAGGGTGGTGGCTCACTGGCAGAACATCTGTCCTGCATGCAGAAGGACCCCAGCATCTCCAGGTACTAGTAGCTCTGCAAAGGTCCTGCATGAAACCCTAGCGAGCCTCCACCACCCAGTGCAGTTACCAAAAATCATTTTTCAATAAATTGTACAATAATTGTACATTTGAATATCTACTTGCCATTATTCTGACTATGTTTCTGCTTTCAGAGCTAGTTATTACTTACATTATTACAAAAACAGTAATAATTGAATGCAGTGACAATAATTTATGATAATAAAGAGTGGACACATAGTCCTACAGATACAACCGGCCCTTTGAGGGTGACCAAACTGCTGATGCGGCCCCCGATGAATTTGAGTTTGACACCCCTGCCTTAAGGGGATACCCCTATACGAGGAGGGTTGGATGATGGCCACAACCAGTCCTCGAACACACCAGACAACTCCATATTCCATTGCCTACCGCCAAATACCGAAGAAGAAGTTGTGACGAATTGCTACGAGGTAGGCGAAAAAACCAAGAGGCCGGTGCCAATTAGCCAATTGGAGAAAAAACTCCTACCCGGACCCTTTGGGCCACCAAAGGCGACCCAAAGGCGACCAACCGAAGTCCATAGCAAGGTCAAAATGTACCTGACTAAGGGACGACCTAAAGGGCGGGTGGGTGGGAGATCCGATGAGGTGCAGGGGCGAGAAGGGGCGATCTGGAGCCTGCCGCGCTATTTTAAAGACCTCTTAGCCCCGCCCCCCCAGCTGGCCCTATTGGCCAGCCCTAAGCGCGGCAGGTAAAGGTGGAGCAGGGGGCGGACCCCGCCCCCTGCTTGCTGCGTAGAGCGGGTCCCGCCCGCAAATTCCCCCCTCTCTGAAGAGGAGGGGTCTTGCTCCAGAATGCTAGATCTGGGAGATGTGGAACTAGCATCAATACATTGCTATATATATCCCTGCATTTATACAGGTATCTACTTAAAGTTAGGCCCCAATCAGAAAGGATATGGTGTTGCCACAACTATTATGCAGTGCACTTGAGAGCATACAAATAACGGAAAGTGATGGGAGGAGGGCCCCAAATAAATATTTAAGAAGCTTACGTTTTTCTTTGCTCTGGGCTCCGTATTACCCAGTCTGCCCCTAGCCTGGACTTGCCTCTAATGTGGATTTGCTCTGTTCTTCCATAAGCAAATCTGACGAAGGGTCCAAATAGTGTGCATCCACACCTAGTGCTGTTTGAAAATTGAAAGTGCATGAAGCATGGCTCTCTAACTACCTAAATGTATTTTGATTCGGTTGTCTGTGCACTGTGCTGTGAGGGCTTTGCCTCAGGGAGGCATTACTGGTAGGTAGCGATAATTTTGCGGGGTGGGCGCTGGGCTGTGGGTGTTGCTATGGAATCTGTCAAAACGATAGGTGGAATTGCAGTGGGTCTTGATAGGGGATCTGGGCTCTGAAATCAGATCTGTTTTCTGCCTTGGGGGACATAGTTCAGCAGAATCCGTGTTTATCAGGACTGCGAGGGTGGGAGAATAGCATTTTTTGATGCCAGTTCCAGTAGTTTGATTACCACTTTCATGGCAGTTGCTTTTGCTGGGGAGATAAGTTTTCCATTATTCATACTGCTGATATATGGAGCCCAGATGTATTTGAAGGCTCTGAATTGGACTTCAAAACTTTACCATTCCTCTGTCTGTAGCATGGCTAGCTGTATGTCACCCAGTCATATTGCAGAGGAAGGATAAAGCTTTAACAAACAACAGGGGTGGGGAAGAGATGAAACCACTGACAAGTACTGTATAAGACACTTGGGTCCTCTTAGATAGAGATGAGTTTGTCAGTTCTGCTTTGGTGAATCTTTGGATTCTCACAGGATGCCGATTCAAAATATTGGAAGCGGGGGTGGGGGGGGGGAAAGCAGGGCAATATATAGCACCTGCACTACCTGTGTTTTGGTACCAGAACTAATATTGTATTTCACCACAATCCCCTCTTTTTGCCAATTATTTCTTTATTGTTTTTCTAAGTTATTAACACCCCATAAATTCCTCTTGGTTCACTCCAAGCTGTCACTGTTTCAGCAACCTAGGAAGGGGGCTGGGTGTGTTTAATGCTTTGGCATTGCTGCTGCTGGTAAGTCCTTTAAAAAATACGATTCATAACTTTTTGCAAATCCTCCAGTGTCCTAGCATTATGTAGCAGGTGGAGAACAGTGCAGAGCCTTGGAGTGTCTTTTGGTACGAATTGGTTTACAAAAGAAAAATGCGGACAGCTACTAGAATCATTGGCTGCAGGCTGTATCTCTGCTTCACCAAGCAGGGGATAAAGTCCTTGGTCGTCGTGGTGCTTTTATAGATGTGCTGTGGGTGGCAGGAAATAGCTATCAGGGGCACAAAAAGGTCGATTGCCATTCAAGGTGTTTTTAAGAAAGGCGTAAAATGACAGGGAGCCTCAGCTAACATTTGGGAGGAGTTTTCGAAGCAATGGAGAGCCGAGAGGTTTAATTATATTTTTGGCGGCAGTGTTTCAGTTCTTCTAGGAGCGTTGTGGGTGGCTCTGAAAAGAGCCTTTGGGTCTGGGTATTTTGTCAGCGGCCCTGGTCCGGGCTATTGGCCTTTTGGCCTCACTACACTGCAACGGGCGCGGTGCTGGCCTTGAGGGCCACTTTGGTGCCTTTGGCGGCCTTGGTCAGGGGTTTGGGAGCAGCCTTAGCGCTGGCCGCGCTATGCAGAGCTTCGGTCTTCTTGGGCAGCAAGACGGCGTGGATGTTGGGCAAGACTCCGCCCTGCGCTATGGTCACTCCGCCCAGCAGTTTGTTCAACTCCTCGTCGTTGCGCACCGCCAGCTGCAAGTGGCGCGGGATGATGCGGCTCTTCTTGTTGTCCCTGGCTGCGTTGCCGGCCAGCTCTAGGATCTCTGCGCTGAGGTACTCGAGCACAGCGGCCAAATAAACGGGAGCTCCGCCGCCGATGCGCTCGGCGTAGTTTCCCTTGCGCAGCAGCCGATGGACTCTGCCCACGGGAAACTGCAGGCCGGCCCTGGAAGAGCGGGACTTGGCCTTGGCCCGCGCCTTGCCACCTGTCTTGCCGCGACCAGACATCTTCAAAACCTCCTGACTTCTATCTCGACCAAAGAACGAAAGGAATGCAGGTGCTTGGAGTGCTTTGAGCCTTTTATACGTTTCTTGAGCTAGCTGCGATTGGTCGAAGACATACAGGCCAATAGAAAAAAGGATTCTATTTCTAAACCAATGGGCGACGAGTGCGCGCGGGTGTGGTTCTGGGAGAGGGGAACGGAATATATTAATTGTAGAAGAAAGGACAAATATTGTCTCTCTCTGCTTTCTGTTCACCCGACCCTTCCCGTACAGTTTTCTAATGGAAATACTGATGCTCGTGGGTTGTTGTGCCCCCCCCCCCATACGATGTTTTGTGAGAGCTGGGGATATTTTGCAAGTTTCTCCCGCCTATACAGTTCCTAGCAGATTCCTTTGCTTCTACATTTCCAGCGCGTCGGCCAAGAAACCTGTTACGCAGTTTACGTTAGACATTCCCTGCGATACTTCGTAAAAGTGCCCTTCTGGACTCCAAGGCTAAATAGGTGCAGGCTGCGGTGGAGAAAGCAGAGGGAAGAGTTTGGATTTGGATTTGATATCCCGCTTTATCACTACCCGAAGGAGTCTCAAAGCAGCTAACAGTCTCCTTTCCCCTCCTCCCCCACAACAGACACCCTGTGAGGGGGGCGGGGCTTGACGTTTCTGTGCACTTGGGAAAAATGGCAACCAAGCGCTTCAACGGGTTGAAAGGATTAGACACATGCGAGTTCTCTCTGTACTAGGAGAGCGGAAATAATGTAAATGCTGCACAAAAGTAAAATAAAAATAAAAACATTAGGAGATCAGGATTCTGTTGAGTAGGGTTGAGAGATGGAGTCTTCAAAGCAGTGTGATGAGTGTGAGGCGTCCCTTTCCTGAAGCTGGAGGGAACAGGGGAGAGGGAAGGATTTGGCCTCTTTCAATGCTGGGCTTTGCCAGTACTTGAAAGCAGCAATAATCCCTCTTCCTGCTTCCTAGTGCCTTCAAAGCATGGGGTGGAGAATCATAGAATCTTAAGAGAATGAAGTGACCCCCATGGGTCATCTAGTCCAACCCCCTGCAATGCAGGAATCTCAGCTAAAGCATCCATGACAGATTGCCATCCAACAGAAGGCTGACCTTTCTGCCTACCTGCAGATCTTTTGCATGTGCCTAAGAAACTAATGGCTGGCTATTGGAGTCACTCAGAGTGTGTGGGCACTTGGACTTGTGTGGAAGGGGTGTATGTCATAGATTAGAAGATGGTTCTGTTACCAGAATCTTTAGAGAGCCCGAAATCCACTAGATGAGATAATTAGCTCTTTTGCTCAGCGTTACTCTGGATTGCTGCCAATATCTTCTCTTGCAGGTTTGCAGAAAAGTCCCACTGGCCATGGCTTGAACAATGAAGATTTCTCAAAAACTATTGAGGGCAAGCAAGCTAAGGAACAAGAGTGCCCTGCAACAGGCTCATAAACATACTTCTAGCCTTCACAAAGCCAGGCTGCGTAATCTGAGATGGGTTGATGAGCTTCTGATCTTGAAGAAAGTGCGGGTGTTTTCCCCCCATGAAGAAGTGACCCACTGTGATAGTCTGAAAAGGAAACATCCCCGTGTTTCGTACTGGAGAGCAACCGTTACCACTCCAGGGTCAAGGCTCATGGGCAGAAAAGTCTTAGTGGAGCTGTGCACCCAGTAATCGCCACCATTAAAGGAGATGGCCCAGATCCCCTCACTGGGCACATGCGATTCGGCCCCTTCTCTATTGTAAACAACCTACGTAGCTTCTTGCAGTTTCTGGAAATCTCACACAGATTAATATACACAAGCTGTTTCTGTAAATGAATGATCTTTATACAACATGTGCCTCATTGCTACAAAAGGGAACACAGGATTTAGGAAGGTGTGGGTGGTTCCCCCGCAGAGGGCACCAAGCCAAGGGGTTGAAAAAAACAATAAGGCATTATTGTGGAAATAAGAAATACTTAGTGGGTGGCATCAAATGTTATTCTTGTTCAGGGTGCCATATTACCAAAGTCCATCCCTGGACAGACCCTGGTTAGCGCGCCTGCAACCCCATGAATTGCACACCACTCACGCAGATTCGGGTGACGTGTAACAATACATTGAAAGTAATATACATAAGATACTTAAAACAATACAAAATAGTGACAGTAGCCTAAAAGATATATAATATTCCACTAGACGTTTCGTAGCACTCTTCCATTTTGCAGCTTGGTCAACTGCCCAATATTCAAAATAATAAAACTTTTCTTTTTTAAGTGGGAGGGACAGGAGATTGGGGCGTCACACAAAATACCTGGGGGTCAGGACGCTGGGCCAGGCCTAGGCAAACTCTGCCCTCCAGTTGTTTTGGGATTACAACTCCCATCATCCCTAGCTAACAGGACCAGTGGTCAGGAATGATGGGAGTTGTAGTCCCAAAACATCTGGAGGCCCGAGTTTGCCTATGCCTGTGGGCCTGGGCTAACCCCAAACAATACTCCACCTTAAACACATGTATCTTAAAACAAAATATTGGCACCAACATTGCACAATGTTAAAGTGTTCCTTTACTCACAGGCATTTCAGGGGACAGGATGGGATGGTTTTAAACATAGCCCTAGTTAATTGGTAAGACTAGTTTTGTTATTTTGCTGGAGTGGTGGTTTTTTTTTAAAAAAAAAATAATTCTTACACTATGAACATTATCTGTATGTATCATTTTTGTTCAGTATGGTACTTAAAAAAAAGCTTTTAGGTTGCCTTCAATCTTTAAAGAAAAGCAACAGAACAAACTAAAATTATCCTAACAGAAGTGCAGCATAAAAATTAGTTGAGTCAAAACGAAGGTTAAAGGATTTTTTTAAAAAAAACTTTATTAAAGTTTAAAAAAACTTTATTAAGATTAATGAAATGATTGAAAGACTGCAATGGCTACATCAAATCACAGGTTTATTAAAAGTAAAATCCTACAGTTCTACGCTAACAAACAGTACAGTTAATATAGGGGAAGACTAAGGGTCAAAAATAGACAATATTTGTTTTAGCATTCAAAATGCAGGTTTGTAAAGCTGCAAAATGCTGAGAGGAGAAGCTAATGATTACTGTATTAGAATCCCAAAAAAGGTGGTGGGGGATTTAACCCTTTCCTCCTTTGCTTTGGTCCTGAGTATAATCCCTCCTCTGAAGCTTCTATTTGCATTGGGAGGAAATCCCCCATTGGCACCACTAAGAGGGTGCAACAGTAAAGGAACATTATTTGCAATATTATAGTGCTTCTTTGCTGTACTGAATTATAAAGCAATCATCTGCAGAGTCAACCCAAAACACCTTGGTCCTTTGTTGAAGGAGAATGTGGGACAGCAGCCTGGGATGGAAACTGCAGCCTATGCAGACTTTCAAAGACAATGTGCACAGAAATGATATCCGCTGCTCTATGGGACTAACATCTGGACTCGTCTGAGCACCCAGGAAAGGCAAAGCAAAGGTCAAGGACCATGTGCTTTAGTAGCACAGCTGGAGGCAAGCTGATGGATCTACAATCCGGAAAAAGGGGAAAACTTCCTCCTCTTCAAAATCAATTGACTCGAAAATAAAGAGGCGGGTCTTATCTTCAGCATCATAAAAAGCCACAGTCCCTGCTTCGTAGTTCAACGAAACTTGGATTTGTGTTGGGCCCTCTTCTGGGTCCAAATAGGTAGGTGGTGAAGTCAGAGCTTTGAACTGATCATTGCGGCGAAAGCCCACTGCCCAGATCCCTTCATCAGGTTCAAAATTAATTTCTCTATCCCTCTCCACAGACTCTCTGGCTACGCCCACAGCCCAATGATTGACACCCTCAACATCCACTGTCCAATAATGTTTCCCTGAGCTGAATCCCCGCATTCCAAGTAGACAGCGGGCGTATTCAAACCTAATTGAACTGTAGGGGTAGTCCTGGCGTACATTTCCCCACCATACTGATTTTCCATCTGAAGACACAATATATCGGGGATGGGCTGTTTCCGGATCAAACACCACGTTTTCTGAAACACAACAGGAAGCAGAGTGGTAAAACACAGCAAACAAGACAAGCGCTTAACAGAATCCGTAACTTCCGTAAGGTAGTGCTCGCAAATTGCACATATTCTTTAGGAGGAGAGGAATGGAGAACCAAAGTAGGCCAATTCATACAATCAAATTTGCATGGCGAGGATACAGGGTGAGAGTTGCAAGCTGGAGACTGTGTGTGCAGAAACAAAGATGAAATTTACATTCGCTGCTTCACCCACTTCTGCCTCTGTCCCCACCATGGCATGTGGCCCTTGGAAGGCTGCTTAGAAGAGAATGTGGCCCTTGAGCTGGAAAATGGTTAATGTAACCCTTTCCACAACACTATTTCCCCCCTTGAGCTATTTACTTGCTGGGGTGGTGGTGGTTTAGACTTGAGTGACAGCGCAGGGACTAACTTGCTTCCTCCGCCCCTCAGCACTGCTGCCAGGGCCTCAGTCCAGTTGGATCTCCCCCTGCAGCAACTTTTATCTCAAGAGAGAAACATCAGGACATCAAATGCGGAAACTCTCCAACACCTGGCCTGTTTTCGCTCTCCGGAAATAGCAGCTTACTTCTTTTCCATTTTGATTTCACCGTGTTGGCATGAACATAGTCTAGGAGTAGAAAAGAGAATAGGGTAAAACGTCCACTGTAAGGCTAACAAAAGAGACCTTGCAGCCTGCTTAATCATGCACCAATAAATTTTGTTGCTAATTAAACTACAGTCATACCTCTAGCTATGTATGCTTCAGGTTGTGTACAACATGGGGTACGTACGCGCCGAACCCGAAAGTAACTGAACGGGTTACTCCCGGGTTCGGCGATTCGCGCATGCGCAGACACGCCAAATGAAGTCACGTGTGTGCGCAGAAGCGCCAAATCGCGTGGGGAGCATGCACAGATTCGGCACTTCAGGGTAAGTACTGCTCTGGATGCATACCGGGCTGTACAAGAATCATTCACAATAATTATTGACTAATGCATGAATCATGTTCTTAAGGCTAACTGTCAGATGAACAACTGTTGTTTCTTTGCCTCCTTTCCAGGGGGCAGGAGAGGCATGGCATGCATTTGTTTAATTCGCCCCATTTGACGACCCAGTGTTGTTAGACCTGCAAACTTATCATCAAAAACTATCATCAACGGTCAGGGAAAGACCCCTAGGCTCTGGCAAAAGAAAAAGAGGAGCCATAAATGAGGACAAGAGTTACGCTCAGGGCAAGAATGTACGTTACTCGTATGTAGGTCATTGGGTTAACTGCCCAAAGGTAGTAGTAAAGCAGGCAGTTTGTCATGGGATGGGCCAAGCGAGGGGACAGTCTCATTTTGTTGAATAGCTTGGAACTCGGGGATGGGACACCTGGAGCCTTCCGGAAGTTGCTAGATTCCCATCACCACTGGCCACCCAAATATTTATCCCCATGCTCTCCCAATTTCCCTCCGTCTGAAAGCAGGCACCTGCGGCTCAGAAGCAGTGCCCAACCATGCCAGCCACTGGGGCCTGGCTTTCATATCCCACGGAAGGTTCTAGACCAGGCACCCCCAAACTGCGGCCCTCCAGATGTTTTGGGACTACAACTCCCATCATCCCTAGCTAACAGGACCAGTGGTCAGGGATGATGGGAATTGTAGTCCCAAAACAGCTGGAGGGGCGAGTTCAGGGATGCCTGATCTAGACCAAATGCTTCTCTCCCATTCCGGGATGGATGCAAACTCACCTGCTCTCAGACTGGCCGGTTTTGGATGTTCTGGGGAGAGAAAGGTGAAAGGGAAACTCAGACAAAGTTTCAGATACCATATATGTTAAAAGAGTTCACTACTGTATATACCGGTGTGTGTGAATGCTCTTCATTTTTGGAGGGAGAAACCAGAAAAGCTGCAATATTTAACCGCGGTCCCAATCATGCAGGTAAGATTTTAGCTAGTCATGCTGGGAGTTAAGGGGATACTTGTTTAATATTTACTGCTTCGTTCCCTATGACGGAAAGCAGTCTCGGAAAGAAAGTTTGAGTCTCCCAATACTGAGTAGTAGCTTTGGTTAAGCTGTCTTGTTATTGTGACTCACTACTCTGAATAACTCTACAGACTTTTTATACGGATCTGCTCTAATTACTTGAGGGTTAACCACAAACACATATCAAGACCTGGCTTTGTGAACTGCCAATGTTGACTCCCATATATATAACTCTGCAGTGTCCCTTTTGAGCCTGAGCCTGACTGTCTCATGTCATTGTTATTATCCTAGGTAAAACATAATCTGTTACCTGAAAGCTGACGCTGCACCAGCTGTAGTTTTTCATTAAGCAACTCAACTTTCTTATTCAGATCAGCTTTGGGTTTCCCAGATATTTCTATGTTGCATCTGGAAAGAACATATGACTTAAAATAAAGCATTGCCCTGTATTGCTCCCCGATTCCTTTCCTGTTGAATGAACTAGCAATTGCTTCACTTTCATGGCATAATCTAGGGGTGCCCAAACTTTTTTCAAAGAGGGCCAGATTTGCTGAAGGCCGACCAAAAATTAAAGTTGTTGAGCTTTTTTTAAAAAAAAATTGCCGCAAGACATATACTACCACGGGGGCCGAATTAGGCCCCCAAAATAGACCTTGGGCAAACCTGGCATAATCAGCTGCCCGAGATGGCGGCCTCGATCTGCCTAATGGCAGGACTGTCCCAATCTTCCAAATAGCTCAGTTGGTTAGAGCATGGTGCTGATAACCTCAAGGTTGTCAGTTCAATCCCCATATGACACAGTTGCATATTCCTGCATTGCAAGGGGTGGATCCTTTCCAACTCTACAATTCTACGATTCTGTAAACAGGGTCTTACCTGCTCAGCAAGGGATCCATATCCTGGGGAAAAAGATAAATCGATCAGATCCACTTTTCAAAGTTCATTACAGTTCATTAAGTACTAACTCTTAATGCATTTTGCACATTTACAGCCCACCTTCCTTTCAAGACGGAACAATGAAAACGGGACAGACCATCAACACTATAGGAAAAAAAGAAGAGCAATATTATGGGTTGTATTCAAATAGTCTACCAAGAGTAGACCCATTGAAATTAACGAACAAGTTGACCATGTTCATGAGCTCCAGTGGGTCTACTCTGAGTAGGATTTAGCACGGACTACCACCCTATGGCTCCTCCAGTGTCAAAAAGGGGGGTGAGGGGAAGAGAACAAGATTCAAAAACATGAAAGTCTCTCTCTCTCTTTTGCATTATCGCTATCAGTTTCTGCTTCTTCGTATTTGCCATCAAATTTATCATGGGCTTCTAAAAAAATGAAGGTTAGACTGGACTGAAACAAATCTGCTGTACCCTTTTCACATATCATAGTCCAACAATTTTTTAAAATTTTTCCCCATTTTTTGTTTGTTTGTTGGGGAGGGGAACAACAACAAAAAAGGCTTCGGGAGAGGAATGTCCACCCACCCCTAATTTCCCTGGGCTTTCACATCTACTAGTACGATCCTACCTGCAGGAGTTCAAAGGCAGACTTCAGGCACTTCTCCTCTACCTCTTTAATCAGTTTGGCGAGATGAGAGCTGCGCTCTGAGAATTCACTGGCTATTTTGTCGATTGACTGCATGAGCTCTGCACAGTTTCCCACAACTTGTAGTTCCCAGTTTCCCGCAACTTGATCCCTGATGCTTCCCAGACGATTCTGCAAAGAGCAGAGGACAAGAGAGACCAAATTGAGTGTGCTGTTGTGATTCCATCCCCGGGGGGCAGTTGTGCTTAATTTCACCAGGGCTTAATTCACTCCACCATAACAAGTAGGAGGTGTAACCTAATGCAAAGGTCCAGAGAAGAACATTACTTCCTCCTGTTTTTCAATCCACATATTTCCAACGTTGTCCCACTATCTTATCTGATACCTTCAGTTAAGCTATACTAGTAATAATAAAGGTAAAGGTAATAAAGGTAAAAAGTGGAAGGGCGTGTGGATCCAGAATTGGCCTCCACAGTCACTTACGGACCCATTGTTAAAACCGTGTTTATGGAAGACAATCTTACTTGGATACGAGTGATCGCCAAAGAAGAAGAAAAAGAAGACTAGTAATAATCCTATATAATAATGTGCAAGTGTCTCTGCGTCCAGATTCCCTGTTTCCCTGTGTCCGCGCTACTGCGCATGTGCCCCACGGACACAGGGATTGGACGCAGAGACAATATCTCGGTCGCCACGCCCAGGACACTCTCATGCGGTGCCGGAGGCTGTGCTAGCGGGCCGCTCCAACGCCGGCCTCCATGGGCGCCTAGAGGATCCCCGCCCCCTGCCGCCACTGTCCCGGCTTTGGCCCCGAGACAGCCATGGGCGCCCCCAGAGCCACCTTCGTCACCAGCCTCCGTTGTTCTGGCGAAGGAAGGAGGCGGAGGCGGTAGCAGCAGCAGCGGGAGCAGCCCGGCCCGAGCGTGCCTCACCTTCCCTCTGCCCGTCCTGAGCTCCTCGCCCTCAGGGGGCCGGCGTCCATGGGCGCCTAGAGGATGTGGAGCAGCGACGGAGGAGCCCGTGAGAGGAGCGGCGAGGCCGCGGCCTTCCCTCCCTCTCTGCGCTCGGCCACGGGGCACAACACGAGAGCGAGCACAGAGAGAGAGGTAAGGCCACATATCTTCTAGCGCCTGAAACACACTAGTAATAATAATAAAAAAAATTATATCCCGCCCATCTGGCTGGGTTTCCCTAGACACTCTGGCCATAGCTGCCAAGTTTTCCCTTTTCTCGCGAGGAAGCCTATTCAGCATATGGGAAAATCCCTTAACAAAAGGGATAACTTAGCAGCTATGACTCTGGCCGGCTCCCAATCGAATATTAAAAACACAATACCTAGGAGGTGTCAACTCCTAGGGGTTTTCACCCCCCAAGAAAGGATTTCAGGGGGCTGCCCCCACCCCAAAGTTGATGGGCATTGCCATTCAAATGTGTGTGTGTGTACTGCGTCATGTGATCAATTATGCAGGGCGAGGCTTACCTGTCCCCCCTCCAATGTTTTGTTCAAGTTGGCACCCCCACCAGTGAAAGGTCTTTAGCTACACATTTTGCTCCAGAAATCTATAATGTAACCATATTCACTACTGAAATCCTGTGTTCATCCATCTCTATATCTTAAATGTTACGAAAGCATTTTGTAGGTGCCTTGATTCACTTCAGCTTATGTTGTACAGACCTATCTGCATTTAGCTGTGATTTGCTGTTAGTCCCATGCATCCATTGCCCATATAACCTTGAACATTTTTTATTTTCCCTTAGCCGCACAATGATTTATCAACTATACGCCTATATGAATATACACAGGTTATTTTAGTCATTTTAGTCCCATGAGAGCACACAGATATCCAGGGCTCCTGAACTTGATGCCCTCCACATGTTTGGGATGGCAACTTCCTGTGAATCTCAGATGAAGATCGGTTTATACATTTAAAAAACAACAACAACAACACCTACTCCTCTAACTGGCCTGAGAGGAGCTGCAGTCCAGAATAATAATACTACCTTTATTGTCAATGTACAACCTGTGTACAATAAAATTAAGTGAGCACAAAAAGGAGGCAGCTACGTTCAGTGGATGGCAAACCAGGAGCCTGCCTACCTTCATTTCCTGAATTTCTCTCTGACTGCACACTTCAATCCCCTTCAAAATTTCATCTCTCTCCTCCTTCAAGGTTGTTAGGCAACTTTGGAGCTGATCCTTAAAGATAAAAATTGGCATTCAGCGCTTATACCATTAATTAAAAGATTTAGAAACCACTCTTTCACTAAAGAGCTCTCACAGTAGTATACAAGTAAAACTGTAAATAAAATCCTGGGGATGGTGGCACCTGAAGACCAGCATTATCTGGAGCAGACATAAGCAAACTCGGCACTCCAGATGTTTTGGGACTACAACTCCCTCCCCCCCCCCATGTTTTTAATTAATTTTATAAACATCTATTAGAAACAAAACACTACATCCACAAATACAAAACAGGAAAAAACAGAAACAAATAAACAACAACAACAAAAATGCAAAATTTCATAAACTTAACCTCTTTTCTAATCATTTTAAGGTGACATCCTCAAGCCACCCTTACTGCGATTCACTGCAAATCCTCTTTAGCAATTTCTATTTCTTAATCTATTATCATATTTTCTATCTATACTTATTTTTAATTCTAAACCATTATCTATCATTTTATCATATTTTCCTTGATCCTAAAAGAAATTCCTAAACTACAGCATTATATGTATTTTGAGATCCCTTTCATACTAATTAATATTACAATACTTCTTCAAATAAACTTTAAAACTCTTCCAATCTTCTTCCACCTACAATTCCCATCATCCCTGACCAATGGTCCTGTTAGCTCGGAATGATGGGAGTTGTAGTCCCAAAAACATCTGGAAGGCCGAGTTTGCCTATGCCTGATCAGGAGGGTCACCCTTTCCCCAACCCCTTCGTGCTCCAAATTCTCCCCAAACGAAGGGCGATATCGCTTACGGTACCTTAGCATCCTGGGAAGCCTCGTTGATGGGGAGGGTGGCGTGCGCTTTGTGCGCCCGGGATTCCCTGCAGACCAGGCAGATGAAGGCGCGGTCCTCTTGGCAGAAGAGCCGGAGGGCTTCGTAGTGCTTCCCGCACAACTTCGGCGCTTTCTTCTTGGACTCCCCTTGGGCTAGGCTTAGGCGCTGCTGGCGGAGGCGCTGTATCGCTTCGGCCATATTCGCCAAGTGCCTGTTGGGCCGGAGGTTGCCCCGGGGAAAAGCTATCCTGCACTGGGGGCAAGAGGAGAGGTCGCGGCCCGGCCCCTCCGGGCACTGGGCGATGCAGGGTCGGCAAAAGCTGTGCCCGCAGTCGATGATCATCACCGGGTCGCGGAAGTAATCCAAGCAGATGGAGCAAGTCGCTTCGTCCTGGAGAGTTATGGAGGGGTCTCCGGCAGCGGCCATGGGTGTGCCTCCTTGCGCGCAAAATGCGCGGTCTGGGCAACGCGGGAGAAAGAGAGTCCCGCCCCGCAGCGGCAGAGGTAAATATGGGGTCCAAAGACGGAGGATCCCTACTGTCTTCGCAGCCTGGATCCCTGCAAACCGAGGAGAAACGGAAAGGAGGACACGGGCGAAAGCGTAGACGCGGCACAACACCGAGACGAGCAAGACGCCAATCGGTCTGAAGGGGGCGTGGCGCTGAAGAGAATTGGGGCGAGGGGACAAAAAAAACAGAATACAGTAATGCACTTTTCAGGAAACGACTCACACCCATGAAGATATGCTAATGGTAGTGCTTAAATGCCCTTTGATTGCACCACTTGTCTTTCTTACATTTGCAAGGTGGCATGTATCCGCCCTTCATCCGAAGATTTTACAATATAAAACCATGGGCGTGGGGGGAAATAGCATAGTAACGACTAAACGCAATGACCCGCCCACCCAAAGTTTGAAAGGTCAAAGGTTGTATTTGTATTTATTGTTTAGCAGAGGACATGCCAGTTATTAAACTGGTAAGAGCAGATCCTACGTTTGATCTTGGCCAAAAAGCAGAAAATCTTCTCCCTTTAACCCTCACAACAATGGCAACACTCTGCCACGTGGGGATGGGAACCCAACCGTGTCCAAATTTTAAGAAGTGGTACCTGTGTTTGCCTTTTTCCTGCTCTCTGCTTCCTCTTTCTTAATCAGTTTGGGATCCAGTTGACTAGAGGACCAGGAGTGATGGGTGTCTGGGATCTTGTTAGGATATGTTTTATTTATATACTGCTTTTCACCCCCAAAACTCCCAAAAGTAGTGAACAACATTAAAACATGCTAATACAAAAGAAATATACTGTTTTGAATTGGGGGAGGGAGGAGCAGACTCCCCATAATTCCTTGATTTAGGAAAAGTTTATCAGGGGTGTCCAAACTTTTTCAAAGAGAGCCAGATTTGATGAAGTGAACGTGTGATGGCTGACCAAAGTTGTTGACCTTTTTTTAGGATTGAAGTTGAGCTCTCTTTTTTAGGATTTTACCCCAGGAAATAAACTGCCACAGGGGCTGGATTAGGCCAGTGAGCTGGATTAGACCCCCGAAACGGACTTGGGACATGTCTGGTTAAAATTATCACGATTTGATTAAACATTGTGAAATACATGGAGGAGACCGTCTGGATTTAATTATGCTAATGAGCTATTAAGTAAAGGTAAAGGGACCCCTGACCATGAGGTCCAGTCATGACCAACTCTGGGGTTGCGGCGCTCATCTCGTGTTATTGGCCGAGGGAGCCGGCGTACAGCTTCCAGGTCATGTGGCCAGCATGACAAAGCTGCTTCTGGCGAACCAGAGCAGCACACGGAAACGCCATTTACCTTCCCGCTGTAGCGGTACCTATTTATCTACTTACACTTTGACGTGCTTTCGAACTGCTAGGTTGGAAGGAGCAGGGACCGAGCAACCTGCAGATTTAAACCTCCGCCCTTCTGATTGGCAAGCCCTAGGCTCTGGCTAATGGGCCATTAGCGCTAATGTGCCATTTGCAGGGGACAAAGGGATGTTTCATCTGATCTTTGCTCTCTTATAGTGTGAAATGCTCTGGCAGCTTTTAGCCTGGAGCAGTTTGAACTGAAGGGATCTGATAGATTATTTTAGTTTTAGTTACAGGTAGGTAGCCGTGTTGGTCTGAGTCGAAACAAAATTAAATTACAAAATTAAAAAATTCCTTCAGTAGCACCTTAAAGACCAACTAAGTTTTTATTTTGGTATGAGCTTTCGTGTGTGTGTGCGTGTGCATGCACACGAAAGCTCATACCAAAATAAAAACTTAGTTGGTCTTTAAGGTGCTACTGAAGGAATTTTTTATTATGATTTTAGTTAGTAACCATTACGCTCAAGAATGACAGTAAAGGACTTCTTTCTGTATTGAATTGTTTCCTGTGATTTATTACTTCTGTCTGTATTGAATTGTCTGTCTGACCAAACTGTGGGAGGCAGTGGAAGACAGGAGTGCCTGGCGTGCTCTGGTCCATGGGGTCACGAAGAGTCAGACATGACTAAACAACAACTGTATTAAATTGTTTCCTGTGATTTATTTTTACACTCCTTCGCCAGACATGGGACTCCTATGCTACCGGTATTGGAAGCTGTGTGATACTCTGGTACAAAGGGGCCTGATACTTGGAAACCTGGTACTGAACCCAAGGGAATAGGAGTTTTGGTTGGCTAGGGAAACAGGTCTTTGGGGCTCTGACAATCCCCAACAGGTTCTGATTGAACCCAACACAGACGATTCAGGTTACAGACTCCGCTAACTCAGAAGTAGTACCTCGGGTTCAGAACTTTGCTTCAGAATGAGAACAGAAATTGCGCGGCGGCAGCGGGAGGCCCCATTAGCTAAAGTGGTACCTCAGGTTAAGAACAGTTTCAGGTTAAGAACGGACCTACAGAACGAATTAAGTTCTTAACCCGAGGTACCACTGTAATTGAGATCTATGGGGGGCACCAAATTTTGGCCCTGCTCAAGGTGCCAGATTACCAAGGTCCTCCCATGATGCTAGTCCTCATTGTCTCAAAAGGGTACCCAGACCACTGCCCAATTTAGGGGGCGCAATATGTTTCCCCACCCAGGGCACCAAGCTGAGGGGGTGCAAAATAGTAATAAATAAATAAGGAATTATTGTGGAAATAAATATTTAGGGGGCTGGTACCAAATTTTGTCCTCACTCAGGGCGCCAAAGCCAACATGAAAAAAATATGGTATTCCACTAGCAGTATCCCAGCACTCCTCCATATCCAGCAGGGGTCGAACTGGGGTTGCACTTAGCAGCATGCTCAACTGCCCAATGTTCAAATAATAAAACATTTCTTAAAAAGAGGGAAGGGCGAGACAATGGACAAGAGGTGGGGCCTCACACAAAATACAATACTCCATCTTGAAAACATGTACCTTAAAACAAAATATTGGCACCAACATTGTCATTTTTCTGGCACAATGGTAAGATGTTCCTGTAGTTGCAAGCATTTCATGGGATGTGAGGTGATGATAGGCCTGGTTAATTGGCTAGCCTGGTTTTGTTATTTTTCTGGGGTGGTGGGTTTCATAGTTAATTCTTACACTATGACTATGAATGTTCAGTGTGGTTCTTTTTTAAAAAAGAAAAAGGGTTAGGATGGGATGGCTTTCAACATAGGCCTGGTTAATTGGTTAGTGTACTTTTGGGGGGGATGGTAGTTTTTTAAAAAAATAATTCTTACGCTATGAACATTATCTGTATAATTTTTGTTCAGTATGGAATTTTTAAAAAGTTTTTAGGATGCCTTTAATCTGTTAAGAAAAGCAATTTAATAAACTAAACATATAACAGAACTGCAGCATAAAAAATTAGTTGAGTCAAAACAAAGGTTAAAAGGAATTTTTTATAACTTTATTGACAGATTAATGAAATTAGTGAAAGACTGCAACGGTGACATCAAATCACAGGTTTATTAAACGTAAAAAGCTAAAGAAAGAAACCTGAGGAGTTACATGCTAATAAATAGTAAAGTTAATATAAACTAAGGATCAAAACCAGACAAAATATGGCCTTGCATTTAGCATGGAGGATTTTAAAACTGCAAAATGCTGAGTGAGGGAAGAAGCTGATGATTATGAGAATCACAAAATTCGGTGGAGGATTTAACCCTTTCCTCCTTTGCTATGGTCCCAAGGAAAATCCCTCTGAAGCTGCTACTTGCATTGGCAAGAAATTCCCCATCGGCACCACCAAGAGGGTGCAAAATTAAAGAAACATTATATGCAATATTATTGTGCTCCTTTGCTGTACTGAATTATAAAGTAATCGTCTGCACAGTCAAACCAAAACACCTTTGTCTTATGCTGAAGGGAGAAGCAGGGACTGGAGCATGGGATGGAAACTGTAGCCTGTACAGCAGAGCTTTCCAGAATTTCCATATTGGTGACATGCTTTTAGACATGCATCATTTCACGACACAATAATTCAGTTTTACTAGCAAAGCACAGGTTAAACCGCTTCCCAGTCCCGGGAGGAGCGCGGGGAGCGTTTGCGCGACACACCTGCACACTGCAGCTGACACACTAATGTGCCACTACACAGTTTGGAAAGCTCTTCTGTACAGACTTCCAAAGACAATGTGCATAGAATGGATATTTTCGGCACTAACATCAAGCACCCAGAAAAGGCAAAGCACAGGCCAAGGACCATGTGCTTTAAGAGTACAGCTGGAGGCAAGTTGATGAATTGACGATCCGGAAAAAAGGAAAAACTACCTCCCCTTCAAAATCAATTGACCGGAAAATAAAGAGGCGGGTCTTATCTTCAGCATCATAAAAAGCCACAGACCCTGCTTCATAGTTCAACTTAACTTGGATCTGTGTTGGGACATCTTCTGTTTCCAAAGGGGTAGGAGGTGAAGTCAGAGCCTTCAACTGATCATTGCTAAACCCCACTGCCCAGATCCCCTCATCAGGTTCAAGATCAATTTTTCTATCCCTCTCCACAGACTCTTTGGCTACGCCCACAGCCCAATGGTCGACATCCTCAACATCCACCGTCCAATAATGTTTCCCAGAGTAGAATCCTCGCATTCCTAGTACACAGCGAGTGTATTCAAACCTATTTGAACTGTAGGGGTAGTCCTGACGGACCTTTCCCCACCATACTGATTTTCTATCTGAAGACACAATATATCGGGGATGGGCTGTTTCCGGATCAAACACCACGTTTTCTGAAACACAACAGGAAGCAGGATGGTAAAGCAAACAAGACAAACACTTAACAGAATCAGTTACTTCCATAAGGTAGCCTACCGAGCTCGCAAATTGCATGCATTCTTTAGAAGGGGAGAAATGCAGAACCAATTAGGCCAATTCATACAGCCAAATTTGCATGGCGAGAATACAAGCCACATGCAGGGTGAGAGTTGCAAGCTGGAGACTGCGTGTGCAGAAACAAAGATGAAATTTACATTCCCTGCTTCACCCACTTTTCCTTCTGGCCCCACACACCATGGCATGTGGCCCTTGGAAGGCTGTTTAGAAGAGAATGTGGCCCTTGAGCTGGAAAATGATTAATTTAACCCTTTCCACACACCATGTCCCCCAATCTAAGTCCCCCCTCAGCTATTTACTTGCTGGGGTGGCGGCGGCCTGTTTTTGCTCTCCAGAAAAGAAGCTTACCCTTTATCCATTTCGCCGTGTTGGAATGAGAACGGTCTAGGAGTGAAAGAGAGAAAAAGGTAAAATATCCGCTGTAAGGCTAACAGAAGAGACCTTGCAGCATGTTTAATCATATACGAATGAAGCTTTGTTGTTAATTAAACTACAAAGAGCGAACACCCTTTCCCCCTCATTCAAGGTGCACGAGTTGCACAAGGAGGACTCCATAGAAATGGATAAGAATGTCCCCACTATTAGAGATTGGCAAGAGAAATTAATTAGCTATATTGATCTGGCCAAATTGACAAATTCGATAAGGGGTGGTTCAAATAAAAAGTTTAATAATAATTGGGAAAAATTCGGAATATATTTGAAAGAACTTGGGTTTAAAACGAATATCTCGTAGAATTCCAAGAGGAAAATAAATGGAAGCAGTAGGAAAGTTAAAAACTTTGAAGCCAGGGAGGAAGTGAAGGGGAAGTCGATCTGGAAAAGAAGATGTGAATATTGATATTGAAATGAAGACGTAGAAGTTAGGCTGACAAATAAGGTAGAAGATAGGGTAAGTTTTATTTGAATGTCTTTGGTTGTTTATTTGTGTATTTCTTTTGTTGTTGTGTATTTTTGTTGGTATTTTAGTTGAATATGTTTTGTTTTATATTTATTTTAAATTCAATAAAGGCTATTTTAAAATTTTTAAAAAGAAGAAGAAAAGAAATGGATAAGAATGAGGAACTGGCCAGATTGACAATCCACTGATGTGATAATGATCTCAGGTGACCCTTCTCACCCCCACTTCATGAGTCTAACAGAAAGCTTTGCAAGGGGAATCACAAGGCTAGACTCACAGCTAATCACCAGGCCTTGCAAGGTGCTCAGTATGTCATATATAATTTGAAAGGTGTCAGTCCTGCACGAAAAATTATCTTACTTCGTTACAATCCAAACTCTGGGGAAGGGTTATATAGTTCAGTGACAGATCATTTGCCCTGCATGCAGGAAAGTCTTGGAATCTGGGAGAGACTCCTCCCTGAAACCCCAGAGCTGCTGCCAGCCAGTGCAGACAATATTGAGCTAGATCAGGCACGTCCAACAGGTAGACAGTGATCTACCAGTAGGTTACTGGTAGATCACTGGCTCCCCCCCCAAGAAGCTCTTTTTTAATGTTTAAAAATAGCTTTATTGAAGTTAAAATGCATATACAAAATAGAACGTTAAACTAAACAACAATAACAAACATTAATGGTAAATAATATCAGTTAACCAAATAGCAAAATAGCAAAATAATGATTACAAAATATAAACAAAAAATTAAAGAGACAAAAATGAAACCCAAATATATATGAATCATAGTAAATCATAATAAATCATAAATAAATTATAAATAAATCATATATAAATGTGTATATATATATATATATATATATATATATATATATATATACACATACATCATATATAAATCATAATTTAACAAAACTTTGGCTCCCCTAAAAAAAGTTCAACATCTTTGCCCCTCACCCCCCAAAATGGGGCTTTCCTCCTTCCTAACAAATTCTGTGAGTAGATCTGTCTCTTGGGAGTTGGCCACCCCTGAGCTAGATGGACTAATGGTCCAAGTCAGTAGAAGGCAGCTTCTGATGTTTTCTACACATCTTCTCAGAAGAATGCCCTGTCTAGTTCATTGGGCCTACTCCGAGGTATTAAGAGTTAGACTACAGTCTAACTCTCTCCTGTTGAAAATCTCCTCTCGGTCAGTCCTAAATATACATTTTCGCTGTTTCTTTGCCTCCTTTCCAGGGGGCAGGAGAGGCATGGCATGCATTCGTTTATTTCACCCCATTTGATGACCCAGTGTTGTTAGACCCGCAAACTTATCGTCAAAAAACAAATGTCAATGGTCAGGAAAAGACCCCTAAGCTCTTTGCCGACTGAGGTGCTGTGGTACACCACCAGCATTCAAAAACACAACAGTCACCCCATTCCTCTTTGATCAGTTAATTTCAGTCTAACACGCACGTCTCAACATGCACATGAGGCCAAACACCTCCCAGTTTCCCTCCATCTGAAAACAGTCTTAGCAGCAGTGCCCAAGCATGCCAGCCACTGGGGCCCAGCTTTCATATCTCATGGAAGGTTCTAGACCAAATGCTTGTTTCCCATTCCAGGATGGATGCAAATTCACCTGGTCAGTTTTGGAGGTGGGGAGAGAAAGGTGGAGAGGAAACTCAGACAAAGTTTCAGATACCATCTATGTTAGAAGAGTTCACATTTGATGTATACTCTATATACCGGTGTGTGTGTGTGTGTGTGTGTGTGTGTGTGTGTGTGTGAATACTTTTCATTTTTGGAGGGAGAAACCAGAAAGGCTGCAATATTTAACTGTGGTCCCAATAGTGCAGGTAAGATTTTAGCTGGTCATGCTGGGAGTTAAGGGGATACTTGTTTAATATTTACTGCTTCGTTCCCTATGAGGGAAAGCAGTCTCGGAAAGAAAGTCTGAGTCTCCCAATACTGAGTAGTAGCTTCGGTTGAGCTCTCCTGTTATTGCAACTCAGTACTCTGAATAATTCTACAGACTTTTTATAAGGTTCTGCTCTAATTACTTCAGGATTAACCACAGACACAGATCAAGACCTGGCTTTGTGAACTGCCAATACTGATATGCACTGTGTGAGGTGGGGAAGGACTCCCATATATATACGGTAACTCTGCTGTGGAAAATTCTGTCTCTTGGGGGGGGGGGCGAGCCTGACTGACTCATATGATTGTTATTATCCTAGTTAAAACATAATCTGTTACCTGAAAGCTGACGCAACTTGGTCTGCACCAGCTGTAGTTTTTCATCACGCAACTTAACTTTCTTATTCAGATCAGCTTTGGGTTCCCCAGATATTTCTATGTCGCATCTGGAAAGAACATATGACTTAAAATAAAGCATTGTCTTATACTTCTCCTTGATTCCTTTCCTGTTGAATACAGTAATTGGTAATTGCTTCACATTCATGCCATAATCAGATGCCTGAGATGGCGGCCTTAATCTGCCTAATGGCAGGACTGTCCCAATCTTGCAAAATAGCTCAGCTGGTCAGAGGATGGGGCTGATAATCCCAAGGTTGCATGTTCATTCCCCATATGACACAGCTAGGGTTGCCAGACTCAATAGAGGACAGGACTTGTGTGCCTTTAATTGCCCTGCTCTCTTTTGAGTCTGGATACCTTAAAGAGAAACCAGCAGACCCTTCGCTTGGAAATTAAACAAAGGGTCTGCTGGGTCCTCTTAAGGTTTCCAGACACAAAAGAGAGCAGGGCAATTAAAGGCACAGAAGTCCTGTCCTCTATTGAGTCTGGCAACCCTAGACACAGCTGCATATTCCTGCATTGCAGCGGGTGGGTCCTTTCCAACTCTACAATTCTACGATTCTGTAAACAGGGGCTTACCTGCTCAGCAAGGGATCCATATCCTGGGGGAAAAGATAAATCGATCAGCCCCACTTTTCAAAGTTGATTACAGTTCATTAAGTACCAACTCTTAATGCATTTTGCACATTTACAGCCCACCTTCCTTTCAAGACGGAACAATGAAAACAGGACAGACCATCAACACCCTAGTAAAAAAGAAGACCATTATTATGGGTTGTATTCAAATAGCGTCTACCAAGAGTAGACCTATTGAAATTAACAAACCTAAGTTGACCATATTCATTAACTCTAGTGGGTCTACTCTGAGTAGGATTAGGACTGACTATGACCCTATGGCTCCTCCAGTGTCAAAAGGGGAGGGGGGGAGAGAACACAAAAGTCTCATTTTTTTGTGTTATCGCTATCAGATTCTGCTTCTTCATATTTGCCATCACACCTGTAAAAAAACACACACAAAGGTTTGTCTGGACTGAAACAAATCTACAGTATGCTTTTCACATGTCGAAGTCCAACATTTTTTTGTTGCGGAGGGGTACACAAAAAAATAATAATGAGAGGAATGTCGATCCACCCAATTTCCCCCGGGCTTTCACATCTAGTAGTACAATCTCACCTGCAGGAGTTCAAAGGCAGACTGCAGACACTTCTCCTCTACCTCTTTAATCAGCTCGGCGAGATGAGAACTGCGGTTTGAGAATTCTCTGGCTATTTTGTCGATTTCTTCAAGTGCTTCTAGCAGTTCCCGCTTTCCCACAATTTGATTCCTGATGTTTTCCACACCTTTCTGCCAAGAACAGAGGACGAAAGACACCGAATTCAGTATGCTGTTGTGATTCCATCCTCAGGGAAACAGAGGCAGTTGTGCTTAGTTTCACCAGGCCTTAGTCATTCCACCATAACAGAAAGTGTCACCTAACAAAACGGTCGGTGAGGTCGGCATTTTTCCAGTGGTTTTTTTTTTAGGGGGGCTTTCCCAAAGGCATCTGTTCGGTCACTGTGAGAATAGAATGCGCACTCCCAGCAGCCAGCTTGGGGTCATCTCTTTCTGATTCATTCCCAACCCCCCCCCCCATTAGTCTCCTGGCGATAACCTTTCACCCACTTCTTTGCTCTTACTTTTTTAAAAATATATATATATTTTTATTGAGAATTTTTTTATAAAGAAAAAGAACAATGACATATCTTCCCATAATCAAACATTCAAATCATCCACACAAGAAAAAAGAAAACAAAAAATATGTACAAATCAAGATGATAATCAATTCTAACTTAATTTCACTCATGGACTTCCTCGTGCCCCCTGTTTAGCGGTTCATTGCATATCCTTTCACGCAGGTTCTATTCATATTTTATATCTATAATTACCATTACCCCATTTTCTTTAATCTTTAACATCCATTATATAATTCTAATCTATATTTTAAAAACCTCTCCCTTAATTCTCAACCTGCAACATACACAATTGCTTATATTTCTCTTCATATATCAATTTTACAATATTTTTTTATAATACACTCAAAATTTCTTCCATTCTTCTTCCGTCTTCTCCTCTCCCCGGTCGCGTAGTCTTCCAGTCAGGTCATCAAGTTCCATATAGTCCAACATTTTCATTTGCCATTCCTCTACTGTAGGTATCTTCGGTGTCTTACAGTATTTTGCTAACAATATTCTAGCTGCAGTTGTGGCATATAGAAACAGATTGGTATCTTTAATAGGCAATTATTTTCCCACCATGCCCAATAGAAAGGATTCTGGTTTCTTTGCTCTTCTTTGCTCTTCCTGACCTGGACAAGAACATTACTTCCTCCTGTTTTGCAAACCACGTATTTCCAACCTTGTCCCACTATCTTATCTGATTCCTTCAGTTAAGCTATACAGTCATACCTTGGTTTTCAAATGCCTTGGGAGTCGAACGAAGCATTTGTTCTGGTTTTCGAATGTTCTTTGGAACCCGAAAGTCCTGCAGCCTATCGGAAGTTGTGCCTTGGTTCCCGAACATTTTGGAAGTCAAACGTTTGACTTCCAAAGTAACACAGTAAAATATTTGAGGGGGCTGGGCATTGCCATTCAAATGGTATGTGTGCACTGCCTCATGTGATCAATTATGTGGGACGGAGCTTAACTGTCCCCCCTCCAATATTTTATTCAAGTTGACACCCCTGCCAGCGAAAGATCTTTAGCTACGCATTTTGCTCCAGAAATCTATAATGTAACCATATTCACTTCTGAAATCCTGTGTTCATCCATTTCTATATCTGAAATGTTAACAAAGCATTTTGTAGGAGCCTTGATACACTTCAGCTTATGTTGTACGGGCCTACCTGTATTTAGCTGTGATTTGTTCTTAGTCTCGTGAATCCATGCCCATATATCCTTGAGCATTCTTGATATCCCCTTAGTCATACAATGATTTATCAACTATACACCTATATGAATATACACGGATTATTTTAGTCCCATAAGAGCCCACACAGGTATTCAGGGCTCCTGAACTTGATGTCCTCCACATGTTTTGGATGACAACTCCCTGTGATCCTCAGATGAATCATAGAATCATAGAGTTGGAAGAGACCACAAGGGCCATCCAGTCCAACCCCCTGCCAAGCAGGAAACACCATCAAAGCATTCTTGACATATGCCTGTCAAGCCTCTGCTTAAAGATCTCCAAAGAAGGAGACTCCACCACACTCCTTGGTAGCAAACTCCACTGCCGAACAGCTCTTACTGTCAGGAAGTTATTCCTAATGTTTAGGTGGAATCTTCTTTCTTATAGTTTGAATCCATTGCTCTGTGTCCGCTTCTCTGGAGCAGCAGAAAACAACCTTTCTCCCTCCTCTATATGACATCCTTTTATATATTTGAACATGGCTATCATATCACCCCTTAACCTTCTCTTCTCCACGCTAAACATACCCAGCTCCCTAAGCCGTTCCTCATAAGGCATCGTTTCCAGGCCTTTGACCATTTTGGTTGCCCTCTTCTGGACACCTTCCAGCTTGTCAGTATCCTTCTTGAACTGTGGTGCCCAGAACTGGACACAGTACTCCAGGTGAGGTCTGACCAGAGCAGAAGGTTGATATATATATTTTAATAACAACAACAACAACTTCTCTACCGAGCTTGAGAGGAGCTGCAGTCCAGAACATCTGGAGAGCACAAAAAGGAGGCAGCTGCATTCAGTGGATGGCAAACTGAGAGCTGCCTACCTTTGATTCCTGATTTTTTTTCTCAGTGTAACTTTTCTGCTTCATAATATCATCTCTCTCCTTCTTCAAGGTTGTTAACCAACTTTGGAGCTGATCCTAAAAGAAAAAGAAAAAATGCACTCAGCGCTCCCAGTACAATTAAAAGTGTTGGTGCTGACCTTTAAGGCCTAAACAGCCTCGGTCCAGTATACCTGAAGGAGTGTCTCCACCCCCATCGTTCAGCCCGGACACTGAGGTCCAGCACCGAGGGCCTTCTGGCAGTTCCCCCACTGAGAGAAGTGAGCTTACAGGGAACCAGGCAGAGGGCCTTCTCAGTAGTGGCACCCGCCCTGTGGAACGCCCTCCCATCAGATGTCAAGGAGATAAACAACTATACGACTTTTAGAATACATCTGAAGGCAACTCTGAACGTGCCAGCCAGTGGGGGAGTTTCATGCTCTGGCACCGGGGGCGGGGCTGACGCCCGTTCTGGGGGTGGACGCAGCTCCCAGAGGGGCAGGACACATGTTCCGGGGGTGGGGCACACGTTCCAGGGCTGTGGCAGGCCTCCCGGAGGGCCGTGGCGCGCCTCCCAGGGGTGGGGTTGCATCTCCCGGAGGGCCGTGGCATGCCTCCGGGGGCGTGACACGCCCCTACCTTCCTACGCCCCTGGTTCCAGCCCCCACACAACCAGACTTGGCCCAGTCCGGGAGCCACACAGGTGTCCAGCGATCCACCTCCTGTGGAGCTGTGGGCACGCTAATGCATCAGCAGAGTAACAGCAAGAAGCAAGGCTGTAGAGGCATTGGCATCACAAAAGTTCTTTATTTACAACAAATAAAAAACAACAACAACATGGCTAGTGTGAGCAGCAGCTTCACACGTCTGCTCTGTCCGAAAGCAGCAAACAAAGAGAAGAACACAAAAGCACACAGGATGGAAGTACAGTGTATGAGTTCTGTTCCCACACTCCTATCAGGAATGTCAACAGTGGATGCAACAGCAATGGAGATGCAACAGCAATGGAGAATGAAAATACTAACAAACCCTGTTTAGGGAAGTTTTTAATGTTTGATCTTTTACCGTATTTTTAATGTTCTTTTGGAAGCCACCGGGAGTGGCTGGGGAAACCCAGCCAGATGGGCGGGGTGTAAATAATAAATTATTATAATAAATTATTACTATTATTATAATATTTTGATTTAATCAAAGGGTTTAGAAACCACTTTTTCACTAAATAAAAGCTTGGAGATGTTGGCACCTGAAGACCAACAGTATCTGGAGGGTCATTTCCCCCTTCCCTTTAGTCCTCAAAATTCTCCAAAAACGAACGGCAATTTCGCTTACCTTAGCATCCTGGGCAGCCTCGTCGATGGGGAGGACGGCGTGCGCTTTGTGCGCCCGGGATTCCCTGCAGACCAGGCAAATGAAGGCGCGGTCCTCTTGGCAGAAGAGCCGGAGGGCTTCGTAGTGCTTCCCGCACAACTTCGGCGCTTCCTTCTTGGGCTCCCCTTCGGCCAGGGAGAGGCGCTGCAGGCGGAGGCGCTGTATCGCTTCGGCCATATTCGCCAAGTGCCTGTTGGGCTGGAGGTTGCCCCGGGGAAAAGCTATCCTGCACTGGGGGCAAGAGGAGAGGTCGCGGCCCGGCCCCTCCGGGCACTGGGCGATGCAGGGTCGGCAAAAGCTGTGCCCGCAGTCGATGATCATCACCGGGTCGCGGAAGTAATCCAAGCAGATGGAGCAAGTCGCTTCGTCCTGGAGAGTTATGGAGGGGTCTCCGGCAGCGGCCATGGGTCTGCCTACTTGCGCGCAAAATGCGCGGTCTGGGCAACGCGGGAGAAAGAGAATCCCGCCCCGCCGGGGTATAGGTAAATTTGGGGTCCAAAGACGGAGGATCCCTACTGTCTTCGCAGCCTGGATCCCTGCAAACCGAGGATCCCTGCAAACCGAGGAGGAACGGAAAGGAGGACACGGGCGAAAGCGAAAGCGAGGACGCAGCGCAACACGGAGACGAGCCAATCGGTCTGAAGGGGGCGTGGCGCTGAAACGAAGTGGGAAAGTGCCGCGAGGGGACAGAAAACAGAATACAGTACTGTACTGTAATGCACTTTTCAGGAAATGACTCACACCCTTGAAGGTATGCCTGATGGTAGTGCTTACTTGCGCTTTGATTGCACCACTTGTCTTTCTTACTTTTGCATCTCGTTTTTCCCTTAAAGGCGGCATTTATTAAAACTCTACTCCACCCTTCATCCGAAGATTTTGCAATATAAAACCTCGAAAAAATAATATAGCATAGTAATGACTAAAAGCAATGACCCGCCCACCCAAAGTTTGACAGGTCAAAGGTTGTATTTATTGTTTAGCAGAGGACATGCCAGTTATTAAACTGGTAAGAACAGATACCAGTTTGATCTTGGCCAAAAGGCAGAAAAGCTTCTCCCCTTAACCCTCACAACAACCCTGTTTGGTAGGTTTAGGCTGAGCAGCCATGGCAACACTCTGGCACGTGGGGATGGGAACCCAACCGTGTCCAAATTTTAAGAAGTGGTACCTGTGTTTGCCTTTTTAAGGTCTTAGTTATATAATAAATGTTCATAAATGTATAAGGCAAACACGTACATAAAAATATAAAACCAGTACATAAAAATATAAACCAATGACTGAAAGAAGGCTGATCGCCAAAGAATTGATGCTTTTGAATTATGGTGTTGGAGGAGACTCTCGAGAGTCCCATCTCCCATGGACTGCAAGAAGATCAAACCTATCCATTCTGAAGGAAATCAGCCTTGAGTGCTCACTGGAAGGACAGATCCTAAAGCTGAGGCTCCAATATTTTGGCCACATCATGAGATGAGAAGACTCCCTGGAAAAGAGTCTCCTCCAGCACCATCATTCAAAAGCATCAATTCTGTCAGTGCCAGATTTAGGGTTGTTTGGTGGTTCCTGAGGAGGCACAAAATTGTGATAAGGAATACGGTGGTACCTCAGGTTACAGATGCTTCAGGTTACAGACTCTGCTAACTCAGCAATAGTACCTCGGGTTCAGAACTTTGCTTCAGGATGAGAACAGAAATCGCGCGACGGCAGCGTGAGGCCCCATTAGCTAAAGTGGTACCTCAGGTCAAGAACAGTTTCAGGTTAAGAACGGACCTCCAGAACGAATTAAGTTCTTAACCCGAGGTACCACTGTAATTGAGATCTATGGGGGGGCACCAATTTTTTGTTAGAGATATCAAAGTGCCTACGTGCAAAAAGGCAGCTCTCCACTTCAGACAATTAACTTTGGGCAGAAAGCCAGTATCTGCTTGCTCTCTCTGTGCATGGTAACAAGAGCCTTAGTAACAACTCTGTGATTGGATAAGGAGTTCCTAAAAGATAAGCTCTTGTGTGGTGTTATGTGAGTGAGTGAGTGAGTACAGTGAGTGAGGAAAGGATTTGTTTTATTTCATTTACTTTATGATGTTTTGTACAAAGCAATTTCTGGATACAGTTTGTTCAATAAATCCTGTATATAGTTATCCTGTGTCCAGACATCTAGTCATTGCACTACAGCCAGAAGCGTCCGGAAAACCTGCGCGAGCTCTGCTGTGTCCAGGTATATGTTATTCCTGGCACTAAAACTCTAATAATTTTGGTCCTGCTCAAGGTACCAGATTGCCAAAGTCCTACCATGCTGCTAGTCTTCATTGTCCCAAAGGGTACACAGACCAGTGCCCAAATTAGGGGGTGCGAGATGTTCCCCCGCACAGGACACCAAGTTGAGGGGGTGCAAAATAGTAATACGGAATTATTGTGGAAATTTAGGGGGCTGGTACCAAATTTTGTCCTCACTCAGGGCGCCAAAGTCCATCCTTGGTGAGAACAGCTACAACTCCTGGAATCTTCTGCTCGTGCAGATTAAGATGGTGTGTAATATAGTACATTGAAAATAAAATACATTAAATATTCAATCAAAACAATAAAAAAGTGACAGGAACTTTGAGTAGCCAACCTGAGAAATATATGGTATTCCACTAGCAGTATCCCATCACCCCTCCATTTCCAGCAGGGGTCTAACTGGGGTTGCACTTAGCAGCATGCTCAACTGCCCAATGTTCAAATAATAAAACATTTATTAAAAGGGGGTGAGGGACAGGAGATTGGAGCCTCACACAAAATACCTGGGGGGTCAGGACCATGTGCTAACCCCTAACCATACCCCACCTTTTACACATATATCTTAAAACAAAATATTGGCACCAACATTGTCATTTTTCTGCCACAATGCCAAGTTCCTTTAGTTGCAGGCATTTCATGGGATGTGAGGGGGTGATTTTAAATATAGGCCTGGTTAATTGGCTAGCCTGGTGTTGTTATTTTTCTGGGGTGGTGGTTTTTTTAAAGTTAATTTTTATGCTATGAATATGAATGTTCAGTATGGTTCCTTTTTAAAAAAAGAAAAAGTTTTTTTGACGCCTTTAACCTTTAAAAAGCAATTGAATAAACCAAAAATATCGTAACAGAACCGCAAAATAAAAATTAAATGAGTCATAACAAAGGTTAATTTTTTAAATAACTTTATTGACGGATTAACGAAATGATTGAAAGACTGCAATGGCAACATCAAATCACAGGTTTATTAAATGTAAAAAGCTAAAGAAAAAAACCTGAGGAGTTACATGCTAATAAACAGTATAGTTAATATAAGCTAAGGGTCAAAACCAGACAAAATATGGCTTTGCCTTTAGCATGCAGGTTTTTAAAACTGCAAAATGCTGTGAGGAAAGAAGCTGATGATTATTAGAATGACAAAAGGTGGTGGGGGATTTAACCCTTTCCTTCTTTGCTTTGGTCCCAAGTATAATCCCTCCTCTGAAGCAGCTATTTGCATTGGGAGGAAATCCCCCATTGGCACCACCAAGAGTTGCAAAATTAAAGGAACATTATTTGTAATATTACAGTGCTTCTTTGCTGTACTGAATTAAAAAGCAATCATCTGCACAGTCAAACCAAAACACCTTGGTCCTTTGTTGAAGGGGAATGTGGGACAGCAGCATGGGATGGAAACAGACAGGCTAACCCCAAACAATACTCCACCTTAAACACATGTATCTTAAAACAAAATATTGGCACCAACATTGCACAATGTTAAAGTGTTCCTTTACTCACAGGCATTTCAGGAGAAAGGTGGGGATGGTTTTAAACATAGCCCTGGTTAATTGGTGAGCCTAGTTTTGTTATTTTGCTGGGGTGGTGGGTTTTTTTTTAAAAAAATTATTCTTACACTATGAACATTATCATCTGTATGTATCGTTTTTGTTCAGCATGGTACTTTAAAAAAAGCTTTTAGGTTGCCTTGAATCTTTTAAGAAAAGCAACAGAATAAACTAAAATTATCCTAACAGAAGTGCAGCATAAAAATTAGTTGGGTCAAAACAAAGGTTAAAGGATTTTTTTTTAAAAAAAAACTTTATTGAAAGATTAATGAAATGATTGAAAGACTGCAATGGCTACATCAAATAACAGGTTTATTAAAAGTAAAATCCTACAGTTCTACGCTAACAAATAGTAGTTAATATAGGGGAAGACTAAGGGTCAAAAATAGAAAATATATTGTTTAGCATTCAAAATGCAGGTTTGTAAAGCTGCAAAATGCTGAGAGGAGAAGCTAATGATTGCTGTATTAGAATCCCAAAAAAGGTGGTGGGGGATTTAACCCTTTCCTCCTTTGCTTTGGTCCTGAGTATAATCCCTCCTCTGAAGCTGCTATTTGCATTGGGAGGAAATCCCCCATTGGCACCACTAAGAGGGTGCAACAGTAAAGGAACATTATTTGCAATATTATAGTGCTTCTTTGCTGTACTGAATTATAAAGCAATCATCTGCAGAGTCAACCCAAAACACCTTGGTCCTTTGTTGAAGGAGAATGTGGGACAGCAGCCTGGGATGGAAACTGCAGCCTGTGCAGACTTCCAAAGACAATGTGCACAGAAATGATATCCGCTGCTCTATGGAACTAACATTTGGACTCGTCTGAGGACCCAGGAAAGGCAAAGCACAGGTCAAGGACCATGTGCTTTAGTAGCACAGCTGGAGGCAAACTGATGGATCTACAATCCGGAAAAAGGGGAAAACTTCCTCCCCTTCAAAATCAATTGACTCGAAAATAAAGAGGCGGGTCTTATCTTCAGCATCATAAAAAGCCACAGTCCCTGCTTCGTAGTTCAACGAAACTTGGATTTGTGTTGGGCCCTCTTCTGGGTCCAAATAGGTAGGTGGTGAAGTCAGAGCTTTGAACTGATCATTGCGGCTAAAGCCCACTGCCCAGATCCCTTCATCAGGTTCAAAATTAATTTCTCTATCCCTCTCCACAGACTCTCTGGCTACGCCCACAGCCCAATGGTTGACACCCTCAACATCCACCGTCCAATAATGTTTCCCTGAGCTGAATCCCCACATTCCAAGTAGACAGCGGGCGTATTCAAACCTAATTGAACTGTAGGGGTAGTCCTGGCGGACCTTTCCCCACCATACTGATTTTCCATCAGAAGACACAATATATCGGGGATGGGCTGTTTCCGGATCAAACACCACGTTTTCTGAAACACAACAGGAAGCAGAGTGGTAAAACACAGCAAACAAGACAAACGCTTAACAGAATCCGTAACTTCCGTAAGGTAGTGCTCGCAAATTGCACATATTCTTTAGGAGGAGAGGAATGCACAACCAAAGTAGGCCAATTCATACAATCAAATTTGCATGGCGAGGATACAGGGTGAGAGTTGCAAGCTGGAGACTGTGTGTGCAGAAACAAAGATGAAATTTACATTCACCCACTTCTGCCTCTGGCCCCCCACACCATGGCACGTGGCCCTTGGAAGGCTGTTTAGAAGAGAATGTGGCCCTTGAGCTAGAAATGTAACCTTTTCCACAACACCATTTTCTCCAATCTAAGTCCCCCTTGAGCTATTTACTTGCTGGGGGGTGGTGGTGGTTTAGACTGGAGTGACAGCACAGGGACTAACTTGCTTCCTCCGCCCCTCAGCACTGCTGCCAGGGCCTCAGTCCAGTTGGATCTCCCCCTGCAGCAGCTTTTATCTCAAGAGAGAAACGTCAGGACATCAAATGCTGGAACTCCCCAACCCCTGGCCTGTTTTTGCTCTCCAGAACTAGAAGCTTACCTCTTTTCCATTTACCTCTTTTCCATTTTGATTTCACCGTGTTGGCATCAACATAGTCTAGGAGGAGAAAAGAGAATAGGGTAAAACGTCCACTGTAAGGCTAACAGAAGAGACCCTGCAGCCTGTTTAATCATGCACCAATGAAATTTTGTTGCTAATTAAACTACAGTCATACCTCTAGTTACGTATGCTTCAGGTTGTGTACGACACGGGGTACGTACGCGCTGAACCCGGAAGTAACTGAATGTGTTACTCCCGGGTTCAGCGATTCGAGCATGTGCAGACACGCCGAATGAAGTCACGTGTGTGTGCAGAAGCGCCAAATCGCGCAGGGAGCATGCGCAGATTCGGCTCTTCAGGGTAAGTACTGCTCTGGATGCATACGGAGCTGTACAAGAATCATTCACAATAATTATTGACTAATGCATGAATCATGTTCTTAAGGCTAACTGTCAGATGAACAACTGTTGTTTCTTTGCCTCCTTTCCAGGGGGCAGGAGAGGCATGGCATGCATTTGTTTAATTCGCCCCATTTGACGACCCAGTGTTGTTAGACCTGCAAACCTATCATCAAAAACTATCATCAACGGTCAGGGAAAGACCCCTAGGCTCTGGCAAAAGAAAAAGAGGAGACATAAATGAGGACAAGAGTTACGCTCAGGGCAAGAGTGTACGTTACTCGTATGCAGGTCATTGGGTTAACTGCCCAAAGGTAGTAGCAAAGCAGGCAGTTTGTCAAGGGATGGGCCAAGCGAGGGGACAGTCTCATTTTGTTGAATAGCTTGGAACTCAGGGATGGGACACCTGGAGCCTTCCGGAAGTTGCTAGATTCCCATTAACCACTGGCCACCCAAATATTTATCCCCATGCTCTCCCATTTTTTACCTGCGTCACATACTGGATAGTGAAAATCAGAAGTATATCTGTGCTGATTGAGCTGCTGTGGCACACCTGCTGGATTCAAAAACACAACAGTCACCCCATTCCTCTCTGATCAGTTAATATCAGTCTAACACGCACGTCTCAACATGCACATGAGGCCAAACAAAAGGCCTGGCAGGCTGCCTCTCCCAATTTCCCTCCGTCTGAAAGCAGGCACCTGCTGCTCAGAAGCAGTGCCCAACCATGCCAGCCACTGGGGCCTGGCTTTCATATCCCACGGAAGGTTCTAGACCAGGCATCCCCAAACTCGGCCCTCCAGATGTTTTGGGACTACAACTCCCATCATCCCTAGCTAACAGGACCAGTGGTTAGGGATGATGGGAATTGTAGTCCCAAAACAGCCTTTCTCTCCCATCGGACTGGCCAGTTTTGGATGTTCTGGGGAGAGAAAGGTGGAAGGTGAAACTCAGACAAAGTTTCAGATACCATATATGTTAAAAGAGTTCACTACTGTATATACCGGTGTGTGTGAATGCTCTTCATTTTTGGAGGGAGAAAACCAGAAAAGCTGCAATATTTAACCGCGGTCCCAATCGTGCAGGTAAGATTTTAGCTGGTCATGCTGGGAGTTAAGGGGATACTTGTTTAATATTTACTGCTTCGTTCCCTATGAGGGAAAGCAGTCTCGGAAAGAAAGTCCGAGTCTCCCAATACTGAGTAGTAGCTTTGGTTAAGCTGTCTTTGTTATTGTGACTCACTACTCCGAATAACTCTACAGACTTTTTATACGGATCTGCTCTAATTACTTGAGGGTTAAACACAGACACAGATCAAGACCTGGCTTTGTGAACTGCCAATATTGATATGCACAATGGGGATTCCCATATATATAACTCTGTAGTGTCCCTTTTGAGCTTGACTGACTTATGTGATTATTATTATCCTAGGTAAAACATAATCTGTTACCTGAAAGCTGACGCAACTTGGTCTGCACCAGCTGTAGTTTTTCATTAAGCAACTCAACTTTCTTATTCAGATCAGCTTTGGGTTTCCCAGATATTTCTATGTTGCATCTGGAAAGAACATATGACTTAAAATAAAGCATTGCCCTGTATTGCTCCCCGATTCCTTTCCTGTTGAATGAACTAGCAATTGCTTCACTTTCATGGCATAATCTAGGGGTGCCCAAACTTTTTTCAAAGAGGGCCAGATTTGCTGAAGGCCGACCAAAGATTAAAGTTGTTGAGCTTTTTTAAACAATTCCCCCCGCCAAGGTACTTGGAAACCTGGTACTGAACCCAAGTATAAGAGCTGCTGGAGGGTTAACAGCTCTGCTATGATGCCTGGGGCTGGGAGGAGGGAGCAAGGGGGAGTTCCTACATCCGGGAATCTGTCTTTGTTCTCTGTATACTGTTGTTGGTTTCGTTTTTCAACCGGGGCAGCCATGGAATGCTGCAGTCCCGGGAAGGTGATTTATGCTTGTAAATAAAGACTTTAGCTTAGAAGAAGAAGCTGTCTTGTTCTGATTTATCAGTGTGCTTGCTCCTGCATGTCTACACACCTTCACACTGCAAAAGAAAGAGGACTGCATTGTTTTGCCAATACAAACAGAGCTGTGCAGATAAGGAAGCGCACTGGACTTTTGTAATGATTCGGCAAAGCCTTAATGAGGCAATTAAACCTCATTAAATCATCATACAAGGGCTTTTTTAGGATTGAGGTTGCTGAGCTTTTTTAAGGATTTTGCCCCAGGACATATACTGCCACGGGGGTCGAATTAGGCCCCCAAAATGGACTTTGGACAAACCTGGCATAATCAGCTGCCCGAGATGGCGGCCTTAATCTGCCTAATGGCAGGACTGCCCCAATCTTGCAAAATAGCTCAGTTGGTTAGAGCAGGGGTAGGCAAGCTAAGGCCCGTGGGCTGGATGCGGCCCAGTCGCCTTCTCAATCTGGCCCGTGGGCAGCCTGGGAATCAGCATGTTTTTACATGAGTAGAATGTGTCCTTTTATTTAAAATGCATCTCTGGGTTATTTGTGGGGTATAGGAATTCGTTCATCCCCCCCCCCCAAAAATATAGTCTGGCCCACCACATGGTTTGAGGGATGGTGGATGGCTGAAAAAGGTTGCTGACCCCTGGGTTAGAGCACGGTGCTGATACTCCCAAGATTGCAGGTTCAATCCCCATATGACACAGCTGCATATTCCTGCATTGCAGGGGGTGGATCCTTACCAACTCTACAATTCTACGATTCTGTAAACGGGCTTACCTGCTCAGCAAGGGATCCATATCCTGGGTGAAAAGATAAACCAATCAGCCCCACTTTTCAAAGTTTATTACAGTTCATTAAGTACTAACTCTTAATGCATTTTGCACATTTCCAGCCCACTTTCCTTTCAAGATGAAAACAGGACAGACCATCAACACTATAGTAAAAAAAGAAGAGCAATATTATAGGTTGTATTCAAATCGTCTACCGAGAGAAGACCCATTGAAATTAACGAACAAGTTGACCATGTTCATGAGCTCCAGTGGGTCTACTCTGAGTTGGATTTAGCACGGACTACCACCCTATGGCTCCTCCAGTGTCAAAAAGGGGGGTGAGGGGAAGAGAACAAGATTCAAAAACACGAAAGTCTCTCTCTCTCTCTCTCTCTCTCTCTCTCTCTCTGTGTTGCATTTTCGCCATCAGTTTCTGCTTCTTCGTATTTGCCATCAAATTTATCATGGACTTCTAAAAAAAATGAAGGTTCAGCTGGACTGAAACAAATCTGTTGTACCATTTTCACATGTCATAGTCCAACAATTTTTTAAAAATTTTTCCCCATTTTTTGTTTGTTTGTTGGGGAGGGGAACAACAACAAAAAAGGCTTCGGGAGAGGAATGTCCGTCCACCCCTAATTTCCCTGGGCTTTCACATCTACTAGTGCAATCTTACCTGCAGGAGTTCAAAGGCAGACTTCAGGCACTTCTCCTCTACCTCTTTAATCAGTTTGGCGAGATGAGAGCTGCGCTCTGAGAATTCACTGGCTATTTTGTCGATTGACTCCATGATCTCTGCACACGCAAGTAGCAGTTCCCAGTTTCCCGCAACTTGATCCCTGATGCTTCCCACACGATTCTGCAAAGAGCAGAGGACAAGAGAGACCAAATTCAGTGTGCTGTTGTGATTCCATCTCCAGGGAAAAAGGCACAAACGGGGGGGAAAGAGCCAGTTGTGCTTAGTTTCACCAGGGCTTATTCACTCCACCATAACAAGTAGGAGGTGTAACCTAGTGCAAAGGTCAGTAGGGTGGACATTTTCCCCCAGTGCTTTTGGGGGGGGGGCGCCTTCCCAAAGGCATCTGCATCCCAAGGCCAGCTTTCTGATTCATTCCCAAACCCCCCATTAGTCTCCTGGCAATAGCCTTTCGCCCACTTGTTTGCTATTACTGACCTGGAGAAGAACATTACTTCCTCCTGTTTTTCAATCCACATTTTTCCAAGGTTGTCCCACTATCTTATCTGATACCTTCAGTTAAGCTATACTAGTAATAATAAAGGTAAAGGTAATAAAGGTAACAAGGGTAAAAATAATAAAGGTAAAAAGTGGAAGGACGTGTGGATCCAGAATTGGCCTCCATATTCACTTACGGACCCATTGTTAAAACCGTGTTTATGGAAGACAATATTACTCGGATATGAGTGATCGCCAAAGAAGAAGAAGAAAAATAAGAAGACTAGTAATAATAATAATAATTTATTTATATCCCACCCATCTGGCTGTGTTTCCCTAGACACTCTGGCCGGCTCCCAATCGAATATTAAAAACACAATACATAGGAGGTGTCAACTCCTAGGGGTTTTCACCCCCCAAGAAAGTACAGTGGTACCTCGGTTTACAACACAATTGCTTCCGGAAGTCTGTACAGGTTACATAGGAAGTCTGTAACCTGAAGCGTACTTAACCTGAAGCGAACTTTCCCACTGAAAGTAATGGAAAGTGGATTAATCCGTTCCAGACGGTCCGTGGAGTACTCAACCTGAAGCATACATAACCCGAGGTATGAGTGTATTTGGTTCCGGCAGTCCGTACTTAACCTGATGCATACTTAACCTGAAGCGAACTTTCCAATTGAAAGTAATGGAAAGTGGATTAATCCGTTCCAGACAGGTCCGTGGAGTACTTAAACTGAAAATACTCAAACCAAGGCATACTTAAACCAAGGTATGACTGTATTTCAGGGGGCTATCCCCACCCCAAAGTTGATGGGCATTGCATTCAAATGGGTGTGTGTGCACTGCGTCATGTGATCAATTATGCAGGGCGAGGCTTACCTGTCCCCCCTCCAATGTTTTATTCAAGTTGGCACCCCCACCAGCGAAAGGTCTTTAGCTATGCATTTTGCTCCAGAAATCTATAATGTAACCATATTCACTTCTGAAATCCTGTGTTCATCCATCTCTATATCTTAAATGTTACGAAAGCGTTTTGTAGGTGCCTTGATACACTTCAGCTTATTTTGTACGGACCTATCTGCATTTAGCTGTGATTTGTTGTTAGTCCCATGCATCCATGCCCATATAACCTTGAACATTCTTGAGTTTCCCTTAGTCGTACAATGTATAGCATTGTATATGAATATACACAGGTTATTTTAGTCATTTTAGTCCGATGAGAGCACACACAGATATTCAGGGCTCCGGAACTTGATGCGCTCCACATGTTTGGGATGACAACTCCCTGTGAGTCTCAGATGAAGATCGATATATACATTTAAATAACAAGAACAACTCCTCTAACCAGCCTGAGAGAGCTGCAGTCCAGAATAATAATACTACCTTTATTGTCAATGTACAACCTGTGTACAATAAAATTAACTGAGCACAAAAAGGAGGCAGCTACGTTCAGTGGATGGCAAACCAGGAGCCTGCCTACCTTCATTTCTCTCTCACTGCACCCTTCAATCCTCTTCAAAATTTCATCTCTCTCCTTCTTCAAGGTTGTTAGGCAACTTTGGAGCTGATCCTAAAAGGAAAAAAAAGGCATTCAGCGCTTATACCATTTATTAAAAGATTTAGAAACCACTCTTTCACTAAGAGCTCTCATAGTAGTATACAAGTAAAACTGTAAATAAAATCCTGGGGATGGTGGCACCTGAAGACCAGCATTATCTGGAGCAGACATAAGCAAACCCGGCCCTCCAGATCCTTTGGGACTACAATTCCCATCATCCCTGACCAATGGTCCTGTTAGCTAGGTATGATGGGAGTTGTAGTCCCAAAACATCTGGAGCGCCGAGTTTGCCTATGCCTGATCAGGAGGGTCACCCTTTCCCCAACCCCTTCGTGCTCCAAATTCTCTCCAAACGAAGGGCGATTTCGCTTACCTTAGCATCCTGGGCAGCCTCGTCGATGGGGAGGGTGGCGTGCGCTTTGTGCGCCCGGGATTCCCTGCAGACCAGGCAGATGAAGGCGCGGTCCTCTTGGCAGAAGAGCCGGAGGGCTTCGTAGTGCTTCCCGCACAACTTCGGCGCTTCCTTCTTGGGCTCCCCTTCGGCTAGGCTTAGGCACTGCAGGCGGAGGCGCTGTATCGCTTCGGCCATATTCGCCAAGTGCCTGTTGGGCCGGAGGTTGCCCCGGGGAAAAGCTATCCTGCACTGGGGGCAAGAGGAGAGGTCGCGGCCCGGCCCCTCCGGGCACTGGGAGATGCAGGCTCGGCAAAAGCTGTGCCCGCAGTCGATGATCATCACCGGGTCGCGGAAGTAATCCAAGCAGATGGAGCAAGTCACTTCGTCCTGGAGAGTTATGGAGGGGTCTCCGGCGGCGGCCATGGGTGTGCCTCCTTGCGCGCAAAATGCGCGGTCTGGTCAACGCGGGAGAAAGAGAGTCCCGCCCCGCAGCGGCAGAGGTAAATTTGGGGTCCAAAGACGGAGGATCCCTACTGTCTTCGCAGCCTGGATCCCTGCAAACCGAGGAGGAACGGAAAGGAGGACACGGGCGAAAGCGAAAGCGTGGACGCAGCACAACACGGAGACGAGCAAGACGCCAATCGGTCTGAAGGGGGCGTGGCGCGTGCCGCGAGGGGACAGAAAACAGAGTAATGAACTTTTCAGGAAATGACTCACACCCATGAAGATATGCCTGATGATAGTGCTTAATCGCGCTTTGATTGCACCACTTGTCTTTCTTACTTTTGCATCTTGCTTTTCCCTTAAAGGCGGCATAAAAATACACTATAAACCAATGACTGAAAGAAGGCTGATCGCCAAAGAATTGATGCTTTTGAATTATGGTGTTGGAGGAGACTCTCTAGAGTCCCATGGACTGCAAGAAGATCAAACTTACTTATCCATTCTGAAGGAAAACAGCCCTGAGTGCTCACTGGAAGGACAGATCCTAAAGCTGAGGCTCCAATATTTTGGCCACATCAGGAGATGAGAAGACTCCCTGGAAAAGAGTCTCCTCCAGCACCATCATTCAAAAGCATCAATTCTGTCAGTGCCAGATTTAGGGTTGCTTGGTGGTTCCTGAGGAGGCACAAAATTGTGATAAGGAATACGGTGGTACCTCAGGTTACAGACTCTGCTAACTCAGAAATAGTACCTCGGGTTAAGAACTTTGCTTCAGGATGAGAACAGAAATCGCATGGCGTCGTCGTAAGGCCCCATTAGCTAAAGTGGTACCTCAGGTTAAGAACAGTTTCAGGTTAAGAACGGACTTCCAGAACGAATTAAGTTCTTAACCCGAGGTACCACTGTAATTGAGACCAATTTTTTGTTAGAGATATCAAAGTGCCTACGTGCAAAAAGGCAGCTCTCCACTTCAGACAATTAACTTTGGGCAGAAAGCCAATATCTGCTCTCTCTCTGTGCATGGTAACAAGAGCCTTAGTAACAACTCTTGTGATTGGATAAGGAGTTCCTAAAAGCTCTGTGTGGTGTTATGTGAGTGAGTGAGTATAGTGTGGAGAAAAACTGTAACAGGTGGTTGTGTGAGAGAGGGACAGAGAAGAAAGGATTTGTTTTATTTCATTTACTTTATGACGTTTTGTACATAGCAATTTCTGGATACAGTTTGTTCAATAAATCCTGTATATAGTTATCCTGCGTCCAGACGTCTACTCATTGCACTACAGCCAGAAGCTTCCGGAAAACTTGCGCGAACTCTGCTGTGTCCAGGTGTATGTTATTCCTGGCACTAAAACTCTTAATAATTTTGGCCCTGCTCAAGGTGCCAGATTACCAAAGTCCTCCCATGCTGCTAGTCTTCATTGTCCCAAACGGGTACACAGACCAGTGCCCAAATTAGGGGGTGCGAGATGTTCCCCCGCACAGGACACTAAGTTGAGGGGGTGCAATATAGTAATATGGAATTATTGTGCAAATTTAGGGGGCTGGTACCAAATTTTGTCCTCACTCAGGGCGCCAAAGTCCATCCTTGGTGAGAACAGCTACAACTGCTGGAATCTTCTGCTCGTGCAGATTAGGATGGTGTGTAATATAGTACATTGAAAATAAAATACATTAAATATTCAATCAAAACAATAAAAAGTGACAGGAACTTTGAGTAGCCAACCTGAAAAATATATGGTATTCCACTAGCAGTATCCCAGCACCCCTCCATTTCCAGCAGGGGTCTAACTGGGGTTGCACTTAGCAGCATGCTCAACTGCCCAATGTTCAAATAATAAAACATTTATTAAAAGGGGGTGAGGGACAGGAGATTGGAGCCTCACACAAAATACCTGGGGGTCAGGACCATGTGCTAACCCCTAACCATACCCCATCTTTTACACATATATCTTAAAACAAAATATTGGCACCAACATTGTCATTTTTCTGCCACAATGCTAAGAAGTTCCTTTAGTTGCAGGCATTTCATGGGATGTGAGGGGATGATTTTAAATATAGGCCTGGTTAATTGGCTAGCCTGCTTTTGTTATTTTTCTGGGGTGGTGGTTTTTTTAAAGTTAATTTTTATGCTATGAATATGAATGTTCAGTATGGTTCCTTTTTAAAAAAGAAAAAAATGTTTTTTGATGCCTTTAACCTTTTAAAAGCAATTGAATACTGTAAACCAAAAATATCGTAACAGAACCGCAAAATAAAAAATGAGTCATAACAAAGGTTAATTTTTTTATAACTTTATTGATGGATTAACGATATGATTGAAAGACTGCAATGGCAACATCAAATCACAGGTTTATTAAATGTAAAAAGCTAAAGAAAAAAACCTGAGGAGTTACATGCTAATAAACAGTATAGTTGAGTTTGACCAAACTGCAGGAGGCAATGGAAGACAGGAGTGCCTGGTGTGCTCTGGTCCATGGGGTCAGGAAGAGTGAAGAGTCGGACAGGACTAAATGACTCAACAACAACAAAAGGGTGATGATTATTAGAATGACAAAAGGTGGCGGGAGATTTAACCCTTTCCTTCTTTGCTTTGGTCCCAAGTATAATCCCTCCTCTGAAGCAGCTATTTGCATTGGGAGGAAATCCCCCATTGGCACCACCAAGAGTTGCAAAATTAAAGGAACATTATTTGCAATATTATAGTGCTTCTTTGCTGTACTGAATTAAAAAGCAATCATCTGCACAGTCAAACCAAAACACCTTGGTCCTTTGGTCCTTTGTTGAAGGGGAATGTGGGACAGCAGCATGGGATGGAAACATACATCCAAAGACAATGTGCACAGAAATGATATCCACTCCTCTTTGGGACTAACATCTGGACTTGTCTGAGCACGCAGACAAGGCAAAGCACAGGCCAAGGACCATGTGCTTTAAGAGCACAGCTGGAGGGGAGTTGATGAATCTACAATCCGGAAAAAGGGGAAAACTTCCTCCCCTTCAAAATCAATTGACTTGAAAATAAAGAGGCGGGTCTTATCTTCAGCATCATAAAAAGCCACAGTCCCTGCTTCATAGTTCAAAGAAACTTGGATCTCTATTGGATCCTCTTCTGGTTCCAAAATGGTAGGAGGTGAAGTCAGAGCTTTGTACTGATCATAACTAAAGCCCAACGCCCAGATCCCTTCATCAGGTTCAAAATCAATTTCTCTATCCCTCTCCACAGACTCTCTGGCTACGCCTACAGCCCAATTGTCAACATCTTCGACATCCACCGTCCAATAATGTTTCCCAGAGCTGAATCCCTGCGTTCCAAGCACACAGCGAGCGTATTGAAATCTCTTTGGATTGTAGGGGTAGTCCTGACGGACATCTCCCCACCATACTGATTTTCCATCAGAAGACACAACATACCGGGGATGGGCTGTTTCCAGATCCAACACCACATTTTCTGAAAGAGAACCAGAAGCAGGGCAAGACAAACGCTTAACAGAATCAGTTACTTCCGTAAGGTAGCGTACCGAGCTCGCAAATTGCATGCATTCTTTAGAAGGGGAGAAATGCAGAACCAATTAGGCCAATTCATACAATCAAATTGGCATGGTGAGGATACAGGGGCACATGCAGGGTGAGAGTTGAAAGCTGGAGACTGCGTGTGCAGAAACAAAAATGAAATTTACATTTGCTGCTTCACCCACTTCTGCCTCTGGCAGGGGCAAAACTTGGATTTATTTCACCAGGGCCAAAGGCTCAGTTTGACTGGGGGACTGGGAGTCTCAATGGTGCCCCTCCGAAGGCTTCATCTCGGGCAAAAACCCTGGCTAGCCCCCCTGTATGGCTCTGCCTCTGGCACCACCCAGCATGGCCTGTGGCCCTAGGAAGGCTGTCTTGAGAGAAAAGAAGGGGGGTTTTGTACGCAACAACAGCAGCAAGGATGCTGCTTGCCAAGGGGTAGAAAGGAGATAAAATCCCATCAAAAGAGGAGTGGCAAGTAAAACTGCTTGAATAAATGGAACTAGCGAAAATGACGGAAAAGATCAGGGATCAACCGACCCAAAAGTTTAAAAAGGAATGGGAGATTTATAGGCTATATTTAAAAGAACATTGTCCCCATATTAAAACTTTAGAATGCTTGTTTGTTTATTATATTCAGTGGATATAAGGAATAGCAGGTAAAAAGGTAAAGGGACCCCTGACCATTAGGTCCAGTCGTGACTGACTCTGGGGTTGCGCGCTCATCTCGCATTATTGGCCGAGGGAGCTGGTGTATAGCTTCTAGGTCATGTGGCCAGCATGACAAAGCTGCTTCTGGCAAACCAAAGCAGCACATGGAAACGCCGTTTACCTTCCCGCTGTTTATCTACTTGCATTTTGACGTGCTTTCGAACTGCTAGGTTGGCAGGAGCAGGGACCGAACAACGGGAGCTCACCCCGTCACAGGGATTCGAACCGCCTACCTTCTGATCAGCAAGCCCTAGGCTCAGTGGTTTAACCACAGCGCCACCTGGGTCCCTTAAGGAATAGCAAGTTAGGTGTAAATATTAAGGGAAACGATATACAAATGGTTGGAAATAAATTTTAAATTTTCTTTCTCATTTTTCTTTTCTTTTTCTTTTCTCCTTCTTTGGTATTTATGGTTTGTATTTGTATAAGGATTATAATATTTGTTTTATATGTTTGTGTTTTTTACAAAACTTAAATTTATAAAACTTAAGTTTTACAAAACTTAAATAAAATAACCGTAAAAAAATCAAAACTTTAGAATGCTTTGAATAACTCTCGGAACTCCGTAAGGGATATAATGCAGGCTATGTTTATTGAAAAATAGAGGAAAGTAACAAGGAAACAAAGAACCCACACCAAGGAAGTCAGAAGTCGATGGCTGAAATATTTTTGTGTTTTCGCATTGCACTGTTTTATTTCATTTTTGTTATTTGTGAGTTATGTGCTGTGTGTTTTTGTGTGTGTGTGTTTTTGTGTGTGCAGTTTATAAACCATTTTTTTATTTTTAAGGAAGGCTGTCTTGAAGAGTATGTGGCCCTTGAGCTGGAAAATGGTTAATGTAACCCTTTCCACAACACCATTTCCCCCAATCTAAGTCCCCCTTGAGCTATTTACTTGCTGGGGGTGGTGGTGGTTTAGACTGGAGTGACAGCACAGGGACTAACTCGCTTCCTCCGCCCCTCAGCACTGCTGCGAGGGCCTCAGTCCAGTTGGATCTCCCCCTGCAGCAACTTTTATCTCAAGAGAGAAACATCAGGACATCAAATGCTGGAACTCTCCAACACCTGGCCTGTTTTCGCTCTCCAGAACTAGAAGCTTACCTCTTTTCCATTTTGAGTTGACCTTGTTGGACTGAGAACAGTTGGGCTCAGAACAGTCTAGGAGGAGAAGAGAGAGCAAGGTAAAACACCCACCATAAGGCTAACAGAAGGGACCTTGCAGCCTGTTTAACCACGCACCAATGAAGCATTGTTGTTAACTACAATAACCATTCACAATAATTATCAACTAACGCATGAATCATGTTCTTAAGGCTAACTGACAGATGAACAACATCTATGATATGACGAATGATTCTGTTAAAGTGAGGGCAGCCGTAGTGGTAAGAATGATAAAACAGGGTGATCAAGTGAATTCTGGGTAGCAAAGAGTGAACACCCTTTCCCCCCCACACTTACGGTAAGGTGCATGAGTTGTATAATGGGGACTTGATAGCAATAGAGAAGAATAGAGATTATTCTCTCCTCCACCCCCGATGTCATAATGATGTCAGGCGACCCTTCCCCCCTCCCCCCACTTCATGGGTCTAACAGAGAGCTTTGCAAGGGGCTTCACTAGGCCAGAATCTCAGCTAATCGCCAGGCCTTGCAAGGTGCTCAGCAAAGCTGCCTTTTTTTTAAGAGTTCTTTGCGCAGGGCTTCTCAGGCACTGCTGATTAGCTTTCAAACCCCTTTTCGACTGAGCCTGGTCATTATCTGCCCTGCTCTTGATGGCGGGTGCAGAGAAGACGCTCACGGCATAGATGGGGAGGCCTGGTGCAGGAGATTGGACGAGATTACCCTCATGGTCCCTGTCTGTACAGGGGGAGAGAAAGGGTTAATAGGTAGACCAATAGAAAAGCCCAGAGGCGGAGCCTACCTGCTTTTAAAAGGCTTAGCCAGAGGTTTAGAGAGTTGGAAATAGACAGTTAGTTCGGTTGGTTTCTTGTGGGTGGGAAGCATAGGAGTCAGAGTGGGTTAGAGACAGAGGGAAGACAGAGAGAGTCAATCTGATTACAGTGGTACCTCTGGATGCAAACGGGATCCATTCTGGAGCCCTGTACGCACCCAGAGCAGTACTTACCCTGAAGCACCGAATCTGCGCATGCTCCCTGTGTGATTCTGCACGACATAATTCGGCACGTTTGCGCATGTGCGAATCGCCGAACCCGGAAGTAACCAAACTTCTGGGTTTGGCGCATATGTAACCCGTGTTGTACGCAACCCACACAATTCGTATCTAGAGATATGACTGTGCAGTAGGGTGATGACTTTTGCATTTTTTTTCTCAAAAATTATTTCCTGTAGCACAAATGGATGAACTTCTGCCTATTAATGACTAAAATGAGGTATAGTCCATTCAAATATTTAAAAAGGTTACGCACAAACAGTTTTTAATTTTTTTGTATGCCGTTTTACCATTTCATAAAATTGTATTAACAATTCTATATATATTTCGTATCAAATTTGGACACAACACCACATTCCACAATGGGGAGTGTTCTTAGCAACATAGGGTATACAAATGTCACACCTGCGCAAGGTAAAAGCCCCTTTTTGGGACCTCAAAACTCAGCCAGCAGACCCTGCTGGGCATGCTGGGAAAAGAACCTACAGGAGAGGTAGCAAAACATCATCCTCTAGCGGCGTCTATACTGTTACTGCAGCTGAAAAAAACGCTTCCTTGTGTGTTTGATGACCCTAGTTGCCCCTGGTCTTAGTCAGACCTTTTATCTAACCCACCAAACCACACAAGCACAAAGTCACTCGCTTTTTCTAGTAATGAGCACCATGGGGAAAAGCGACGCTGCTGGCATCACTCTGCTACGCTTCTCTTAAAGGTACAAAGCTGCTGGCCATAAGGGCCTGTTTCATTCCTGCAATCCGATTTAGGGTTCTCTCATACAAACCTCTGACTCTCCTCAGAGAACTCGTCAAAGATGCACTTTCTTGAGAGAATTGCCTGAGCCTTTCCTTCATGTCTGTAGAAGCAGGTGTAGCTGGAAACTGAAACTTCTCTGTCTCACATCTAGTGGGAGAAAGCGAGATATTCAAAGGACCACCCTCAATCTATTTGTACAGTCCCTTATTTTAACTGCCACCTTTTTTGCTTCACAAAGGCTCGCTAGCAGCCTCATCCGCCACTTGATAGCATAGGGGTGCTATGATGGTAAAAAGTTTAATTTCGGCCTCATAGTTAATGGGATAAAGGTGAATGCTTAAGTGTAGGAGCCTTATAGCTGTGGCCCCTTCAGCAAGCTTTTGAGTTCTCCAGTAATCTTTGGCCATTTCTAGATTACCTGCTTATTGAGCATACATACATGCCGATTTGCTTCAAAGGAGATTGGATGACATTGGCTATTTAATGAGCTTTCATCCCAATTCGTTTACAGGGAAGTGAAGTCAAAGCAAGCATCACTCCACACTTTATAAGTACATCTCCCTGTCCTTATCTCAATAAAAGTCTGATCTTTTGAGGAAGCAGCTACATTGTGCAAAACCTTGCAATCAAATTGCCGGTATGTGACTGAAGTAGCATCAGTCTGGAAAGCACTTTTAATCAAGCAAGAAGTTATGCTAAGCAACAGATTGGGCACCGGGAGAAGACGGGGTAGGCAAGGAAAAACAAAGCACAAAAATTGTGCTAGATCTTGTAGTCACGTCGACTGAGGTCCGGTGGATGGTGAACTAGGCAGAGAATCGATTACTTATTCATCCCAGAATCCTAGGTGTAGCTGTACCTGCTATCTGTAGCACCTGGGAGAGTTCCAAGGTGGAGACTGCAGGCTGAATAAGGTCTCTTCTTGGTGCCACGGGGATCAGGTTACATTCCTAGGAGTCTGGGATGAAGTAATGATAGGACTCAGCAAATACAGTGGTACCTCTAGTTACGAACTTAATTCGTTCCAGAGGTCCGTTCTTAACCTGAAACTGTTCTTAACTAGAGGCGTGCTTTCGCTAATACGGCACGCGATTTCCGTTCTCATCCTGGGGCATTAACTTGAAGTAATTATTCCGGGTTAGCGGAGTTTGTAACCTGAAGCATTTGTAACTCAAGGTACCACTGTAAAACATTTTAGTGTGTTGTAAAGTGCAATATACAAATGTGACACTGGATGGCGACAGTGCGGTGTTTTTTAATTTTTTTTTTTTAAAAAGCATTTTCACAGGATTTTTAAAAAAGAAATATGTGTGTAAATTCCACCATGGCTTCTTTACCTAGTTCAACATCCAAAATTTTAATCCCTGTTTTTGCTTACACAAAGGCACCACTGTTTCTTTTTACTTCTGTGCTCCGCATAAAAAGGAACCCTGAGTTGCATGCCACAAGGGCTGTATATCCTCAGATATGATGAGACGGAGGTCTCAAGAGTGGCATTAGGCTCCCCAAGCCTGGGGATCCCCTAAATCAGAGGTGACAAACCTCTGCCCTGCCATTGCATGTAGCTGTTGAAAACGGAGAGCACTCAGGCCTGCTGGGAGATGGGGATGACGACTCACAGTCATCGCAAAAGAGATAAAGAGCCCTGGAACTCTGGGTCCTCCCTTTGGGCTAGGCTCTATGTGTTTGGTTTTACTAATCAGGACTCCCTTGTCAATCCCAATTTAAGACCTATAGGAATAAAATAAGAGGGTGATGTATTCAAAATTATTGGGGAGTGGGACTGAGGGCAGGAAGGCCCTTAATGAAATCCAAAAGCCCTGCCCCACTGACTTGCCCATTGTGGTCCAATGATGGTTCCCTGCAGCCTCAAAACAGTAGCTAAGATGCCATTAAAAGGGTTGTTGGGGAGGGGAAAGAGGGCCACAAGTAAGCCAAGCATTGTTACAGAGCAAAAGCAGAAGGCAGGTACCTGTCCAGTATGCTTCCGATACCCTAGAAGTGAAAAGAGCAAAGACAATTTAGCTACATTTTGCACACGGTATAATTTCAATTTAATGGGTGACATCCAATGTTAATAATACTCAGCCATTGGTTTCAATGGGTCTGCTCAGAGATTGACTTTGCAGGACGTCAACTATATATACCGTGTTTCCCACATTTTAAGACACCGTCTTATAATTTTTTTACTCAAGAAAATAAGCCTATGGCTTATTTTCGGTGTGTGTGTGTGTGTGTGTCTTAGTATGGTTCTTGCCTCCTCCTGCCGCGACCGGTGTTGCTGCTGCTGGGCTGGCAGCACCCTGCGAAGGCAGGAGAAGCCGGCCAGACCGCTGGGGGGGTGGGGTAGAAAAAAGTTCGGAGTGCGTCCCAATGGCAGCACTCCTCATGCGCCACAAAAGCTACCAAACAACTGGGGGGGGGGAGCTTAGAAAGGCGGCCGCTCCTCATGCACCTGATGGCAGCGCTCCTCATGCACCACAAAAAGGACGCAGAAAGCCGGCAAACAACTGGAGGGGGCTAAAAAGCAGTGAAGCGGCGGCCGCAGCTTTAAATGGCTCACTAGGGCTGCCGAGGCTAGATCGCGCCTTCTGTCCCGCGCCTGCGCTGCGTGCCAGGTTTTGCCCGATCCGTCGGGGAGCAGGGAGCGCTCAGAATCCGGTGAGGGGGTCTTTCTTCCTATTCGGGCGCCCGAGCATCGCCGCTCGAGAGGCCGGAGGCTCTCGGCGGGGTGGTCTGGAGGAGCGATCGCGAGCTCTTGGCTGGCTGGCTGGCTTTCTTTTTGTTGCTCACGGAAGGCGGAAGGGGCCAGCAGGGCTCCCGCCACCGTCAGTCGCCCCGCCGCCCCTCTGCCTCGGGCCATGCAGCCCACAACGTTCCGGCAGCGCGGCTCCCGCTGCCGTCAGTAACCCCGGCGGCGCGGAAGGGCTAGCGGACCTCCGGCCGCCGCTCTGCCTTGGGCCATGCGGCCCACAATGTTCTGGCGGCGCAGAAGGGGCCAGCAGGGCTCCCGCTGCCGTCAGTCGCCCCGGCGGCGTGGAAGGGCCAGCGGACCTCCGGCCGCCGCTCTGCCTTGGGCCATGAGGCCCACAATGTTCTGCCGGCGCGGAGGGGCCAGCAAGGCTCCCGCCGCCGCTCTGCCTCTGGCCATGCGGCCCACAACATTCTGGCGGCGTGAAGGGGGCCAGCAGGGCTCCCGACGCCGAGAGGTTTCCCCGTCCGGGCGCTCGGCCCAAGTGGAAAAAAGTCCTGGGAAGAGCGGGGAGGCTCCCAGCGTGGCTCGCCTGGCGACGGGCTCAATTCATGCACCCCCTCCCATCTGGTCTCAAGCCTCTCTGAGGCTCTAAAAGAAAGCAATATGGTACGTCTTATTTTCGGGGTATGTCTAATATTTCGCGAATGCATAAAGACCCTGCCATGGCTTACTTTCTGACTACGTATTAAAAAAGGGGAAACACGGTATATATACTGTATATATATATATATATATATATATATATATATATATATATATGAACTATTGTTTGTCTCTTTGCTATGTTCCAATGCCCTTTTATTGATTTTACACTGCTTTGTGCGGCTTACACTGCTTTGTGCGGCTTTGTATTAATTTCTGTGCTAGGCTGCTACTGCATTGATTGTTTTATCCAATTATATTTGTTTTTAATTTATTTTAAGTTGTGAACTGTGTAGAGTGCAGTTAATTGGGTGGTATGTAGTTACAAAAAAATGGATGAACAACGCTAGGGTCGGGGAAAAGCCGGGTCAATTTCACCAGCATACTTGGATCTCCAATTGTAAACTTACCCTACATGACTTCACAATGGAGAACTGAGGTCACGAGCACACTATCATTAAAGCACACAGCTTCAACCAAAGAATCCTGGAAACTGTAAGCTAGTTTCCTCCCTATGGCATATATCTAGCTAAACTCGAAGTCCCTAAGCACTGGAGGGCCTTGGGCTGATGTCATGGCCTCCCCTCAGCTGGCAGATGCAGCAGTTGTGCTATCGTATAATAGAAGGGCAAGGAATGTCAGTTATATGACAGTCATCAAAGTCTCTTGTCAGTCATAGAAACCTCTTGTCTTCAGTGCCAAGATTACAACTGCTGAATTTACATGGTTCAGCATTCCATCAATTACCTCATCCATTTCAGTCTGCTTTACATAACTTGGTTTGCATTTTATGTTTGTATATAAAGGGTAGGAATAAAGTGATAATCAATTACAAAATAACTTGACAGTCACATGTCCACTAGCTTCTTTGGCTTCAAAAAACATGGGATTATAGCCAACGCTATAGTCCAGAGGTCGGCAACCTTCGGCCCATGGGCCGTATCCAGCCCACGGAGGCCGTTTATCCGGCCCATGGGCTGCCCGTGAACCGAGCCGCCTGCTTGGCGAGTCCCCCGTACGCTGCGCTAAACCGGTGCAGCATGGCGTGGGGACTCATCAAGTGGCACCGGAAATGGCGCCTGTGCCAAAAATCGCATTTGCGCATGCCCAGACGCCGAAAATCGCTTAGCGCAGGCACCATTTCTGCCATCTGTGCAGCCGCAGAAGCGATTTCCAGTGCTGTGGACATGCGCAGATGCCATTTCTGGCGTCACGCTGTGCCCGTCCGGCCCATGGCCGGATAACCTTGTCAGCGCCTGCTATAGTCATTCTACCCTTTGCTGTTGTTCAAGAGACATGAGACTTTGAAAGTGGTGTCATTTCACACACACACACACACACATACCCCTTTGCAATTCCAACTCATTCTGAGAAGGATGAGGGATGCCTACGCAATGAGAGCAACTTACTTGCAAAAAAATCAACCATCAGTGGCCATTTTTCTTATTAAACCATTACGTATTATCACACATGCAGTGAGTTGCTGGCCAGCCGCCTCTGCCAACCAATTTGTGCTGGCTATGAATCAATATCGGATTGGAATACCAGCTCCTAAAAATTCATTTGCTGCTTGGCCACCCTTATCTGCCATCTCAACAATCAAGTCACCGATGCAGGATATTTCTGTCATGAACACATTCTGGTTCAGAATACTAGACCTACCTCCAAGAATTCATCTGCTGATTGATTGCCCTTCTTTTCTATCTCACCAATCAGATCGCTGATGTAGGATATTTCATCCTCAAATTTGTTTGCATAATCTTTTCTTCTCTTCTCCACCTCTCTTTTTATGTCTTCCAACCTCGCCAGCTGGCGTTGCTCTTGTTCCTCCAAAAACTGTCGCTGGTGTTGGAATTCAGACACAATCTCCTCCCTCTTGGCTTCTGCCTCTTTCTACAAATGACAATGGGATGTTCTAACAGATTGCCCAATCCAGATCCTAATCATATCACATTGGAATACATATCACGTACTCAGTGGGCGGTTTTCCTGGAAAAATAGGTGCGGGTACTCACCATGAAATTGTTATAGCGTCACACTTTTTAACAACAACAAAAAGAGGTGCCGGTACTGCGTACCCCCCTGGGGGGGAAAGCACTGCACGTACTTGGAATTAATCAATTAATCAATTAAAGTCTCTTTCAGGTGTTCACATCAGATGTTAAGAAAACATATGAGGAGGGTGTTAAATGAGCACACCAGCCATTCATTGAACAGAAACTAAAATGGGATATAGGAGAACATTAAAATATTTCAACTCCTGTGACTGTAATTTTTAAACTTACGGAAGACGGAAAGGGAGAAAGAAGGAAGGAAGTAGAGAGGGAAAGAAAGAATAAGAATGAGGGAGAGGAAGAAAGATGAGAAGGACGGAAGGACGGAAGGAAGGAAGGAAGGAAGGAAGGAAGGAAGGAAGGAAGGAAGGAAGGAAGAAAAGAGGGAGCAGGAGGGAGAGAGGAAGGAAAGAGGGGAGAGAAGGAAAGAAAAAGAAAGAGGGAGAGAAGACGGAAAGGGAGAAAGAAGGAAGGAAGTAGAGAGGGAAAGAAAGAATAAGAATGAGGGAGAGGAAGGAAGGAAGGAAGGAAGGAAGGAAGGAAGGAAGGAAGGAAGAAAAGAGGGAGCAGGAGGGAGAGAGGAAGGAAAGAGGGGAGAGAAAGAAGAGTAGGAAAGAAGGAAGGGAATAAAGAAGGAAAGAAAAAGAAAGACGGAGAGAAGACAGAGATAAAGAAGGAAGGAAGGAGAAGGAAAGAAAGAATAAGAACGAGAGAGAGGAAGAAAGAAAGGGAAGGGGGGGGTCGCCACCTTGATTCAGCGCCAGAAAAGAGCGCGAAGGGACCCAGGGGCAAAAAGCATTTCCCGTGCAGCATGAGGCAGCGGGAGTCCGTTTTAGCAGACGTGTGTAAAGCCTCACAGTTGCACGTTCATGAGGCTGAGCCGCTGCTGAGCTCACGTTCATGAGGCTGAGCCGCGGCAGGAGGAGGAGGAGGTGAGGCAAGAGGTGGAGGAGGCGGCTTGTCGGGTCGGTGCCCGGCAGCACCGTACGGAGAGTGCCGAGCCTCTGCGACGCAGCAGTGCTCTGTAGCACTTTGAATCCTCCTCCTCCACGCGATGCTGCTGGGTGCTTTGTCTGTGCTGCAGCAGCAGCAGCAGCCGTTTCCAGGCGCCGAGCCGTGGCAGGAGGAGGAGGATTCAAAGTGCTACAGAGCACTGCTGCGTCGCAGAGGCTCGGGACTCTTCATGCGGCACTGCTGGGCACTGACCCGGCAAGCTGCCTCCTCCTTCTGCTGTGGCTCAGGGCGCTCCACGCAGCGCTGCTCCGGCCGCCTTTCTACCCCCCCCCCAGGCCCCAGCTGTTTGTCGGCGCTTTGTCAGCGCGGCGCTTCAGCAGCAAGGTCCCGCTGGCTGGGGCGCTCGGCGGGCCACATGACGAGGTCTGGCGGGCCGGATTTGGCCCGCGGACCTTGAGTTTGACACCCGTGCCTTATAGGGTTGCCACACTCAATAGAAGACAGGACTTCTGTGCCTTTAATTGCCCTGCTCTCTTTTGAGTCTGGAAACCCTAAAGAGAAACCAGCAGACCCTTTGCTTGGAAATTAAACAAAGGGTCTGCTGGTTTCTCTTGTAAGGTTTCCAGACTCAAAAGAGAGCAGGTCAATTAAAGGCACAGAAGTCCTGTCCTCTATTGAGTCTGGCAACCCTAATGCCTTAAAAGGAGGAGTCGTGCCAATTCTTACCAATAGCTCCTGGCATGGCTTCTCACCATTTGATTTAACCGACAGAATCTTGTTTCTTTCTTTTTTCAGTTCCTTTAGATGTCCAAGTAGTATACCCTAAGGACAGACAATGGATGATACGGTAGATTTAAAGTTTCTGCAGACTGAGAATGTTTTATTTGCAACAAGCAGCAGACTTGAAAATGTTTAGGGTGGGGCAGAGGGAGCCTGCAGCTGACCAGAAGTGGCTGGGCTCTCAACTTCCATCAGCGGCAGTGGCACAGGTCCGAGTAGGGTTGCCAGACTCAATAGAGGACAGGACCTTTGTGCCTTTAATTGCCTTGCTCTCTTTTGAGTCTGGAAACCTTAAAGAGAAACCAGCAGACCCTTTGCTTGGAAATTAAACAAAGGGTCTGCTGGTTTCTCTTTAAGGTTTCCAGACTCAAAAGAGAGCAGGGCAATTAAAGGCACAGAAGTCCTGTCTTCTATTGAGTCTGGCAACCCTAGGTCCGGGAGAAGTGGCCAAAACACACCCAACTCCCACACCCTCCACACAAAAAGCAGGACGGTGCTTAAAACACACACCACACAATACTGGGGATCCATCCAGGCTCTTTTATAAAGTCTGGATTTTTTTTTTTAAAAAAAAGTTGTCCTTTTTTAAAATTAGCACTTCATGTGGCAACCTGCAAAAAAATATATATCCAGAAAACGAAAAGGCAACCATTTCACTATAAATGCTATGTGCAAGGAAGACCCTGAGACAGAAACAGCTGTGGCTGCTTAAGACAGGAATTGCCAGCCTTTGGGGGCCAATGGACACCTTGGAATTTTGAGGAAAAATTACTGTAAACCCCAGTCACAAAATGGCTGCCAGACTTGAAAGAGGATGGCCCACAAAATGGTGGGGGGAGGCTGCCCACTACTGGGGGCGAAGGGTGGGTCTCTCTGGAAGTACCAAAGATCAACCTTGGCAGAGAGCTCCGTGAACCACTATCACGTGACGTTTCAAACAGGATTGGCACAGTGTGGTTTGAAGCTAACCCTGATTGTAGATTTGAAACACCAGCTCTGAAAAGAGGAGAAATATACTAAGTAAGCTATCTGAAGAAGTGTGCATGCACACGAAAGCCCATACCAATGACAAACTTAGTTGGTCTCTAAGGTGCTACTGGAAGGAATTTATTTTTTATTTTGTTTCGACTAAGTGAAGTGTTCACCTTCTTCTGGGGGGGGGCGCTACTCACCTGTGACCCTCAAGGTGCTGCTACGCTACAACTCCCATCACCCCTGGCTGGGTTTAATGGGAGTTGGGCTCAAAACACTTGGAAGTCCACAGGTTCCCTTTCCCTGTTGTATATCATCGTTATATCACAACTGCACCAGCCATACACATCACGCTACTGCATTCTTTGCTAAAATGCACCAAGTCATTTTACCTTGTAATCTGCAGCAGCTGTTTCTGCAGAAATAACACGGTGGTTTCTGTGAGCCTTGGATCTCTCGCAGAACATACAAATAAGGGTATTTTCTGTTTTGCAGAAGAGACTCAGAGGCTTCCTGTGCTCCTTGCACATTTTCTCCCTTCCTGGACTTTGCTCCAGCTGCAGGCGGAGCTGCTTAGCTGCTTCCACCATGTTCGCCAGGCGCCGGTTGGGTTTTAGGCTTTGCCAGGAAGCTTTTCTTCTGCAATCCGGGCAGCAAATGGAAGCTCCCGATCTTTTCCAATACTTAGTGATGCAGGATCGGCAAAAGTCGTGCTGGCACTCCGTGATCATTACTGGATCCTTGAAATAATCCAGACAAATGGAACAAGTGACTTCATCCTGAAGGTGTTTTGCAGGATCCGCGGTAGCCATGATCGCCGAAGCAGCAACAGCAGCAGCTGTTTTCCGGGAGCTGGAGGAGAAAAGGGAAGGTGAGTTTCGCTTTCGTGTTCCTGCAATCGGGCGTCTCTTTTCCCCAGGCAGACTCACAAGCAGGAAGCCTGGGCGAAGAGGAAGGAGTACGTTTATGTATTTTGACCCTAGTTAGCAGATTACTAATTAACTCAAAAGTATGAAGTCGCTTTATTGGGTCACAGCTGCTGGCCAGGTTTCAGTCAATAGTACTCTCTTGCAAGATGCAGCCCAAACACTTTCTCCGTTTGAAATATCTAGCATTGTGATAGTGGTGAAGGAAAAAAACTGCAAAGCTTGCTTCGTTAGCACCGTTATGTATCTTTAAGCGCCAGGCGGTGAAGGGACAGGATCTCGCTCCCGCTCTCCATGGGCTGAGTGTAGCTTTGCAGTTTGGGCCAGCGAGTCTGGCTGTTAACCAGAAGGTTGGTGCACAAGGGACGGCTGTGGGCAGGATTCCTACATTGCAGGGGGTTAGACCAGATGACCCTTGGGGGTCCCCCTTCCAACTCTTCAATTCTGTGACTCAATCAAAATAATATAAAATAGTGGCAAGATTTCAAAGTGGCCAACCTGGGGGGGGGGGGTAGTTCTACTAGCAGACTCCTAGCACTCCTCCATTTACAGCAAGGGTCTTGCAGGGATTGACCTCTGAAGCATGCTCAACCGTCCCATATTCAAAGTAATATATTAAATAAATTTGAAAAGGGAAAGGACAGAAGAGTGTGCCTTCACACAAATACTCCTATCTTGAAAACATGCATCTTAAAACAAAATATTGCCACCCACACTGTTATTTTTCTGGCGCAATTTTAAGATGTTCCTTTACTCGCAGGCATTTCGTAACATGTGAGGGGGGTGATATAGGCCTGGTTAAGTGGTTGTCCTGGTTGCGTTATTTTGCTGGGATGGTGACTTTAAAAAATTATTATTATTACGCTATGAACATTTTCTTTATCATTTTTGATCACAATGGTTCTTTTGATCTACAATTTATCTATAATGTTTAGCATGCATGGAATCTTTTAAAGAATCCTTGTTAAAATTCATCTTGTTTGCTTTCGCCCAGTTGTCTAATCTGTTAAGGTCATTTTGAAGTGTGATCCTGTCCTCTGGGGTATTAGCCACCCCTCCCAATTTGGTGTCATCTGCAAACTTGCTCAGGATGCCCTCAAGCCCATCATCCAAGTCATTGATGAAGATGTTGACTAAGACTGGGCCCAAGACAGAACCCTGTGGCACCCCACTAGTCACTTCTCTCTAGGATGAAGAGGAGCCACTGATGGGCACCCTTTGGGTCGGTCAGTCAGCCAGTTACAAATCCACTGAATGGTAGCATTGTCTAGCCCACATTTTACCAGCTTCTTTACAAGAATATCATGGGGCACCTTGTCAAAGGCCTTGTTACTATTCGTTCCGCACCCTTCCCAAGCTCCTGCGCCTTTAAGTGTTTCCCGGCAGGCAGGAAAAGAATAGTCCAGTAGTATTTGCCAGCATTGTATATCCAGGGTGGGGTAAAGTGCACCTGAACACCCCCCCCCCATGCCTCTTAAACACATTTATTTATTTAAAGTATTTCAGGAAAAGCTTGCAAAGCAGTGGGCATAAAATTGCTGCAAGCAACACCGATATAACGACGACGACGACGATCAGAAAACAGCTGTTTGCTTTCTTCTCCCTTAAGGAAACCACCTGGTGGTTGTGGCAGCAAACCCAGCTCATTTCCTTATTTCCAGTTTTTTTAAACGCCCCGCTCCCTTTTTTTCTGTTGGTTGGTTATAATCCAGATGGGTGCCTTATTGGAGAGCTGACGCAGCCGGCAGAGATCTCCCATTGGGAGCGCTGTGCGGGGCGGAGTTAGGCCGCTGCTGAGCTCTCTCCTTATGCTGGGCCGGGCCGGGCTTTTGCCTTGCAGGTCGGCTGATGATTCCCGGGGGTCGGACGCTGTATTTTAGCAGGCGAGAGCAAGAGGGGAGCAGAGCAAGGTAGGTGGGCGGGCGGGCGGGTGGAGAGAGAGCTGCAGGCGACATGGGCGGAGATGGGGCAGCTGAAAAGCCATGGAAGGAACCCCGGGAGGTCCGAAGCGTGGTCTGCTTAAGAGGTTTTGCTTTTCTAATTTAAACTGGTGGCAGTGTGGCGTAGTGGTTAGAGCGCTGGGGGGGGGGTAGGTTCAGAAAAGAGCAGCCAGAATGATCAAGGGGGTGGAGGAGTGACTCCCCTAACAAGGAAAAGCTGCAACGTTCGGGGCTTTTTAGTGCAGAGAAAAGGTGACGTGAAAGAAGCATTTAAAATTGTTAATGGCACGGAAAAATGTTTTTCTCCCTCTCGCACAGCTCTAGAACTCGTGGGCATCCCGAGAAAGAAGGTTCAGGTCCAGCTTTAGGATTGGTCACTGTTTGGAGCCGTCACAGTGTTTCAGCCTCGCCTACCTCGCAGGGTTGTTGTGAGGTTAAAATGGGGGCATAGCTGCCAAGTTTTCCCTTTTCTCACGAGGAAGCCTATTCAGCATAAGGGAAAATCCCTGTAAAAAAGGGATAACTTGGCAGCTATGAATGGGGGTGGGATGGGAGAGAGGAAGCACGTGTGTCACCTTGTGCCCATTGGAGGAAGGTGGGGTCAAAAAGTACTATAAATTAATAAAACAATTAAGGGGGGGAGGCTTGTCTAAGGGATACACATTGTGTGGGTTTTTCCTCTATTGAAGCATCCCTGTAGAAAAACTATAGACTGCAAATGCGCCATGCATTTAAAGTATATCCCCCCCCAAAAAAATAGAATCATGGGAACTGTAGTTTACCCCTCACAGAACTACAATTTATTAAACTACATTTCCCACCATTCTTTTGGGGAAAAGAAATAGGCAATGTGTGTGCTTTAAATGCAAGGGGTGTACACCTAGAAACAAATTGTATTGGGCCACAAATAAACCAAATGAATAATAATGTTTTCCTATAATAATAACGTTTTGGCATTTTTGTAGTTTTTGCTTGGTGTAAATGCTGCAAGACAGATTCAAAGTAATTAAGACAGGCTCAACCCTTGACAATAACTTCATCAGCCCAGTAGTTTGCAACAAAGAAGGAAAAGGAACCAACTTTGTTCCACTTTATGAAAGCGTTCCTGCCAGGGTATTTAGACTCATCCATCCTCTTCTACTCCCCCAAGCCCAGGAAAATAATTATTTAGTGCTCAAATTTAGTGCTGGGGGGGGGGGGCGTTCCCTGGGAAAGGAGCAGGCCTAGAGGAAAACTGCTCAGTGTGGATGAGGCCTTATTAGAGGCAGTTCTGCCAGTTTATAATCCGCCTTTAACCGTTTGCAGATGGCTTTAGTGTTAATGACTTCGGGTACTTTCGGATGGCGGCTTTGCATTGCAAATGAGAATATTCAGATATTGCACCTAGGTTATTGGCAGCAATGTTTTAAGCAACATCAGATTTCCTCCTTAAAAGTTAAATTTGGATTAAAGGGAAGTGGGCTGGCAATTATATGCTGATGTTGCATAACAATTTGTTGTATGTTTTTATGCCGATGTTGTATGAACTCTGTAGTACCCGCCCCCCCCCCATAAACACCCATCCTTCATCCTTAAACAGCATACAGTATGATAGGGCACATTGGGCTGCAACCCTGTACTGTACACACAATAGGATCAGGTTGCTTGAATAAATCTTTAATAGTGCGTCCTTCATCAGTATGGCCAACCTGCTGAATGCAGCGAGAGTCTGCATTTATTTTACAATTATTGTCATAAAACTTGTAAGCGGCTTACAAAAAGAATAAAGTAATAAGCAGTAAAAAAGTGTAAAAGCAATTAAAGGTAAAGGGACCCCTGACCAGTCGTGGCCGACTCTGAGGTTGCGTGCTCATCTCGCATTATTGGCCAAGGGAGCCAGCGTATAGCTTCCAGGCCATGTGGCCAGCATGACAAAGCCGCTTCTGGCAAACCAGAGCAGCACACGGAAACACCGTTTACCTTCCCGCTGTAGCGGTTCTTATTTATCTACTTGCATTTTGACGTGCTTTTGAACTGCTAGGTTGGCAGGAGCTGGGACCAAGCAACGGGAGCTCACCCCGTCACAGGGATTTGAACCGCCGACCTTCTGATCAGCAAGCCCTAGGCTCAGTGGTTTAACCACAGCGCCACCTGGGTCGGTGCAATTATTACACTTAAAAAAAACAAAAAACTTAAATCAACAGTAAGCTAAAAACCAGATTAAAGCACATGTCAACTTTCTGCATGTCAGGATAGGCTTCCCCAAACAAATATGTTCTGAGCAAGTACCGAAAAGTGAAGGCGCCTGCCTGATGTCAATAATTTGCTCCGTTAAATGTTTCAGGGAAACTATTCAACACATACGTTTGTCCCTCTAAGAGTTAAAACCACCTTCAAACACAGCTGTTGGAACTTCCCATCACTCCCTCCATCGCAATCTAGTTCTCCCATAAGGCAACCACTTCCTGGTTGCAGAAAGGAGACGCCCCTCTCTGTAAGCAAAGGAAAACTAAACTTTGTTCCTCTGCGTTGCAGCTAGAAGACGCCAATGGCTGCGCCGAACCCAGAGAAAAGCCTCCAGGATGAAGCCACCTGTTCCATCTGCCTGGATTATTTCCAGAACCCGATGATGGTCATCGACTGTGGGCACAACTTCTGCCGGGACTGCATTGCCCAGTGCTGTGAAGGGTCCATTGCCAACGTGTTCTCCTGCCCGCAGTGCAGAAAACCCTTCCCTTGGCAGAACCTGCGGCCAAACAGGCACCTGTGGAATATCGTTGAGCTGGCCATGCAGTTCAGCATGCGGCGAGCCAAGGAGTCGGGAGAACAGAAGCTCTGCAAGAAACACCAGGAGCCCCTGAAGCTCTTCTGCGAATACGATCAAACGTCCATCTGCGTGGTTTGTGACCGGTCCAAGCTGCATAAATATCACAATGTGATTCCTATAGAGGAGGCTGCTCAGGTTTACCAGGTAACGTGGGTGGCTGAGAGGGGCTCGTAATTTTGGGGGGGGGAGGGGGGAGATTTTCAATCATGTTTTTCATACAGTGATTGCTAAAAACAATAATGTTTGATTCCCAAGGGAGGGTCAGTTAACAGCCGAGCTTGTTGCCAAGGTGACAAAATGAAGGTTACAAATGCAAAGGATAAGTGAAGGGTTGATATAATTATGTACAAAGTGGAGGCACTGCTTATCTCTTGGCTACTGCAAACTTTTTCAGTTGCTGATTAATGGGAATTTAGATGAAGAAAAAAACTTTAAAACCTGCCTGGTGTTTGAGCACCACAAATACAGAAAAAGGAACGGCATCTATTGTATCTCAGCGAGTGGGTGGCTGGAAGAAAGCCGGTCTTATTTGAAGATTGTGTGTGAAATATGCCAGAGGAGCGGTTTTAGATTAGTTTAATACAGCATGGAATGCAAATTAGCAATCTGATGGTATTTAGATGTTGTTCCAGCACTGAGCTTAAATAATTTTCTCTCGCATGTACTGTAGCTGCTTATTTGAGAAGGACATGGTGAATGGCTCAAAAACTGTGTTATTTGCATCTGTCTTAGGAGAAAATACACCACTGCTTGCAAACTTTGAAAGAAGAGAGAGACAAGATTTTATCATTTAAATTAGATGCAGAGAAGCCAAGCCAGGATCTGCTGGTAAGTGCAAGCACAATCGGAAGTTGGTTTTTAATTTGTATATGGCGTTTCTACATTTCTGTGTTGGGAATTTCAGCTTTGCATGTGTTATCCATGCAGAGTGCCAGTTTTTAAAACCCCAAGACTACCAGTTTATCACCTTTAGCTGTTTGATCCAATTCAGTAAAGTGTACACCTGGAATTGATGTGAGTTCAGTTCAGGTTTTGTATAACAGCAATTAATCAATTTGTATACAGGAGAGAATCTTTTGAGTATCTATTTTTATTAATGTTTAACTGTTTGGCGTTTTATTATGTTTTTGTATGTGCTGGAATCTGCCCAGAGTGGCTGGTAAAACCCAGCCAGATGGGTGGGGTACAAATAATACTATTATTATTATTGCTACTTTTAATAATACATGCATATATACACTCTCACAAGACATATAGATTGCCTAAGGTGAGCAATAATAGTACTTAAACTTTTCTTGTTACAAAGTCTAGATCAGGCATCCCCAAACTTCGGCCCTCCAGATGTTTTGGACTACAATTCCCATCATCCCTGACCACTGGTCCTGTTAGCTAAGGATGATGGGAGTTGTAGGCCAAAACATCTGGAGGGCCACAGTTTGGGGATGCCTGGTTTAGATTCTTAAGATTTCAGGAACGGATTAAATTCGTAAGTCGAGGCACCACTGTACTATGTTATGGTTTCTAAACATCCCCACAACTTTTATCTATGTTAAAGCTTGTTCATGCTCACTAAATAACATTCCCTATACTTTCGTAATATGCTTGCTTGGAGACATACACATTTCATCTGGATAATGCCGATTCTCAATTTGCTTTGATGAACCCATCCTGACATTAGTACATCGGCTTATGATTCTTCTTATCGTGACAGCCATATAACCACCTCATCATGTTTGGAGATTCCATCATCCAAAACTTACAGGCCGCTGAGAAGATGAGCAAAACTTTCAGTACCTTTATCACTCACCTCACATGACAAATTTCAGCTAAATGGGGGTTTCCCAAACTTGGTTCCCCAGCTGTTTTTGGGCTACAACTCCCATCATCCCTAGGCAGCAGGACCAGTGTTCAGGGATGATGGGAATGGTAGTCCAGAAACGGCTAGAGACCCAAGTTTGGGAAACCCTGGGCTAAACTTTAACCTCAGACATTAGAGTTATAAGTTCCAACGTGGTTCTGTGTTTTATAAAAAAAAAAACCTTTCAACCTGGTGCATTAAGTTGATACCTGTTGCCCCCCCCCCAAGTGTTATGAGCATGCTTCATGCACCTGTGAACTAGCCCTTGGCAGCTGGATTCTGAAAGTAGCGACTTTACAAGAGCATCTAATTATAATCTGTTCGATGAGTTTCAGTTTCAGCTGGTGTTTCACAACACCAGCTTCTCTTTCTGCAAAAGAAGACATGGCAACACACATCTACAACTCGGTGCAACACCATTTTGCTTTATATGCAATGGAAGCAGCCTGGGGAACAGCTGGATTTTGACATTGCAAAGCAGGTGAAAGGACCTTTTAGCCCTGCAGGGGTTGCTGAGCTACACTTTCCATCAACCAGCGGGCCAGGGATGTTGGGGGTTATAGTTCAGCGACTTCTGGCAGGCCAAAGGACGCCCGTGCCTCTCGCAGAGACATTTGATAGCGCGCTGGAACACACAAAATGGCGCGTTGTGTGTCAAGGTGCTTTCCAATGGGTGGGTAAGAAATATTATGAATTAAAAAACAGTGTCGCCGTCCCCCTCCCCACTGTTTGCACCTGTCCCAATCAGGCAGAAACCGAAGCCGAGAGGCAGAAGCTTATGTTGGAATTTCAGCAGCTCCACCAGTTTCTAGAGAAAGAAGAACAACTCTTGTTAACCCAGCTGCAGAAGCTGGAGATAGAGATAGAGAAGAAGAAGGAAGAGCATGCAGCTAAATTTTCCGAGGAGATTTCCCATATCAGCACCCTAATTGGCGAGCTGGAGCAGAAGGGTCAGGAGCCGCCAGGTGGGCTGATGCAGGTAACACTGTAAATCAATAAATGCCATTATTTAAGGGCCGTAGCACAGTGATAGCACATGCAGAAGAAAGTCTCGGGTTCAGCTCCCGGCATCTCTGTGCCGGAGGGGAGGCTTTGCCTGAAATCTTGGGAGAGCTGCTGCCAGTCAGAGTAGCCAATACTGAGCTAGATGGACCAATGGCCTGATATGTTCCTTGTTATTTCCCATTTTGTTGCATCCTCCTCATTTGGCCTTCTCGCTCCTCTCGCCGCATTCCTCCAGTGGCGCATCGTTGCGGGGTTAACACCTTTCCTGATCTCTGGAAGCCCAGTATTTTGAACCTGGGGGGAAAGATGACCTGAGTTTCTGCTGGTGTTGTGTGTCCAAAGCAGGGCCTTCTTCCCCCTCAGCAGAGCAAGATCTTAGCCTGTACTGTGTGGTTTGTTGGCATCCATCTGCCTCGAGAGACAATGGAGTGCGTCTCCGGGGGGTGAAGTCAAACGGCTGTATTAGTTACCTCCCTGGGATACAAGCCTGGGCAGGGTGTATGAAGGTCCTGGGCTGCCTAGACGACAAGATCCCCCCACTCTCAGCCTCATGGATGCTGTTGAAAGGAAAGCAGAGCAATACATTTGGCACCTGCTTGGCTGCAGGAGTTGCCAGAAGGAGGTGTACAAGGTGACTTAGGGACTCCACTCCGGATTTGTGTAGGGTTTACTCCAGGGGGTCAGCAACCTAAGGCCCATGGGCCACAAGCAGCCCACAGGGGTCATTTAACCGGCCCATGAGCCGCCTCCAAACCGAGCCACTAGGTGAGCCCCCACGCGCTGTGCTAAACCGGTGCGGCACGGGGACTCGCTTCCGCAGTGCCGGAAATTGCGGGCTCACGTGCGAGCGCAATCTGGCCAACAGAGGGATGGATCTCTGCTGGAGTGAAGCGGCCCGGGCGAGGTAAAGCTTGCCGACCCCTGGTTTACTCCTTAGGCTTCTCTTCTCCCAAAGATATCCCGCAAGGCATTAGCTATTGTGCTATGCATCCACAAAAAGACTTGAATTGGTTTGTTAATGCCGCCAAACTGAAACGAATGCTTTGCGGGTTGAAAGCAAAATGAGCTGGGAAGGTAGCAGGTAGTTGATGCAGCAACCTTTTGTCTAGGCCTGGTCAGTCCCTGGATTAGGGGCCACCAGGGAAACCTATGAATGCCGTTTCGAGTTTTATGATGTAAGCAAAGGATATAAGATGAACCCCTGTAGAAATTAATTGGACAACCTAACCTCTCTGTCTTGTCTCCTCTTTTTCTCGCTAGGATATTGGAAGTATCTTCAACAGGTATGAGGCCGTTCTTCCTGTTGCCATTTCTCCACCCTTCACAGAAGGCCATTCTAGTAATGTTCTGCATGCGTGCCAGGATCAAAAGCAGTATGTCTGAGTGGGAGAGTGTGATTTTCAGTCCTGGTCCTGGTGGCAGGCTTTTCAAAACCATCTGCTAAGGAGGGAATGCTGTACTACGTAGGCCTTTTTTATATATACAACATTTTTTATTAATTTTTTTCCCAGTTTGTACATCTCAAAATAAACATTTTACATCATGCCATGAAACAATGGACTTAACCTCCTTCGCTTTTCATGATTCTTCTTGCTCTCTTATTCTATAAGTTAAACCTACTGCTTCCGCAAATTCTATCATCTTAAAGTTGCCAACCTTCCTTACTAGAGATCTTGCTCACTTTCCATCTTTGGGCTTGGACTACGTCGGCTGTTGGTCTGATCCACCGGGATGCTTCTTGCATCCTTCCCCTTCTACCTAGATTTCTCTGAATTTTCACTAGCATGTGCCCCTACCCCACACCCTACCCCACACCCAAAGTTGCAAATCCATTGGCCAATGTCCTAGTTCACCTTCGTTCAGCTTGGCCAGCTGTTTACAGTATGTAGATACATTCTGCGCCTGATGTTCTGAGAAGCTGCGGGTTTAATAAAGATTTCTTTTCCTGCGGCTTCCTGTTTGTTAAACCTCTAGGTGCAAGAGGGGCAAATTTCAGTTTCCTACTCCACCTGATTCTTCGGAGCTCAGTACAATGGTTCAGGAATTCTCCAAAGAGAGTGCTTCACTGCAGGGCAAACTGAGGAAATTCAGAGGTACTAAATGGGTTTCTGAAGCTGATCGCTGGGGTGGGAATTTTACTATTGTTCTTATTTAGCTCTTTATCTAGGCAATCAGTGAATGCTTGTGCAAATCACATTGCACCTTTGTATAATACCTATCATTAAAATACAGGGGGCTGGATTCAGAATAACTTGGTGATTCTTTAATAATAATAATAATAATTATTATTATTATTATTATTTATACCCTGCCCTCCCCAGTGAGGGCTGGGCTCAGGGGAGCTAACACCAAATATAAATTACAATAAAACGTAATAGAAAACAACGACAACAACAAACAGTTAATTAAAATACGGCTTAAAATGCAGCCACATTTTAGTAATAGCCCATAAATCAAGACCATAAAGGGAGGAAACATCAGATATTCACCTGAGCCAGCTGTCCATGCTGGTCCTACATGGGCCAGCAAAAAAGCCAAGGGAAAATTTATATACCAAATCCCATATATGGGTTCAGAGTGAGTCTAAGCCAAAGGCCAGACAGAAGAGCTCCATCTTGCAGGCCCTGTGGAAAGATGTCCTGCAGGGCCCTGGTCTCTTGTGATGGACCGTTCCACCAAGTCGGGGCCAGTGCTGAAAGGCCCTGGCCCTAGTTGAAACCAATCTAACCTCCTTGAGGCTTGGGACCTCCAAAGTGTTGTTATTTATGGACCTTAAGGTCCTCCGTGGGGCATACCAGGAGAGACGGTCCTGTAGGTACAAGGGTCCTAAGCCGCATAGGGCTTTAAAGGCCAAAACCAGCACTTTAAATCTAATCCTGTACTCCACCAGGAGACAGTGCAGCTGGTAAAGCACTGGATGAATGATCCCGCGGCAAGGACCCCGTAAGGAGCCTCGCCACGGCATTCTGCACCCGCTGGAGTTTTAGTGATTGAAATTGTTGGGATTAGTTTGTGATGACTAACTTGTCCCTTTGATTTCAAGGATCTTAATGTCCTGGATCCATCCCAGTGGTATAAAACTCTGTGCATGGTTGTTAGGGTTACAATATTGTGAGCCTGATGGTTTTATTGCTATCTAATAATAATAATAATAATAATAATAATAATAATAATAATAATAGTTTCATTGCTGTAAATGTGTGCTCCAAGGCTTGATGCTTACAAAGGAGAGAGAAATGTGTAATACTCCTAAGGCTTTAGAATGGTGCATGTAAATTGATGGTGTATTAATATACAAAGTTCATTTGTTGCTAAATATAACACATTAATGAATCACAGAAGTTTGCATATGCTTATCCGCCTTTTCTTCCTCTAGAGACTTTGGATGAACAAAAGTGGATAAATGGTAAGTCCCTACAGATTCTGGATATCTCACGGTAAAGATAGATTCATGCTTTTTTTATTTTAAAAAAGAAAAGAGGCAGCGGGGCCTGGGCAACCTGTGGTTTTCCATATATTGTTGGACCATAACTCTCTTCGTTCCCAGCCATGCTGGCTGAGACTGATGCGAGTCTCATATCAGGAGGAACGCTCAATAAAGAGGCCGCCTTCAGAAATGACCACCCGCAGCAGATGAACAGTTACTTGTTTTTTACATTGGTCTTTGGGAAGGGTTCTTGGAGCTTGGCTCCATGCCTGACCGTTGCATTTGATCTCTTGCAGAGAACGTGAAACTGGACCCCATGACGGCTCACCCTCGATTCATTGTGTTTGATGGCCAGAAAGCTGTTGCATGGGGATCTGTCCGCCAGGAGCTGCCCTACAGCACCGGGCGATTTGACCCCACCCGCTGCGTGCTTGGCTGTCAGGGATTCACGTCCGGGAAGCACCATTGGACAGTAGATGTGAGCAAGGGAACTTTCTGGGCTGTGGGTGTAGCCAAAGAATCTGTGAAGAGGAAAGGACAGCTGAATATGGTCCCTGAGGAGGGAATCATGGCTGTGGGTTTTAACAACGGCCAGTACAAAACCTTAACGTCGCCCCCGACTGTTCTGAACCCAAGTAAACACCCCCAAAAGATTCAAATCCGTTTGGACTATGAAGGAGGAACGGTGGGGTTTTTTGATGCGGAAGAAAAGAAGCGCCTTGTTCTCTTCAGTGTCAAATTTGTGTCCAAAATATTTCCTTTCTTCCGAGTTGGGGACATGAACACTGTGCTCCGCCTGTGTTAAATTATATCTGTTCTCCTGTTGGACTTGGGTCTTTGGCCCTTCCAACAGTGAAGTAGTGTCAACAGAACTCTCTGGCTGTAACACACAATACTGAGCTTCAGCGCGGTTAATACGGCGGCGGCTTTTGACGTGCCTTAATTCTGTGATCAGGTTACTATATATTCTGAATGGAAACTGGAGCCTAGGCTTAAAGAATGTGGGAGGCCCAAATGCATACACCATGCAGCCCCAAACTTCGGCCCTCCAGATGTTTTGAACTACAATTCCCATCATATCTGACCACTGGTCCTGTTAGCTTAGGGATCATGGGAGTTGTAGGCCAAAACATCTGGAGGGCCGCAGTTTGGGGGTGCCTGCCATAAACCATTTAAAACTACTTCGTAGGTATAGCTTCTAGTATGTTTTAGCAACCTCTTTGTCTCTCCCGGCTATATTTGCTCTCATTTGGATACAGATTCCAAAGTACAACATTTGTAGCCCTCATATCAGCTGCGAGTGGTACATCTCTTTTAAACTGCAGCCTCTCAGAAATACACAGAAATGGTGATTAGACAAGAATGGAGATCCAGCTTGTGGACATATTGTGAAAAATGGGAACTGAAAGTGTGTGTCTGTGTAGGTACAAAATCGATATGAGGTGTGTGTGTGTACAGGTATTTTGCATTTGAATATTTGTGCCCAAATGAAAGCAGTATTGCAAGATACAGCCAGTAGTTAACGGTTGAGTGCAGTCAATTTATCCAAGCCAAGCTGAGACCAAGAAAGACGATGAAAATGGATAAGAAAAGTGGTGTTTTGTAATTTTAACATGGTATATACAGGGATACAGGAGATCACCTTGGTTTTCAATTGAGATCTGTTTAGGATGCCTTGTTAATGTACCTTGCAATTTTTTACATTCTGGAAAATATTTTTTTTTAAAATTGCAGACTTTTAAAAAAAAGTAGAGTAAAAGTTTATCCAAATCTGCGCATTTTAATAATTCTTTTTACTTTTACTTTTTTATATAGAATGCTGGAATGAAAAAGCACAGATGACAGGAAATGTTTAGGTACTGGGTTGTCAGAATTATTTGCTCAGCCCTGTACCTGTTTGCCAAAACTTAATAAATGCTGACATCTCCTTAAATACGTTGCCGTCCTTTACTCTATAAATACAATATTGGTCAACTTAAAAAACCATTCTGCAACCTTCTATAATCAGCTCCATTTCATTTGGAGGCTGTTTCAGTTCTTGCCACAGTTAAAACACTTGCCATTTTCTCTTTCCTTGAGTGGTTCAGTCTATAACTCGCAAATGCCAATCCAGAGGAAACTTGATGGATGTTTGCTGCAGTTTGGTGGCAAACAGCGGGTTTTCCCAGGGGAAAGCAGCAGTGTGGGTATGCCCATGGTTAGAGTCTTCCAGTGTAGGTAAAGGTAAAGGGACCCCTAACCATTAGGTCCAGTTGCGGACAACTCGGGTTGCGGCACTCATCTCGCTTTACTGGCCGAGGGAGCCGGCGTACGGCTTCTGGGTCATGTGACCAGCATGACTAAGCTGCTTCTGGTGAGCCAGAGCAGTGCACGGAAAAGCCGTTTACCTTTCTGCCGGAGTGGTACCTATTTATCTACTTGCACTTTGACGTGCTTCCGAACTGCTAGGTTGGCAGGAGCTGGGACCGAGCAATGGGAGCTCACCCCGTTGTGAGGATTCAAACCGCCGACCTTCTGATCAGCAAGCCCTAGGCTCTGTGGTTTAACCCACAGCGCCACCCATGTCCCTATAATGTAGGCTTAAAGGTAAAGGGACCCCTGACCATTAGGTCCAGTCGTGACCGACTCTGGGGTTGCGCGCTCATCTCGCATTATTGGCCGAGGGAGCCGGCGTATAGTTTCCAGATCATGTGGCCAGCATGACAAAGCCACTTCTGGCGAACCAGAGCAGCACACGGAAACGCCGTTTACCTTCCCGCTATAGCGGTTCCTATTTATCTACTTGCATTTTGATGTGCTTTCGAACTGCTAGGTTGGCTTAAGAGTACTTAAATGAATTAGGTAATTAATGGAACACGGAACCATGTATACCGAGTAGATCTCACCTTAGCACTTGAAGAGGCTTTTATTTATGTTCATTTAAACAAATATTCAATAATAACGACACAAAAGCAGCATGAGACCTGCAAGCCAACTTCCACTAAAATCTTGGACATAATTACTTTAGGCAATTCAAGAATGCCACAATATCATTGTCTGCCTTCTCATTTCTCTGGTCCCCGTATGACTCTCAGTAGGTCTTGTTGTGTTTGGTCAAACAAATTGCTTCAAAGTCAAAACTACCCCCACACAGTGAATCCAGTCAGTGAAGGAGATTTGAACTGGTAAACACCAAGGGTGCTCTTGAATGCTTTTACCCGCATGCAATCCAGGGGGAGGCCAACCCACAAATATTCTTCCTTGGCTATCGCATTTGAAGGCAGTGGCGCATAATCAGAGCAACGCTTCCTTCCGTGGTTAACACTTGCTCCGATATTGCTGCTGGTGACATCACAGAGCGAAGGTTGTCCCCTGGTTTTGATTGCCTGGTTTATTCATGCTCAAGGACACCTTGCATTTCAGAGAGTGCCAGCTTCATCCTGTCCATTTGCTCCTCTGCGAAGGGATAGCAGTTCGCTAGCTGCCCATGCTTTTCCTGCTGAATTTTGATGATGGCGGTGATTTTATTTGTATGACTCCCACCCAGCTTGCTTGCCCCAGACACTCTAGGCCAGGCATCCCCAAACTTCGGCCCTCCAGATGTTTTGGACTACAATTCCCATCTTCCCCGACCACTGGTCCTGTTAGCTAGGGATCATGGGAGTTGTAGGCCAAAACATCTGGAGGGCCACAGTTTGGGGATGCCGGCTCTAGGCGGCTCCCCACAAAATATTAAAAAGCACAGTAAAACATAAAATGATAGATGCACACACACCACCCCCGGTGCATAAGCAGCGGCTGGATGCCCACCTCTCAGGGATGCTGTAGTAACAGATACCCGTGCAGATACCAGCAGGGGGTTCAACTAGATGACTTCTGAGGTGCCTTCCAAGTCCGCTGTGTCATGGGGGCCTTGCTTGCGCATTAACCCTCACACAAAGAAGGTCTCAGGGGCACACTCGAAGCCAGCATCCCACCCCGACTTGCAGGAAAGGGAAGACCTCCTCCCCGTTGAAAGCAGCGGAGGGGAAAGTGAAGATGGGTGTCTTGTGGTTGACGTCATGAAACGCCACTTGCCCCATCTCGTAGTCCAAGTAAACTCCAAGTTTCCTGGGTCTCTTCCTCAAAGACAGGGGGGTCTCGGGGACGGTGAGAGCTTGGTACTGGATCCGGCACTTCTCCATGGCCCAGATCCCTTCGCTGGGGTCAAGGCTGAGGCACTCCTTCCTCCTCACGGAACCCCTTGCCAACCCCACGGCCCAGTACCCCTCCTCGCCCACCTCGACTTCCCAGTAGTGCCTTCCTGAGGAAAAGCCCTCGCTTCCCAAAATGCAGCGCTCAACGCTGAATCTCAGGGGGCTGTCAGGCAGGGTGTGCCACGTGAAGCCTTGTATGACGTTCTTCTGGTCCGCAGACAGGATGATCTCGTCGTGCGCTGTGTCCGGATCCAGGGTTACATTTGCTGCAGGATGGAGAAGATGAGAAGGAGGGAGATCACGGAAGGAAGGAGGGCAATATCAGTGTTAACCAGACAGTGTTGCGGCTGAGGGCCAGCATAACCAGTTGCACTGGAACATGCTATCTGCCTGCCACCTCCTTGACTTATTGGAATATTCTAGAAAGAACTTGAGAATTGGTCTTGAACAGGTTGCTAGGCAACAGAAAAATCTCGGCAGCAACAGGTGCCTTTATTAAGGGCATGTGGTCAATAAAGGTCAGAGTCAGTGTGTAAATGAACAAAGTTGTGAATGAGCAATTGAATCTCAGAACTGGATGGCTAGAGGAGAAGGAATTATGTTGTTTTATTTGACCAGTGTAAATTTGTGTAAATAATAAATATTTTCTTTAAGAAAAAACTCTGCTGCAAGTTTGAATTAAAAGAATACACCCAAGAGGAGATGCTCATGTGTCAACATTATGCACAAGTAATACTATCTGGAAGGGATACGGGTGGCACTGTGGTTTAAACCACTGAGCCTCTTGGGCTTGCCAATCAGAAGGTCAGCAGTTCGAATCCCTGTGACGGGGTGAGCTCCCGTTGCTCTGTCCCAGTTTCTGCCAAGAAGTGCAAGTAGATAAATGGGCACCGCTCTGGCGGGAACTTAACTGTCAGGGGTCTTTTACCTTTACCTATACCTTTTAATACTATCTGGCAGTAAAGTGGAGGAATTGCTTTCCCCCCTAGAGATTTGAAATTTATCCACAGCAGCAGTGTTTCCTTACATTGATTCATTCATTTCATAAGGTTGATACACTGCTTGATTGTAAAATAATATCAATAATAAATAAATAAATAAATAAATAAATAATCCCTCAGGGGTTTATGAAAAGAAGGAAACAATAAAATCTTTAATCAAAACTTATCTGAGCATTAAAACAATTGAAACCAGCAGCAAACTAAAAACACACCAGCATTCCAATATCTGAGTGGGCTTGTCTAAACAAAATTGTTTTTGCCAGGGATATCAACAGGCAGGGAGTTTCAAAGTCCAGGTGCCGCCACACTAATATATAATTTATTTCAGATGCAAAACAGGTATTCTGTGGCACCAATAACAATTAATGGAGGACAAGGTTTGTAAAACGCGTAGAGGTTTTCTTGTTTTTTTTATTAAAAAAAACCAAATCAAGTGTATATAAATCTTGATAAACAAACAAACAAAGATTCTGGCAACCGTTGAGAATCCTTCTGAAGTCACTATTAAAAAATGTGACCCGAATGGATAACCAGACTCCCATCACATGGTGAGTCCTAAATCTCACCACGGGAAAGATATTCACCTCACAGGTGCCCCTTCCCTGCCCCCACTCTCTATGGAGTAAAAACCGCACCATGGTAATTTTATTGCACCCTAAATTAGTGTCAAAAATTCAGCATCAGGGAGTGGCGACAGATTTCATGCCTGAAATAATGCATTGTGACACGCATACGAAAACAGGAGAGCCGTTTACCTTTTTTGATTGGCATCACCAAGTTCCTCCAACCTAAAAGCAACCACACAACGACAAATCAACATTGGCATGGAAAATCTTGATCTTGGGTGCTTTGCACATAAAAAGAACACCAATACTATTTCAGTGCTGACAGCTATGTAGGCCTGGCACAAGACAAGGGGCCACCTCAGAGAGATGTACTGACTTCAGCCTTCTCTTCTGGTGTGCTGACCCTCCTCTGAGGCCTGTTCTGAATAGTTTTTGGTGCCATTAAATGGTATGGGCCCTTCTACGCTCTCCTGGGTTATTTTGCCTCAGAATAGGTCACTGGACATTGTACAGGGAGTGCCTGTGCTTTGTGGCAGTTATGGGAACTGTAGTTTACTCCTCAAGAGCTTCAATTCCCAGCACCATTAAACAAACCACAGTTCGCAGGATTCTATGGGGAAAACAATGTTGAATATGTTTTAAATCTATGGTGTGGATGTAAAATCTTGTGCATTGGGAGAGTCCCCTCCTATAATTCAAACTTTTTTTTTTTTAAGGAACTGAGGCTAAATGCCTCAATTTTATGAATTTCACCTGTTCTTGGAAACATGGAGAAAAAACACCCAGTGTCCTGTTAGTGTAGAGTTGGCAGTTTTGCTACCTAACAAGCCTTATTCTAAACTGGGGGAAGTTTTTTGAAATATTTTTTACGGTGGAAATTCTGAATCAATTATTTTTACCCACTCAAGTTGTTTGCGTTGTTTCAGCCATCAGTTTTTGCTATTGGCTTTAACTGAACCAAATATTTACGTCTACAGTACTTAAAAAAAAACACCCTAATTTTAATAAAATATTCTTCCCTCCGTTTTTAAGGCCACAATCCATTACAGAGTCAGTGCAATTCTATGCACAATTACTAGGGAGTAAAGCCAAGTGAAACCAGTGGGATTTCTATCTGATTAAGCAACAAGAAATGTACTCTTAGGCATGGTTAAGTTGATTGAAATTAATGGACTTAAGACCGCCTCCCTCTGCACAGGACTGCGGCCTAAATGTGTTTTTCTTCTCAAAAGAGGGAGAATGACTTACTCAGTTCTGCATAAAGCTTTCCTAGAAGAGAAAGGAAAGAAGAAATAATTATAACTGCTGTAAACATTTGAGTGTACAATATTGCCATCCGTTTTTTCTGGTCCGAGTAAGGTGTGCTGATTTTCCTCTGGTATTATGATTAATTAAGAGCAAGACTGAAGCAGATGGGACCTTTTCTTTTTGGCGATGCAAATTATGTCTGGAGGCAACAATGTGGATTAGGCCCACACTGGGGGCCAGGAGTTAAAGCCATGGCTTCTCATTCTGGGGACCCTGCATAGGCTGCTTTTCAACAAACAAAACCAGCACTTAGGGCCAGAGCTACTGTATGTAGGCTGGGCCTGAGACCACCTACAGTCAAAGAAGACAATCCTGGCCTAGATCAGGGGTGGGAAGTATTATTGGCCCAACGGGCCTGATCTTTATCTCCCGCCACTGCCACCCACCTGTAAAAGTTGGTCTGTGGGGATGGGGGGGGAGAGAAAGAGTATAAGTAGGACTGAATACCCCATTGAATCCTTCTATCTACTGGGTTTGGGTCAGCGAGGGAGTTCCCAATGGGGAACCCTTGTGCGCTCCAACCAATCCAGCCACATGTCCACCTGTCTCACACTTTATACCTGAAGGAGCGTCTCCACCCCCATCGTTCTGCCCGGACACTGAGGTCCAGCACCGAGGGCCTTCTGGCGGTTCCCTCGTTGTGAGAAGCCAAGTTGCAGGGAACTAGACAGAGGGCCTTCTCGGTAGTGGCGCCCGCCCTGTGGAACGCCCTCCCATCTGATGTCAAAGAGAAAAACAACTACCAGACGTTTAGAAGACATCTGAAGGCAGCCCTGTTTAGGGAGGCTTTTAATGTTTAAAAGATTACTGTATTTTATTTTTCTGTTGTAAGCCGCCCAGAGTGGCTGGGGAAACCGAGCCAGATGGGCAGGGTATAAATAAATAAATTATTATTATTATTATTATTATTATTATTATTATTATTATTACTTTATATCACATATGATGTCAGTTGTGGGGAGGTGAGCATTGTTTGGAGGAGAAATGGGGAGGCCTGGTGGGGCAAATCTGGCCTGTGGGTCAGACATTTCCCCATCCCTGGTCCAGATGCCCTGACTGGAAACAAAGCAGAATGTCTGCTCTGAAACATTTGCAGATGCCAACAGTCCTAAAGTGGGGTCTCGTGTAACTGCCCCAATAGCATCGCGAGCACAAATCACAAATGAACAAACAATTAGATGGATACTCGCTTCCTCCCAAATCTAACCTCTGTGCAAGCAAATCAGGACGAATGCTGAATAAACAGGTTGTCTGGAGGAGAGCTGTGAAGACACACCCGTCCGGAGGCTAGAAAAGAATTTTGTAAGCCTCTCCCTGGGGTGCAGGTGGCGCTGTGGGTTAAACCACAGAGCCTAGGGCTTGCCGATCAGAAGGTCGGTGGTTCGAATCCCTGCGACGGGTGAGCTCCCATTGCTCGGTCCTTGCTCTTGCCAACCTAGCAGTTCTAAAGCACGTCAAAGTGCAAGTAGACAAATAGGCACCGCTCTGGCGGGAAGGTAAACGGCATTTCCGTGCGCTGCTCTGGTTCGCCAGAAACGGCTTGTGATGCTGGCCACATGACCTGGAAGCTGTATGTCGGCTCCCTCGGCCAGTAAAGCAAGATGAGCGCCGCAACCCCAGAGTCGTCCATGACTGGACCTAACAGTCAGAGGTCCCTTAAAGCCTCTCCCTAACAAGAACAGAACTGTAACCCACATGTTTAGAATCACAGTATTGTGGAGTAGGAAGGTATCCCAAGGATCATCTAGTCTAGTCCAATGTTTCCCAAACTTGGGTCTCCAGCTGTTTTTGAACTACAAATCCCCCTGACCACTGGACCACTGGACCTGCTGGCTAGGACCATTAGTCCAGTGGTCAGGGGAAACTGTAGTTCAAAAACAGCTGGAGACCCAAATTTGGGAAACACTGATATAGTCCAAACCCCTGCAATGCAGGAATCTTTTGTCGAACATGGGGCTTGAACCCACAACCCTGAGCTTGAGAGTCTGATGATCTACAGACTGAGCTAGAAGATGCTACACAGTGCACCTGGTATCAAAAGCACATAATGACACCATTTACACACTGGGCATGAGGCAGCTTCCTATCTACTCACTGTTTATATTAAACAGGTAAAGGAGGAGGAGAATGAAGCCGAGCAGAGCCATGAGGGAGACACACAAGCCAGCTATCCACTGAGAGATCTTTGGGAAAAAGTCATCTGTGAAAACAAAGCAAATTACCAATAATGTTATAAACCGGGTTTCTGAATCAAATAAAAGGAAAACAGACGCCGAAGATTTGGCAGTGCCTCCCCCTCCCCACCGCTGTTGCGTTCTCCATGTTTAATTCCCCTTCTGACCATGCTGCAGGAATTTTTATAGGCTTCTGAGCTGCATGCTGGTTCTGCACACTTGAGTCACTGAATATTGCCCTCCCTATCCTCCAAGCACTGAACTTTTAATAAGCCTCCTGTTCTGCAGGAAATTCCTGATCCTGAGAGGAGCTTAAAATGCGCCCCTGCTGTTGCAGTAAGAGCTCGCCATTGCCTAGATCCTGAATTGATAGTGATTTTAATTTAACGTATTATAATATAGCACTTCTTCCTATCCTCTAAATAAATAAAATTGGGTCCCTGTGTCTTCCCCACTCCCTTCATGGATCAATGCCTTGTCGTGGCGAAGGGGCTTGAATAACTCAGAGAAGCTATGAGCTATGCCATGCTGGGCCACCCAAGATGGACAGGTCATAGTGGAGAGTTTTGACTAAACGTGATCCACCTGGAGAAGGAACTGGCAAGCCACTCCAGTATCCCTGCCAAGAAAACTCCATGGACAAAGACAACAGGCATATGAATTATGGTGCTGGAGGAGACTCTTGAGAGTCCCATGGACTGCAAGAAGATCAAACCTATCCATTCTTAAGGAAATCAGCCCTGTGTGCTCACTGGAAGGACAGATCGTGAAGTTGAGGCTCCAAGTTGAGGCTTCTCATGAGAAGAGAAGACTCCCTGGAAAAGACCCTGATGCTGGGAAAGATTGAGGGCACTAGGAGAAGGGGACGACAGAGGACGAGATGGTTGGACAGTGTTCTCGAAGCTACGAACATGAGTTTGACCAAACTGCGGGAGGCAGTGGAAGACAGGAGTGCCTGGCGTGCTATGGTCCATGGGGTCACGAAGAGTCAGACACGACTAAACGACTAAACAACAACAGACTTCCCCATCTCTCTCCCTCTCTTCCTGTTGATCAGGCTTCCTTAAACTTGGCCCTCCAGATGTTTTGGGACCACAATTCCCATCATCCCTGACCACTGGTCCTGCTAGCTAGGGATCATGGGAGTTGTAGGCCAAAAACATCTGGAGGGACGAGTTTGAGGAAGTCAGCTGTTGATGAAAAGTAACATGGAGCTGAGAAAGTGGTGCAGCAATAAAATTGCTAGCACATTTGCAAAGCTCAGCAGCTTCCAGTATGGTTTCAAACTGGATGGGAGACTAGATCAGATGACCATCAAGGTCCTTTCCAGCTCTACAATTCTACGGTCTTGTGAAATCATCTTGGTGTACATTTCAACAGCGAATTTAATCTGCCACTGTCCCTAGTGACCTAGTTGGGAAGAGAGCCTGCTAGAAGTTCTCACTGGTTCTCTTCTCGAGTTCCTTCTCTTTAGAATACGTTGGTGTCAACGCTGGTTGACTTGAGACGTCTCCCCTCACTCGTTCACTACACATCACTTGAGAATCTAAGGCTGTGTATACCTTCGAAGCACATTCAAAGCGCATCCTTTCCCTCAAAGGATTCTGGGCACTGTAGTTTAGCCCTGACCCTTAACCAACTACATTTCCCAGAATTATTTGAAGGAAAGTATGTATTTTGAAGGCATACTTTGTACAAAGCCACAGCCCCAAAATACAGAACCGTTATCAAGAATTCTGGACAGCTTACCTGCTATATGAATAGTTGATTCCTTTTCCTGGTTGAGGAAGCTGTTCCGGACCACACAGGTTAGGCTATGATTTGAACTTCCTGTTAGGATGATGTCGTTCTGCGCCTCAAACAACCCATTGCCCTCCATGGAAATTTTTTGTCCCAGTGAAGGCAAATGCCTTCCATTGGGATCTCTCCATAGGATCTCAGGCTTTGGGTACCAACCACTGGATCGGCAAACTATTCGGATCCCTTGGTCCTGATAGCCTTTGATGGAAATAAGGGGAGCAGGGCCTGTTGCTGAATTGGGAACAAACAGAAATAGTGGAATAATTCGAAGTCTTTCCGGAATCTATTCAAAAGAAGCTTTAAAAACCCAGCAATAACAACTGTTTCTTTAAACCACTTTGAGGTTTTCTTTTCTTATAATCAGTCAGTATAGTTTATGAAATAAATAAAGTGGTATCAGAGTGCTCTAAATGTATGGCATGGTTGTGACTTAATAATCTTCCCCAAGACCTGGGTTTGACCACAGCTGGATCCTGAGTTAGATGGACCTAAATATGCCACAACAACTTACAATTTCATGGTACTTTTGGTACGTATGAGAAGCCTGTATCTAGGCTGCTGGTAGATTTTTTATTTATTTATTTATTATTATTATTATTATTATTATTATTATTATTATTATTATTTGCTCCCTTCAGAGAAAAATAAGACACTTTAGCCACGAACAATTACATTTCTGTGAGAGATACTACGTAGTGAGAGACTTACCAGGGTCCACATTATTTACAGTTGGAATAACAAAGAAAATGGTGAGAATGAACAGAAAGAAACACATTTCTGGGTCACAAGAGAAGATGGGAGCTTCCCTTTTCTTTCTTTTCTGGCCTCCGGGGATAAATCAAATGGTTCAAACCCTGGAGAGAGAGAGAGAGAGAGAGAGAGAGAGAGAGAGAGAGAGAGAGAGAGAGAGAGGAGAGGGAGGGAGATTTACAAACTGGTTCTCTCTGTTTTCATAAAGTTTTGTAACTTAAGGTGCAAGCTTGCGGAATGGTCCATGATGACCACAAGAAGATGCTGGGAAGATGTTACTTTGGGATTAGCTCAAGGATGGGGAGCCTCAGGTCCCCCAGGAGCTGAATATGGCCCTCCATGCCTCTCTATCTGGCCCTTGGTGCTCTTCCAATAGATCAGCCTTTACTAATTTACTTTACAGCAGTCACGAAATTAAAAGACGCCTGCTTCTTGGGAGAAAAGCAATGACAAACCTAGACAGCATCTTAAAAAGCAGAGACATCACCTTGCCAACAAAGGTCCGTATAGTTAAAGCTATGGTTTTCCCAGTAGTGATGTATGGAAGTGAGAGCTGGACCATAAAGAAGGCTGATCGCCGAAGAATTGATGCTTTTGAATTATGGTGCTGGAGGAGACTCTTGAGAGTCCCATGGACTGCTAGAAGATCAAACCTATCCATTCTGAAGGAAATCAGCCCTGAGTGCTCACTGGAAGGACAGATCCTGAAGCTGAGGCTCCAATACTTTGGCCACCTCATGAGAAGAGAAGAATCATTGGAAAAGACCCTGATGTTGGGAAAGATTGAGGGCACTAGGAGAAGGGGGACGACAGAGGACGAGATGGTTGGACACTGTTCTCGAAGCTACGAACATGAGTTTGACCAAACTGCGGGAGGCAGTGCAAGACAGGAGTGCCTGGCGTGCTATGGTCCATGGGGTCACGAAGAGTCGGACACGACTAAACGACTAAACAACAACAACAACAACAACAACAATTTGGTTCCCTCCAGATGTTTTGAGCAACTACTGCCATCAGTCCCATCCAGCTCACATGCTGGGGCTGATGGCAGTTGCAGTCCAAAGCACCCAGGGGGCACCAGGTCGGCGACTGCTGTGATAGGCTTTTGTGATGGTTTGCAAGAGGACTCTCTTCCCATTTGCTTTGCCTCCCTGACACCTGCAGTCAAACAGGATTTTGAAATTAGAAATACCTTTGGCTGTGTTTACTCTGCATTAGGGCTGCCATACATCCAGGATTCAGGCAGCAGAAAGGTGGAAAACCTGGATGTTTAGCAAGAAAGGTTTTTTTAAAAAAATAAAATAAAAATGCTTTACAAATCAAAGAAAAGCCCCAAAACAGTCAACATCTCCCCAAGAAAGCTGAACCATTTTGTCCTGATTGTCACTTTTAGGAATATGGCACCCTTGCTCTGCATCCAAGGCACTGGTCTGAGAAGTGGCATAAAGCACATTAGCCGCAATCCTCATCTATCCTGTCATAGAATCATAGAATCATAGAGTTGGAAGAGACCACAAGGGCCATCCAGTCCCACCCCCTGCCAAGCAGGAAACACCATCAAAGCTTTCTTGACATATGCCTGTCAAGCCTCTGCTTAAAGACCTCCAAAGAAGGAGACTCCACCACACTCCTTGGTAGCAAATTCCACTGCCGAACAGCTCTTACTGTCAGGAAGTTCTTCCTAATGTTTAGGTGGAATCTTCTTTCTTGTAGCTTGAATCCATTGCTCTGTGTCCGCTTCTCTGGAGCAGCAGAAAACAACCTTTCTCCCTCCTCTATATGACATCCTTTCATATATTTGAACATGGCTATCATATCACCCCTTAACCTTCTCTTCTCCAGGCTAAACATACCCAGCTCCCTAAGCCGTTCCTCATAAGGCATCGTTTCCAGGCTTTTGACCATTTTGGTTGCCCTCCTCTGGACACGTTCCAGTTCGTCAGTATCCTTCTTGAACTGTGGTGCCCGGAACTGGACACAGTACTCGAGGTGAGGTCTGACCAGAGCAGAATACAGTGGTACTATTACTTCCCTAGATCTAGATGCTATACTCCTATTGATGCAGCCCAGAATTGCATTGGCTTTTTTAGCTGCTGCATCACACTGCTGACTCATGTCAAGTTTGTGGTCTACCAAGACTCCTAGATCCTTTTCACATGTACTGCTCTCAAGCCAGGTGTCACCCATCCTGTATTTGTGCCTTTCATTTTTTCTGCCCCAGTGTAGTACCTTACATTTCTCCTTGTTAAAATTCATCTTGTTTGCTTTGGCCCAGTTGTCTAATCTGTTAAGGTTATTTTGAAGTGTGATCCTGTCCTCTGGGGTATTAGCCACCGCTCCCAATTTGGTGTCGTCTGCAAACTTGCTCAGGATGCCCTCAAGCCCATCATCCAAGTCATTGATAAAGATGTTGAATAAGACTGGGCCCAAGACAGAACCCTGTGGCACCCCAGTAGTCACTACTCTCCAGGATGAGAGTCCTTTGGAACGAATCACTGTTACTCCACAGGATGCAACCTTGGCATTATCAGCACCATGCTCTAACCAACTGAGCTCTTACTTTCCCTTCTATCTTCCATCAAGCTATTATTTATTTTTAAAGATGTGTTTTCAAGCCATCCAAAGTCAAAAGCCCTTTTAAAGTTGAAATCCTTTAACCACAGAGCAAGCCTTGCTCCCGTGCTGGATTCGACAGGACTTTGAACACACACCTCTCTGTCGTGGAGCTGTTAGTTCCACTTAGTTCCACTGTAATCATTGAGATTTAAGAGTGTTTAACTTAGGCTGTTTACTATCTAATGTATTAGTTTTATATAAAGCTCTCCCGTCAATAATTGAAGTGCTACAGTAATAACATGAGTTTGACCGAACATGAGTTTGACCAAACTGCGGGAGGCAGTGGAAGACAGGAGTGCCTGGCGTGCTATGGTCCAAGGGGTCACGAAGAGTCGGACATGACTAAACGACTAAACAACAACACAGTAATAAAATATTTACATATCTATCATCCATCCATCCATCTAATCATGTCATTAAAGGGTCTAACAAAACAGATATATTAAAGGTTTAAAACAAAACATTTCAGTTCCCCTCTTTCTTTAGCTGCTCTGGTGTGAAAACGGTTCACATCAATGTAGCCAGGAATGCAGAAACCGAAACATTTCACCTCAAAACTTTTAAATAACTCTTTAATGTTAGTCACTGCAATAGATATATGGTTTTAGGGATTAACTACATATTTTTCGGTCCATAGCAAATTTGCCTGAATGTTCTTTTGTTGCTTTAAAGCTGACCTGCTGCAAAATCATGCTATAGCACTTTCTTTTACCTTACATGTGAATAATATTTGTCACCGATGTCCCAGGTTGCCTTCAGCTTCCATCTCCTGAAAACCAAAGAATTCTGAGTGATTCTTTTCCTCTCGAATCTCCCCTAAGTTAGAAGGCCCTTTTTTTCTTACAACATCACAGCTGGACTTCAGCAATCAATGGAAAGATGAAAGAGGTTCCAACCGTTCTTATCAGTCAGCTGGTACCTGTCAGTCATTTCCACGTTGGATGGTCCTCAAGCCAAGCTAATGTGAGGTGGAGAAAGAGAGGGGGATCTCTTTTTGTAAGGAACGCAGCCCCAAATCTCCTTGTCTGACCGATGTTACGTTATTCTTCTAAGGTTCCCCATCTGTCTCCGTCTTATCAGCTGCCAGCAGATGACAGACGAAACGGGAAGAAGGCCAAGTTTCGAGCCCACGTCATCCGCAGCTAATCACCAGCAGTCAACAGTCTACTCCCAAAATGTTTACAGAAACCACAGCATACGTACTTTGTTTGTATGCCTATGGAATCATGGAATCCTAGAGTTGGAAGGGACCACAGGGGTCATCCAGTCCAACCCCCTGCAATGCAGGATTTTTTTGCCCAAGGTGAGGCTGTAACTGATTGTCCAGAAGCATTGCCTTACTTTGCATAATGATTACTCTAGGTTGGAAATGGACAGCAGTTTTAAGAGCTGAAGATGGAATGAGAGAGAGGCATTGTCCTTTTTGTCTCAAGGGTTAAACAGGTTTGGCAGGTATCTGAAGCAATACACAAAGAAACCCTCTGCAAACCTGTTTATGAGAGATGACTTATGGCAGTGGTGAGGAATCTTTGGTCTTGGCCTGCTGAAGGGTCCAATGTGGCCTGTGAGGCTCTTTCCCTAAAACCACACCTAACTGTCAATCAGCTAATATCATTGTGTGATGTCAGCTGATGGATGGGACTTGGTCCTGCATTGGCTGCGCCCGCCAGCTCCCTATAGGGAACTGACACACACAGAGAAAGCAGAAGACTTTAATCCTGCACTCATCAGCTGATGAGCAAAACGTTGAATCCATTCACCTGTCAAAGCTCGTCAGCAGTGATGGTGGTGGTGGAAGATCAGGATCTGGCCCACTGCGCCAAGAAAATTCCCTGTTCCTGGTGAACAGGGTATCAAAAACGATGCCTGTTTCTCACACCACCTTCAACTCTACAACATTTGAATCTGAAAGGTTGGAGTTGAGGAATTTCAGCCATACCGTTCCCCATAAAGCCAGAGACTCTTTTTTTTTAATTAAGAAACTTTATTATTATATTTTGGTAATACAGAAAAAAACAGGAGGAGGAGGAGGAGGAGGAGGAGGAGGAGGAGGAGGAGGAGGAGGAGGAGGAGGAGGAGGAGGAGGAGGAGGAGGAGGAGATACAATCCCCAAACCCTTGAAAACAAACATTACATACTTATTATCTAGAATACCCACCTACCCACCCGCAGCTTACCTCCGCCACAATTTGACTTCTTTAAATCTCTATCTCCACGTTTATCTTTGCATTCTCCAAATATATCATTCTTTGTGCATCTAATATTGCTTTTCTTTTCCAATTCATACATATACTTTACATTTTTATTCTAGGCATATTAGCACATCTTTCTTATAACAATATTTTAACATGTAGTCTTCGAAACATTTGCATTCCTTTTTTAATTTTTGATTTGCTTGATATCTTATAACTGATGTTAGCTTTTCCAGTTCTAAATATTCATTTAATTTGCAAATCCACTCCTCTTTTGAGGGCAAGATTTGAGATTTCCATTTACAGTAGAAGCAATCACTACCCTAACTGCTGTAATTGCATTTGGAAAAATATTTTTTTCACTTGCGGTATATCTTTCCCAATCAGACCTAGGAGATATGACTCTGGTTTTTTTTTTTAACAATTGGGATTTTCAACATTTTCTTTAATTCCTCATGTATTACTCCCCAAAATTTCTTCATCTCCTCACAACCCCACCACATGTGTATTGTTGTTCCTGCATCTTTACCACATAAAGCCAGAGACTCTTAAATCCTTAAAAATGCATGGTGTGGCTCTGGCGGGCAATTCTCCGCTCACTCTCTCAAGTCGTGCAGGCGGAGTGAAACACCTCCACCCAGATAGAAGAAAGCATAAACTACCTCTCCATTGCGGGGAACATTTTTCTTAATGACTTTACCAGCCATGTAAAAAGTCACGGTGTCTTTATCGCAGTCCAGAAGAACCCCAATGGTTCCAGAGCCTTGGGGAGGTGGGTGGGGGTCGCTTTCCCGACGCCGAAGCCAAAATAAACCTTCCTGCACAATCCCCTCCTCTGGGGTAAGGGAGAGGTAGACATCCCTTTTCACACCCTGCCGCGCTACCCCGACCGCCCATTCCCTCTGGTTTTCGTACACCACTTCCCAGCAATGCTTCCCAGATTTAAACCCTGGAGAGCCCAGCACGGCAGGGCTTTTAGTGAACCTCCTGGGGTTGGGAGGCACGGCGTGGTCCACACCTTCCGATGTCACTGTCTTCCGGTCGTTAGACACAACAAGTGCCGGGTGGGCAGTGTCCGGGTGTTATGTACTGAGCTGAATCCTAGAACAATAGGATTCAGAATCAGCGGGAGCTACCCAATCCAACTCCAGGTGGAAGTGAATCCGCAACCTGATTGGCCTGCTGGAGCAGCCAATCAGGCGGCTGGCAGAAGTGAATCTGCTACCTGATTGGCCTGTAGGAGCAGCCAATCAGGCTGCAGGCAGAAGTCAATCCACAATATAATTGGCCCACAGGTGTAGCCCTGAAGTAGCCAATCACGCAAGGCCCATTGTGTAAATAATGTATATAAGCAGATGGTTTTGGGAAAAGAGCCATTCGTCTTCTCTTCTCCTCCTTGATGACTATGAGCTGAATAAAGAGCATGAAATTCACTCTCGACTCCGAGTATATTTCACTGGCGACGAGGATGGGATCCTGCTGAGCTGACCGCCACCACGCACTGCACCGCAGCACCGCCACCTGCTGCACCGCTGCATCGCACCGTGCATCCAGGCTTCAGCTCCAGGACCCAAGGAACCCAGAATGGCAACCGACAGCAGCTTCTCGCCATTCAAACCAGCATCAGGAGACTGGGAAGGGTACGCCGCCCGTTTCAACTTCCTCCTGCAAGCGAAAGAAGTCACCAACGATGCCATGAAGAGGGCGACATTCTTCAGCGTCTGTGGAGAGGAGACGTTTGAAATCGCCCGGGCTCTCCTTGCACCTAGAGATGTCGCTACCGTCTCTTACAAAACAATAATGGAACGGCTGAAGGAGCACTTCTCACCACAGCCCTCGGTGGTAGCTTGCCGAAATGCCTTCTACGCAAAGCGGCAAGCCCCGGGGGAAACCATAACTGGGTTTGTGACCTCCCTCCGCCAAGCCGCCCGGTTATGCAACTTCTCAGAATTGGAGAACATGCTTCGTGACCGCCTCGTCGGTGGCCTGAGGGACGAGATGTTGCAACGACGCCTCTACGCCAAAAAAGACCTCACGTTCCAGATTGCTCTGGAGGAAGCCCTGGCAACCGAAGCCGCCGAGAGGTCAACGCAAGAGGCACGACCGGCCCCGCCATCCCAACCGAGGGTCTACCACGAAGACCTCACCGACGAATCCGAATCTGACAGGGAGGAAGTACACCGAGTACAGCGGCGCACTCAAGCAGCACACACACCACAGCAGCCTCGACGAGAAGGAGGGAACTGTGCAAGCTGCGGGGAGAACCACGAGAGGAGGACCTGTCGTTTCCGCAACGCAGAGTGCAGGCAGTGCAGAAAATTGGGACACATCGCCCGGGTGTGTCGGGCTCGACTCACCCGTCGACAAGCATCAGATGACCGACCCAGGAGCCCCAGGTCACACGGCACCATGCACCAAGGCAACTCAACGGAGATCACGGACTACCAGGTATTCCAGTTGCCCCATCCCAGCACAGAGAAAATTTATATAGAGGTACAGATAGAGGGAGCCCCATGCCGCATGGAGCTGGACACGGGTTCAACTCTATCCATAATCTCGGCCCGAACATTAAGGGAACTGTGCCCTAATGGGGGTCCCAAACTAAGGCCGGCCCCATTCACCCTCCGGGACTTCCAGAAACGTAAGGTCCCTACTATGGGGGTGGGGACCTTCAGGGTGCAATATCGAGGGCGAAAGCAACAATTGGACTTGCTGGTAGTTAAGGGCCCCTACGTTAGCTTACTGGGACTGGCATGGTTTGGACCTCTGGGGCTAGCCGTTACCGGGGTGAACCGCACTAGCTTACAAGTGGACGTGGACGCCATATGCAAAGAGTTTCCAGGGGTTTTCGATGGGGCATTGGGACGATATACAGGACCCCCCATTGCCCTACAGCTAGACCCCGCTGTACGACCCATCAGGCACAAGGCCCGCCGGGTCCCGTTCGCCCTGAAACCCCGCATAGACGAGGAATTGGACCGGCTCGTGGAGCAAGGAGTGCTGGAGCCGGTGCCCAACGCCCCCTGGGAAACTCCAATTGTCACACCCGTCAAGCCTAACGGTTCGGTCCGCATCTGTGCAGACTACAAATGCACCATAAACAAGGCTCTCACGGCCCATGCATACCCAGTGCCAGTGGTCAGCCATGTCCTCGCCACCCTGGCTGGGTCAAAAATCTTTGGCAAACTGGACTTGGCCCAAGCGTATCAACAGTTGCCTGTGGACGAAGCCACAGCAGAGGCTCAGACGATTGTGACGCACAGAGGGGCATTCAGAGTAAAGCGGCTGCAATTTGGCGTTAGCGTGGCACCAGGCATATTCCAGAATCTAATGGACTCTCTCCTTAAAGGGATTCCTGGCGTCACCCCCTTCTTCGATGATGTACTGATCGCCGGGCCCACACCAGAGGAATTTGAGGACCGCCTCCGCTCCGTCCTGCACCGTTTCCAGACGGCGGGCCTCAAGGTGAAACGGGAAAAGTGTTTACTGGGAGTGCCGCAGGTGGACTTTCTGGGATTTAAGGTGGACGCAGAAGGGGTCCATCCAACCGGTGACAAGGTACGGGCCATTTGTGAGGCCCCAGCGCCCAAGAGCAAGTCCGAACTTCAGTCATTCTTGGGACTATTGAACTTTTACCATGCCTTCCTTCCCCATAAGGCAGCGGTAGCGGAGCCCCTACACAGACTCCTAGATAAAAGGGCCCCTTGGGTGTGGGGCCAGCGACAAAGGGCCGCATTCCAGGCAGTCAAGGACTTGCTCGTCTCGAACTCGGTCTTAGCACACTTCGACGAGAGGCTGCCAGTGGTGCTGGCATGCGACGCCTCTCCCTATGGCATCGGCGCTGTCCTGGGACACCAACTCCCGGATGGAAGAGAGGTGCCGGTGGCATACTTCTCCCAGACGCTTGCTGCAGCCGAACGAAACTACTCACAGATTGACAAGGAGGGTCTGGCAATCGTGAAGGGCGTAAAAAAATTCCATGATTTCTTGTACGGGCGGCCCTTTACCATAGTGACTGACCACAAGCCGTTGCTTGGCCTGTTTGCCCCTGAGAAGCAGACCCCCCAAGTGTTGTCTCCACGTGTCCTCAGGTGGTCAATTTTCCTTGCCGGCTACCAGTATGCACTAATCCACCGCCCTGGGAAGGCGATGGGCCACGCAGACGCCCTCAGCAGGCTACCACTACCAGAAACAGGCCCCGACCCAGCGCCTGCGCAAGAGGTTATGACCCTGGAGCTGCTTCCCGACCGACCCATTCAGGCACAAGAAGTTGCGCACCATTCCACAAAAGATAGGGTCATCTCCCGGGTCCTGGACTGGGTGTGGCGAGGATGGCCCAGCAGCAGCCCCGGGCCAGAATTCGCTGGCTACACAAACCGCAAACATGAACTGTCGGCCCACAAGGGGTGCCTGTTATGGGGAAGCAGGGTTGTTGTTCCCCAGCCCCTCCGCAAAAGGGTCCTCACAGCCCTACACGAGACACACCCAGGGGTAGTGAGGATGAAGGCCCTTGCCAGGAGTTATGTGTGGTGGCCGGGGATTGACAGAGAGATAGAGGCCTGGGTCCAACACTGCCAGACCTGCCAAGAATCCCGCCCGGATCCCCCAAGGGCCCCAGTCCAGCCCTGGGAGTCCGCCCGACATCCATGGTCACGCTTGCACGTGGACTTCGCTGGCCCCTTCCAGGGAAAAACATTCTTCATAGTGGTGGATTCCTACACCAAATGGCTGGAGGTCGCACTGGTACCATCCACTTCTACGGCGGCAGCCATCCGGGTACTACGTAAGCTGTTTGCGACCCACGGGCTCCCTGACACTCTCGTCTCGGACAATGGAACCGCATTCACGTCAGAGGAGTTCCAGACCTTCACAGCGCAGAACGCCATCCGCCACATCCGCTCAGCACCATTCCACCCTGCCACCAATGGCCAAGCGGAGCGCATGGTGCGGACCACCAAGGACAGCCTCCGCCGCATGACACAAGGGGACTGGGAATACCGCCTTGCCGCATTTCTTCTAGCACAGCACAGCACCCCAAGCACAACGACGGGCCGGAGCCCAGCTGAATTACTAATGGGCCGGCGCCTTGCAACTAGACTGGACCGACTTCACCCCGACAGAGCTCAGGATGAGGTAGTGGTGGGGAAAGGCAGGAACCCCCGGACATTTGTGGCCCAGGACCCAGTGTATGCAAAGAATTTTGGGGCAGGCCCAGCATGGGTACCCGCCACAGTCACCAAGGTGACCGGTCCCGTGTCGTACGAGGTACTAACGGAAGGGGGGCAATGTTGGCGCCGCCACTGTGACCAGCTACGGCGACGATTCCCAGGAGGAACCCGGGAGGAGAGCGGGACAGAGGGGTCCCAAGGGGACAGCAGGGCAGTGAGGCCTGTAGAGCGAGAGGGGTGGGCAGGGGAAGCAGAAGCAGTAGGCACAGAGGGGCGCCCCGAGGCTGGAAGGACACCGGAACCAGAGCTACAACCTAGTGGTTCAGTGGCGCCAGACCAGACAGCCCCGGCACAGCCAGCAGCCTCGGAACACGAGCCAGAACCAGAACCCCTGACCAAGGAACACCCCAGGCCACAACGCACACGGAGGCGGCCAGCAGACCTTGGGGACTACGAATGCAACTTCCCGGGCAGGACTGGAACTTAGAGGGGAGGGGTGTTATGTACTGAGCTGAATCCTAGAACAATAGGATTCAGAATCAGCGGGAGCTACCCAATCCAACTCCAGGTGGAAGTGAATCCGCAACCTGATTGGCCTGCTGGAGCAGCCAATCAGGCGGCTGGCAGAAGTGAATCTGCTACCTGATTGGCCTGTAGGAGCAGCCAATCAGGCTGCAGGCAGAAGTCAATCCACAATATAATTGGCCCACAGGTGTAGCCCTGAAGTAGCCAATCACGCAAGGCCCATTGTGTAAATAATGTATATAAGCAGATGGTTTTGGGAAAAGAGCCATTCGTCTTCTCTTCTCCTCCTTGATGACTATGAGCTGAATAAAGAGCATGAAATTCACTCTCGACTCCGAGTATATTTCACCGGGTCAAAGGTCACTTTAGCTGCAACTGGGGGGGGGGAGAGAGAACATCAAAGCATCATGGGCCCAACCAAGTCCTTGCAGAGGAGGGGTTGGGCCAAGCCTAATCCCCCCACCGGCTGTGTACACACCATCTATTTAAAGTAAATAATACTAATAATAATAATAATAATAATAATAATAATAATAATAATGTATTATTTATGCCCCGCCCATCTGGCTTGGTTTCCCCAGCCACTCTGGGCGGCTTCCAACGAAAGATTAAAAATACATTAAAACATCAGTCATAAAAAACTTCTCTACACAGGTGTCTTCTAAACGTCAGATAGTTGTTTATTTCTTTGACATCTGATGGGAGGGTGTTCCACAGGGTGGGTGCCACCACTGAGAAGGCCCTCTGCCTGGTTCCCTGTAACCTCGCTTCTCGCAGTGAGGGAACCGCCAGAAGGCCCTTGCGCTGGACCTCAGCATCTTGGGTGAACGAATTCTGGGAATGGTAGTTTGCCCCATCACAGCTCTGTAATTTCCCGCACTCTCAGCAAATTACAATTTTTTATTTTACTTCGACCCAGACCAACACGGCTACCTACCTTTAACCAGACTTAATTTGTGTGTGAGAGTTTTGGCTAGAAGCTTCTCTTGTTCTGCACTGGACCCAGAGTTATGGCTTGGGGATCTCCCTGGGAACCAAATACGCAGGCAAGACCAGTAGAGTGCTGATGCTTTGAGCCCCTCCATCTTATGATCAGGTTGTGTATATACAGGGCAGCTGTCTATCAGCTCCATCTGGTACGCAGGCTGAGACCCTACCTGCCCGCAGAGTGGTGCATGCTCTAGTTATCTCTTGCTTGGACTACTGCAATGCGCTCTACGTGGGGCTACCTCTGAAGGTGACCCGGAAACTACAACTCATCCAGAATGTGGCAGCTAGACTGGTGACTGGGAGCAGCCGCCGAGACCACAGAACACCGGTCCTGAAAGACCTACATTTGCTCCCAGTACGTTTCTGAGCACAATTCAAAGTGTTGGTGGTGACCTTTAAAGCCCTAAACGGCCTCGGTCCAGCATACCTGAAGGAGCGTCTCCACCCCCATCGTTCTGCCCGGACACTGAGGTCCAGTGCCGAGGGCCTTCTGGCGGTTCCCTCACTGTGAGAAGCCAAGTTACAGGGAACCAGGCAGAGGGCCTTCTCGGTAGTGGCACCCGCCCTGAGGAACGTCCTCCCACCAGATGTCAAAGAGAAAAACAACTACCAGACTTTTAGAGGACATCTGAAGGCAGCCCTGTTTAGGGAAGCTAAATTAATACTTCTGTTGGAAGCCGCCCAGAGTGGCTGGGAAAACCCAGCCAGATGGGCAGGGTATGTATGTATGTATGTATGTATGTATGTATGTATGTATGTATGTATGTATGAATAAATAAATAATAAAACCATAAATCTTAAAGACACCACATTCTTTGTTGACCTTCATTCCAAGAAAACGGAACCCTGCCTGGCTAAGCATAGGCACCCCTGGAGTCTTTTGCCGCTTGGAGGTTGGGGTACTCACAAGAGCACATTTCTGTGATGGTCCCTTCAGCAGAGGTGCTGCATCTGACACCCTTGAGTGCTGCTGGACTACATGCTGGCTGGGTTTGATGGGGCTTGTAGTCCAACTTTTGGAGGGTAGCTGTATCCCAACCTCTGAATTTAACACAGCTAGGGGCTAGGGCTCTCATATGTCTGGAATTTCCTGGACATAGCAGTCAGAACAGTGCCCAGGTAGAAATCGCTGAAATGTCCGGGAAAATCCGGACATATCGCAACTGATGTCAAAAGCCTAGATTTTGGTGAATTTCCTTTAAAATAGTTCGAAAACTTCACTTTTCTTATTTTTGATATTCCCCCCCCCCCCACAAAAGCTCAACTTTGTCAAAACTTTTGTGTCCAGAGCCTCACTTTTTGAAATGTGTCAACCCTAACAAAGCCCCAAAGTGCCTTGCAACATCGCCAGCTTTCAATGCCCAGGGCTTTTCTAGCATTATTTCCCAATTCAGCCAGAATGACTTTTAGAAAGTTGCATCATCATCATCATAATCATCATTCCAACCCTCGTCCCACAGTCTTATTTTACTCATCATTTACCTCGGTAGCATCCCTTTGGTAGTGAAGCCAGGACTTTCCCACCACCTCTCTGCTCCGCGAGAAAGCACAGCATTAGCCACAGGATACAATAGAATCCTAGGGAGGCACAAAGGGGGAAAGATAAGGAAACAAAAAACAAGATGCTTCCATAAATAGAGCCAACACGGAGTAGTGGTTAGGGTCTTGGACTAGAACCTGGGAGGCCAGGGTTCAAATCCCCACTCGGCCATAAAGCACACTGGGTGAACTTGGGTCTGTCTCTATTGCTCAGCCTACCGCACCTCACAGAGTTGCTGTGAGGAGAAGGTGGGATATAAATGTAATAATAATAATAATAAACTAGGATGCAATGGGGAGTTTATTGTGGTACTTCTGTGTCCTTTATACAGGATGTTCGGTATTTTGCAGAGAGCTTTATGGTCTTTGCTGTGTTTGACCTCAGAGCATCCTTGCAAGGTAATTTTCCTCTATATTACCAGACCTGCCAAGGAACACATTGGGTTTAAGCCAACCCTGACTGACTTGGATGATGGCCCGAATCTACAAATGTAGGTCCAGCCTTGCCTTATGATATCCAACGGGTTCTGAGAGAAAACGAATACAGTAGCAGCAGTTGTAGCCATTACCTTTGAGCGTCGGCTGAACACTGCTTCTCGTTGGAAAGTTCCGGAAGCTCATCCGAGAGACCAGAGAAAACGACATGGCTGCCAGGGCCTCTTCCTTCTCACTGAGGGTGGCCACAAAGTAATAAAAACAAATGAAATATAATAAATATTTGTTTTTGTTTTTGTTTTAAAAAAATACAATCAATAGAGACTTTTAGGGGGGAAGTTGTTACTGGTTTGTTACATTGGAATCAACACAAAAACACAAAGCAGTAACCATGGAGCTATTAGATATGATGCATTTAACTGTATATCTCTATAGGTTTGTACGGCAATTATATATTTCATACTCATGGAATTCGGGGGGGTGGACAGTATTAAAAACCAAAAGAAATACTCTTTGTCCAGCTGTTAATCCCACTGTGAGTGGGAGATTGCGATCAGGACTACACTGATAATAGGATCCATGGAGCGGAAGGTGGGAAGTCTAGAGATTCGGAGAAATCTCTCAATATGGATATTTTATTTTGTACATTCATACCTCAGAAGTCAAATGTAATCTGTTCCGGAAGTCCATTCGACTTCCAAAACATTCAGAAACCAAGGTACGGCTTCCGATTGGCTGCAGGAAGCTCCTGCAGCCAATCGGAAGCCGTGTAAGCCGCGTCGGACGTTCGGGTTCCAAAAGAACGTTCGCAAACCGGAACACTCATTTCCAGGCTTGCGGCTGGAACGTTTGACTCTCAAGGCATTCGGCTTCTGAGGTACGACTGTTTTATTATAATTCTACACTTGTAAAAACAAATAAAAATATTTTGAAAGGCATCAGGACTACACTGCAATGGGAGAGGAGCATAAACCAGTGCTATTTTCATAGAAAAAGAGGTGCTAGAACTCACCGTGAATGCCTCCCTTGTTCTGTTAAAACGGCGCCCACCTGAGAGGTGCTGGAACTGAGCTCTGGCTGAGAAAAAGCCCTATGTAAACCCTTTCCATTGCTGTTCTTTTAATTAAACCACCTCCACAAAAGCTATTATTTACCTCATGGAGCAAAGCCTACAAAAACCTGTATTATACTTCCCTCCCCAGTTTCTCTATCTCGGTAGTGGTGCCCGCCCTTCAGATGTCAAGGAAATAAGCAGCTATCCTATTTTTAAAAGACATCTGAAGGCAGCCCTGTTTAGGGAAGTTTGTAATATTTAATGCTGTATTGTTTTAACACTTGATTGGGAGCCGCCCAGAGTGCCTGGGAAGACTCAGCCAGATGGGCAGGGTACAAATAAATTATTATTATTATTATTATTATTATTATTATTATTATTATTATTATCTCCAGCATGCAGGAGGACCTCTTTCAAGGCCATGCAAGACCCTTGAGCAAAACAAGAGAACTGAAATCCAGAAAGGTGTCCTTTCCTCTGGCCGGCCAACGACACAATCTCTTGCACAAGGTCTTGAGGTGCACAAGCCAACACACAGCCTCTTTTTTTCTGTTTTCTTTTTAAGGCCTTCCATAATGAAGCTTGCTAGCAGAAGACATGCACTAGGTCATACCACTTGTCTTCCACTAGCCCTTGCACCACAACTCACAGAATTGCAGCACTTCCACAATTTATTCAGTTTATGTATCACAGTTTCATGGAGATCAAGGGGGGGAGCTGAAAACTAGGGTGGGTGTAGGATTTCCAGCTGTGAACCCTTTTAATTTGGGGTCAATAAAAAGTCCAAAAGAACCAAGTTAGGCAAGTCAAGACTTGTTTTAATCATCAGGGATCACGATTTACGGTGAAGAAGCAGTCTCACATTTTCAATCAGCATAGCATTCAGGTGGCAGATCATCACATCCTGACATATGTTTGAAAAGGCATACCGCTTAATTTTTATTTTCGACAAAATTTCGACATGTTTCTGCACAAAGTAAAGGTAATTGTGCTGGGCCGCGAGATTTGTGAATGAGAAATGTTCAAAATGTTCAAAAAGCCAAATTCTGGTAAGCTGTTAGTTTTTGGATTTCAGCCATCATCATTGACAGATTTTTTAAGCCATGTAACCCATTCCGCAATGAAATGAAACACATGAAATATTCCTCTTGGCATCATATGATCCTGTACAAGATGCTCAATAGATGTTGCATTGCATTTCACAAGCAATTGTTCCAGCAATCAACACTTATACCCACATCGTAATGGCTTACCTTGTTTTCCAGAAAGAAATGTATTTTTATTTGCGCTGACAGTGCCCAGAGTATTCCAGGGAGCTGGCAGGACTTCTCTGTGGTTAATGACTGGAGCTCACTTCGCTGAGGGCTTTTAAATGATCCAGCAAGGATATGGCAAATCTTCCAACAAGGATGTGGGGACTCATCTTACCCTTTCCTAAATTGCAAAACAACCTGTGGAGCCTGTTCTATAGCCCTCTCCAAGTGGCTTATAGGGGAGCTAGTAAGTAGAAGTTTATTCTTTCTTTTTGAATTCTATAAGTTTTAGCTGATGCAAGTTCAGGAAACGTTGCAAGCCACCAGGAAAGACTTCATTTAGGAAGAGAACGTCTTTTTTTAAGCCGTTGTACCACATATTGAGAAATGATATTGTTGCACACTCAGGTGGTAAGAAGTTCTTGCAGGGGTCAGCAAACTTTTTCAGCAGGGGGCCGGTCCACTGTCCCTCAGACCTTGTGGGGGGCCAGACTATATTTTGGAAAAAAAAAAAAGAACGAATTCCTATGCCCCACAAATAATCCGGAGATGCATTTTAAATAAAAGGACACATTCTACTCATGTAAAAACATGCTGATTCCCGGACCGTCTGCGGGCCAGATTTAGAAGGCGATTGGGCCGCATCTGGCCCCCGGACCTTAGTTTGGGGCCCCTGTTCTAGAAAGTGTGCTGCCTGGAATTGGGGTTCCTTTAGAAGAAAAAGCACCGGACACTTGAGGCACTTAATATACAAATGTACAGGGAGAGGATAAGTGTTCCTACCTTGTAGATGATCTGCTGTCTCCCGCCAGACTCCCAGAGACAGAGAGAGCTGTTCACAAGCTGTCTTTAGGTCTGTCTAACTCACTGTCTGTTCCCAGAAGTGCCCCAAATGCCATTTCTGCACAGCCCAGGGTTGGACGCCTCCCTCATCATTACCACTCCCAACCTCTGAAGGCTTTCATATTTAAAACACAAGAGAGAACTTCAGTTTCGGTCCCATTGATGGAGCCATCCTGGCAATGAACCAGCAAGCTGCTCAACAAAGGCAATTGTTTGTGCCAGTATCACTTACGCTTCCATGGGGCCCAGGAAGTGACGCACAACAATCAAAAAGGACAATGAGACGTACAACTGGTTCCAACACACGTTGTACCTATTGAAGCTTTTCTTTTTTTCTTTTTACAAATAGGAGAGAGAGAAACGTCATCAGCTGACTTTTTAGCAAGAATAGCATGCCATCGAGCCTGACGTCAACATTAATTGCTTTGCGTTACATTGATCAATGATGTAAGCCAGGGGTCCCCAGACTTACCGGCGTTTGGGCCGGTTCCCACCGCGCCGATAGCGCGGCGGGCCGGAGGGCGGGGGAGCGCGCGCCTGTGCGGGCTGGCGGGCGGGGGAGTGCGCGCCCGTGCACATGCTCACGGGCGCTTACTGGCGTGGCGGCGCGCTTCCAGGGTGGGGAAAGCGCCGAAAATCCGTTGTGCGCATGCGCATGGGCCTCCCCCGACCCGGAAGTGCACCAGAAATGACTTCTTCCGGGTCGGGAGAGGCCCATACGCATGCGCACAAAGGATTTTCGGCGCTTTTTTCCCAACCCGGAAGAGCGCTGCCGCGCTGCGCGCCGTAAGAGCGGGCGGCGGGCGGCGGCGGGGGTTGTCGCGGGCCGGATTGGCAGGCTAATTGGGCCGCATCCGGCCCCTGGGCCGTAGTCTGGGGACCCCTGATGTAAGCCTTACAAAAATTATATGGGCAGTCCATACATCCAAGTAGGTATTAGAGTGATGATTATACACTATGCAGTCAAACATATAAAGGGCAGGGAGACCTTCAGAACACCAAGAAGTACTTGGGCTTGCCCTTGAAGATTATTATTATTATTATTATTTCTGACTTTTAGAAGACATCTGAAGGCAGCCCTGTACAGGGAGGTTTTTAATGTTTGAGGTTCTTAGTTTTTTAACATTTTGTTGGAAGCCACCTAGAGCAGGCATCCCCAAACTGCGGCCCTCCAGATGTTTTGGCCTACAACTCCCATGATCCCTAGCTAACAGGACCAGTGGTCGGGCATGATGGGAATTGTAGTCCAAAACATCTGGAGGGCCGAAGTTTGGGGATGCCTGACCCAGAGTGTCTGGGGCAGGCCAGTCAGATGGACTGTTTAAGAGCTGTTCGGCAGTGGAATTTGCTACCAAGGAGTGTGGTGGAGTCTCCTTCTTTGGAGGTCTTTAAGCAGAGGCTTGACAGGCATATGTCAAGAATGCTTTGATGGTGTTTCCTGCTTGGCAGGGTGTTGGACTGGATGGCCCTTGTGGTCTCTTCCAACTCTATGATTCTATGTTGTTGTTGTTGAAACATCAATTGGTCAAAAACGCTGTGGTCAGATTCCTGGCTGATATTCCGTCGGGGGTTTTTATTATTATAAAAACTATTAATTGTTGAATATTGAAAATAACGAACGGAACACCCCCCCTCCCCCCTTCTTTACACAACCTGAAGGCATAGTTCAGATCTAAATAATAAGAGTAAAGATCCTATAAGCACTGAGGTGGAGAGAGTCTGAAAGTTCCTGGAGTCAATATAAAGGAAGATGTTGATGCAGCCCAATATTACAGAAAGCAGCAGGTACTGTTTCTCTGCAGAGTTTTCGCTTGTGTGCTGGATGAATGGCCACCAGTCCACCATGAAAGTCTCTCAGGTTTTTTGCCCTCCATTTCTTGCCTTTGTCTGGTGGTTTCTAGGCCTGGGTCCCAGAGGTTTTTCTTTCGTCCTGCTGCTTTTGCTGGGAAAACCCCTGGTTTGCTCATGACTCGAAATTGATGTCAACACGCAGAAAACTAGATTGATACCCACCCACCCCGATTCAGCAGTAAACGGCAGGTTCTCTCAGGGAAAGAGGCGGGGAAAACGTCTCAGATCCATACCTAGAAATCCACAAGTATGGATGAGCCCTGAGACAAAGATTAACAGAAAGAAAGCAGAAAAAACATAAGTAAAAGGATTGCAGGGATGGAGTATCTCCTGTGAGGAAAAGTTACAATGCTTGGGTCTTCTTACTTTAGGGGCAAAGGTGAAGAAGCGGGGACATGACAGAGGTATATCAAATCATACATGATGTGGAGAAAAGGGACAGATATTTTTTTTCCCTTTCTCCCTGATCATACTAGGACCTAAGGTGATCTTTCTTACATAATTCTAGAATGCAAAGTATTTGATTAAGCTCATTATTGTGAGATTCAAGACAGACGAAAGGAAGTACACACTAAAGGAAGTGCAGCACACAGCTAAACTCTAGATTTCGCTTCCGCAAGATGCAGCAATGGCCGCCAACTTGGACAGCTCATACCCTCCTACATTTCTCTGATGAAAACCCATTCCATAATGATAAGTTTGCTATTTATACCCCACACATCTTACTGGGTTGCCCCGGCCACTCTGGGCAGCTTCCAACATATATAAAAACATAACAAAACATTAAACTTATATATATATATATATATATATATATATATATATATATATGCAGGATTGTCTTCAGACGGCTTGGGGGTAGGATATCCCCATACCCTCCAACATTTCTCCAATGAAAATAAGGACAGCCTAAGGGAAAGTGAGACATTCCGGGATCAAATCAGAAACCGGGACGTTTTCTCTAAATCAGGGGCATCCCTGGAAAATAGGGGGGTCTGGATTTGGAGGGTCTGATAGCTTTCAAAAGGGAATAGACACATGCATGCAGGGTAAAGCTATGAGTGGCTACTAGCTGCAATGGCTGTGCTACATTACAAGAACACAAGCTTCTGAATATTCATTTCTGTGATTCACAAATGGGGAGTGGACTGTTGCTTGTGGGCTTCCCATAGGGATCCAAAGGGCCACAGTGAAAACAGGATACTTGACTAGGATACTCCGGGAGTTTCTTTTTATGTTCTTCTGACATTAGAAGCCTTCTACTGTGTCAGACTTTTTAACCATCTAGTTCAATATATTCTGCAAGGCAGCTCTCCAGTGGTCTTCTGGCCATGATTCTTTAAGGGGGAGTTGCCAGAGACTGAACTCCACCCAGATCCAATAGGTTTTTTTTTGTTTTCCTCCAAGGAAGAAATCCCTCTCCCGTTTTATAACCCTTATCTAGTCCTGAACACACCAAAAGCCTAACTAAAGTAAGCGAGGCTTCTGCAGAGCTCAGTTACTGAACCATGTGATAGTTCTGTAGGAAGCCTGGTCACATGGTTGCATCACAGAACAACATTGTGATGACACAACTCACAGAAATAAGGCAGGGTACATCCCATAGATGTACTCCTTTTTAAATACGATCATCAACCTCCCCCTTTTTATTTTGATTATCATCGTCTTGTCACCCTGATCAATGGACCAAGCGGAATAGTAAATGTGGGTTAGGGGTTGTGGGGTTGTACCTGCTAGTCCCATCCCTGACCTCCATTAGTTGATTCTGCTCTTCTGTGCTGAGTCAATGTGTCTACCACATGCATATGCAAAGACCCCGTGAAGAAGAGATGGACCCACTCACGCAGATCAGCATCAGGACCAGCGGTCAAAATGTTGTATCTCACACATGCCTGCCCCTTGTCTTGGCCAACTTAACAGGGCTTATAATTCCTTTACAGCACCTTGAGGGGCCCTGTGTGGCGCTCCAGATACTGTTGGCCAAAAGCTCCCATCACTCCGATCATTGTCTCTGCCGGCTTGGACTGGTGGAGTTCCATCAACATTTGGGGGTGCTACTGGTTCCCTAGCCCTGTTTCAGAAGGCAACAATGGGATGGAACATTTGTAAAAAGCCTGCTCTGGAGAATGTGAGCTGCTGGGAAATGGAGGCTCTTTAGCTTCCCTTCCCATTCACACCATGCCTCCTTTGAGCAGCAGGCAGGAGAGGCCATTGTTAAGGGAAAAGGCCAGTGGGGCTGTTTCTTGCAGCTCTGGTGGCCTCTCTGGTGTGTAGTGCCTTCCATCAGCTCCGACTGTTAGTCCAAATTAATAATAAAGTAGGTGCTCTTGCTTTTTGCGGTTTTACGAAGTAGCAATCTAGTATTGAAAAGAAAAGGAAAAAAAGCTTTTCCTGACATGGAGATGTCTAGTGGGGGAAAGTATAACCTGCTAAATTTCCATGCCAGGTCTACTTTTTTTTTAATAGGACAAGGGGGATGAGGTAGTGAGGCAAGTTTATGAAAGGTGAGTTCTCAAGAACAGAATGGAGGAAGGTGATTGGCTGTTGGGAACAGAAGCAGGCTGGGATTGATTCCGTTCCATCTATAAATACTTCGGACAGGAGTCATGCGAGTCAGTCTCATCAGAGGCTCCATGCAGTGAGTAACAGAGTACCAAAGAAGGGCAGCAACCCCACAAGAAGTGACAATGACTGAGGTTATGATGCCTGTAGGAACACAGGCCCCAGTTCCTAGGAGAAGGAGGCCAGGTCAGGGCAAGAGAGGAGCGACTCGTTTTCTCGAAAGGTCGTCGATAATTACGAGGTCAATGCAAAGGAAGAGAAGCTTGATTCCTCGTAAGACCATCAAGTCCCTCCCTAATATCTCAGGGCTCATTGTCCAAGCGATTGCCGCAAGTGTGTCGGACAACGGCCTCACCTTCAAAGAGCTGAAGGAAGTGCTCAGCGCCAAGGGCTACAATGTGAGGAGGCAAAGCCCCAGAATTCAGAGGAAAATGCACGCCTTGGTGTTGAAAGGCGCCGTGGTGCGTATGACTCACGGCGATGGCTCCAAGTTTTTCGTCATCAGGAAGCACCAGAGCAAGGCCAGCAAAATGTTTGAAAGCCCCAAAAGGACTGCAGGGGCGAGGAAAGTCCGAGTTGGGCGAAGGTACGGCACCAGCACTGGCACAAAAACAAAAGGAGCAGCGGAGCACGCCAAGAGCTGTGCTGGTAAGACGGGAGAGGCTCGCCAGAAACTCCGAATTCCCAACAGGAGGAAACGATGCCCCAGGAAAAATGCCCGGAGGTCGCAGAGGCTTGCCCAAAAAGCTGCTTCTAGCACATCTGATAACTTGGGTAGAAAAGCTGAAGGTCGGCACTATTCCGGCAGGAGACCTACATCTGCTTTGAAGACCACCATGAACCTCAGGAGCAGGGCTGCATCTGCGGAGAAATCAAAAAGGGCTAGCAGCAAAAGCGCTTCGGAAAGGTCAAGGTCTTCTAAGAACAACAGCACAGCCTGCCCGAAAGGTGTGGGAAAGCTCCACAGCAAGGAAACAGCCAGTGCAAAGAAAACAAGATTCTGCAAGAGCAGAGATGTTTCCTCTGCTAAAGAACAAAACCCCAAGGGGAAAGCTGCGTTTCCCCCGCGAAGGCCCAAGCGCAGAGCTAGGCGAGGGAGATAGTGGTACCAAAGCCCAAGGCAGGAAGGGCCTTAGAAAGGTTGCATTTTGCTAATATAGATGTGTGTCTTTTTTCAGAACTACGTAAAATTCAATAAAGATGACTAGTAAGCCTGCAATATTGATTTTACTGTCTTATGAGCCAGAGTATTTTATCTATTCATAGGTTTCGATTCAAAGCCATGGCCACTTCTTAAGAGCTCCCCGGATCAGGCCAAAGGTCCATAGAGTCCAGTTCCCTGTTCTCACTGCAGCCCCACAGATGCCTGCAGACCTTCCAAGTGTCCGTTTCTCCCAGGGACAGTCCCGGATTTACAGAAGCCGTCCCGGTTTCTGATTTGATCCCAGAATGTCCCTCTTTTCCTTAGGACGTCCCTATTTTCGCCTGATAAATATTGGAGGGCATGGAAGGACGTCTCTATTTTCATCGGAGAAATGTTGGATGGTATGGAGTCAAGTGACCTCCGAGCCAAGGAGATAAGTAACTATACAACCTTTAGAAGACATCTGAAGTAAGCACTGTATAAGGAAGGGTTTTTTTTTTTAAAAAAAGAAGTTTAATGTTTTATTCTATTTTTATATACCATACGTTAGAAGCTGCCCAGAGTGGCTGGAGCAACATAGTCAGATGTGCAGGAAGAAAATAATAATAATAATAATAATAATAATAATAATAATAATTCAATAGGATGCCCCTATTTTCACCAGAGAAATGTTGGAGGGTATGAAAATCTCTCTCTCTCTCCCTCTCCCTCTCTCTCTCCCTTGCCCTCACTTTCTACTGGACAGACCAGTCCCATGCAAACCCCTTCCTCTCACACTTCTGTCTCAAATGCCCCCCCCCCCGACAACCATGTTTGTCTAGGGGCAGGTGGCAGCCCTACGGTTAGCCCACACCATTTTGCGGTCCTGTCTCCCCTCCTCCTCCTCTTTCAGAAGTGGCAGCCATTTTGTGCTATGCCACACGCTCCACAGCAGCCATTTTGTGGCTGCCGCCCATTGCGCTCTCTTGACATTCCAAATGGGCACACTGGCCCTAAAAGCTTGGGGCTTACCATCTATCAGTACTGAGTTTCCGTGCTTTTATTATTGCAAGGAATGCCCCTCTGCCCCCACTGTTAAACATGCCACAGGTTTAACAATGGCAGCTGTTTGCGGGAAGGAAACGGAGGGAACACATCCACTCAGATTGCTTGTTTGAAAGCAATGAGCTATAACGGTGTTTAAGGGTTCCTGAGTTTCAGGGATTTGCTGCGAATCCTTCCAACACATCCTTCTTGCCCTGTGTATTGGAGGTGCCGGCAACTTCCTTGGCTGGTTGCAATAGCACAGGTACCTTCTAAGTGAGTTCGGTGAAATGAGAGAGGTGAATATTTTCCCCGATACTGAGGAATACTCCCTGTTGCTATCAGTGTGTGCACATTTCTGCCATTGTAGCAAAATGGTTAGAGCAATGGTCAGCAAACTTTTTCAGCAGTGGGCCGTTCCACTGTCCCTCAGACTTTGTGGGGGGCTGGGCTATAATGGGGGGGGAATGAACAAATTCCTATGCCCCACAAATAACCCAGAGATGCATTTTAAATAAAAGGACACATTCTACTCATGTAAAAACACGCTGATTCCCGGACCGTCCGCAGGCCGCATTTAGAAGGCGATTGGGCCAGATCCAGCCCCTGGGCCTTAGTTTGCCTACCCATGGGTTCGAGTGTCAAAGACCTGGGAGACCATGGTTTGGATCAACAGCCATGATGCTCGCTGGGCCATTCCACAAGTTAGCAAGGCTAACCTCATAGTTACACGAAACTGAGTGACTTGAAACATTGGCCCATTCCTGTGGAATATTCTTCCAACAGAGATTCAGCAAGCGCCTTCTGATTTAACCTTTAAACATACGCTGAAAACTTTTCTATCCCACCAAGCTTCTGCAGACAATTAAGAAAATATATTCCTGCAATAGCTGAAGATCTCTGGTTTTAAATTTCTAGGGTTTTTTTTTAAAAAAAATCGTATATGTGCATGGTTATTGTAATCTGCTTTGGGTTTTTTTAAAAAAATGAAAAGCAGTACACTGTGTAAATGACTTTACAGTATAAATAAATATATGAACACAGATTTGATAGTTCTCACTGGGAATAATATGCCCTTTTTTCCTTACTGGATAAATCAGAATCTCGTTCCTTATTGGTTTACAGGCCTTGACCAATCAGATTTAGGCAGGCTTATTCCCTCCCTGCCCCACTTCAGTCTATGAATGAGATCACAAGGTGCTTTTGCTGTAGAGCAGGATGGAAAGCAGAATTGTGTCTGCTCGTGGCAAGACTAGTGGGGAAATGAGAGTCAAGACAAGGACTCAGTCCACAAGGGCAAGGTTGCAGTTTCCAGTGGTTAGAGTACACAGGCTGCTTCAGAAAGGGAAGTATGCAAAGCAAATTGGAGCAGGAGCCCCTGTCTCTGGCTGCAGTCCTGGAATACCTCCGTGCTGAAATCCTGGAGCTGGCTGGCTAGTAAATTATCCTACACCACATCCAGCTTGTTGTGCAGAATGATGAGGAGCTGCAGAAACTGGTAGAAGGAGTTGCCATTGTGCTGGGTGGTGTTCAAGCTTTGCTACCATCAACAAAACTGAAAACAAGCAGTGGCGAAGCTGCTGGATCTTCCAGTGCGACAGTAAAATCCGGTTGTGTCCCTGTCAAAGGACAATGAAGACATTTCTCTGCATGATGTCAGAAAAACTAGAGGCTCTTTTCAAAGCCAATCCAAAACTTTCTACGAGCTGGAACAGAAGTAGTGTTGAAGACTCATTTTTCATAACTGATGAGTGAAAAGTCCATTTAGCTGCAATTGTCCACTCACTTGCTTGGAAGTTCCATTGAAATATTTGCTTGTATGTACTGTATAGGATTCTGCTGCTGCACGTGTTTCATATTTTATGGATATTGTAGAGTTGGAAGGGATCACAAGGGCCATCCATTCCAACCCCCTGTGATACAGAAATTTTCGCCCAACATGGGGCTCAAACCCATGACCCTAAGATCAAGAGTCTCATGCTCTACCAGCTGAGCTAAACCTTGTAGTTAATTATAAAATATTTGGAACAAAAGCACAGCACTAATAACTTAGTCTCCTCCCCACTTCTCTAATTGTATTTTTTTACTTTTCTCTACAGCTATAGGGAATGACCATTTTCAAAAGGTTGTGGCTTGGAGTGGATTTTTTGGTTGTCAGAAATAAAGACAGTGGGTCTTAATTTCATGGGTGTAGCCACGGAGGGCAGGGGGGACATCCCTCCCCAAGCCAAGTAAATAAAAAAATACTTAAAAGTAGATATTCTAGCAAGATTTTCAGATTTTTCTGAGCACTTGGGGGGGGGGGGTCAAAAGACCATAATTTAAAACAGTTGTTCAGACATTTCATTCCAAATCTGCTAGAGGATGACTGGTGGGTGTCCTGCCTCCCATCCCCCAACATAAATCCTGGCTGTGCCCATGCTTCATATTACAATGTTGTGCTGAGATTTTGATTTATATTTAAATGTACAAATCACTATTTTGTTAAAACTGAATTGAGCTGAAGCATCTCTGTAACCCAGACCTTAGTTTAACAGGCATAAATTGAAATAAAAAAATTCCTTCAGTAGCACCTTAAAGACCAACTAAGTTTTTATTTTGGTATGAGCTTTTGTGTGCATGCACTGTCAGATACACTGAAACAGAATCAACCAGACCCTTATGTATATTCAGAGGGTGGGGGGGTGGGCTGATAGGAGTGGTGAACCTGTTGATGGCTAGGTTCACCACTCCTATTAGCCCATCACCCATGCCCACCCTCTGAATATACATAAGGGTCTGGTTGATTCTGTTTCAGTGTATCTGAAAGTGTGCATGCACACGAAAGCTCATACCAAAATAAAAACTTAGTTGGTCCTTAAGGTGCTACTGAAGGAATTTTTTTATTTTGCTTTGACTCAGACCAACACGGCTACCTACGGTACCTGTAACTACGGTAGGCATAAATTGGATAGTGGCTCTCTGTTTTTTTTTTTTTCATTTGGTAGAATGTGTAAAAGTAATGCAATAGACAAGGTATTTTTATGGATTAATACTAGATTAGCCAAACTTTCAGTGTTTTAGGTCCCGAGTTTCCACACCACAGCACTCTCGGTTTTTATTACCTGTACCATCATCCTATTTAACCTTTCGATTACACCTAATCTAAAACTACCGAAGCGATAAATCCAGATGTCAGGAGACAAGCAGCACTAATAGGCAAAGCACTTCAGAGGTCTTTAAGCAGCGCGCTTTTAATCTGGAAATGCAGCAGCTCTTTCAGCGAGTCTTGAGTGGCTCTTAAAAGAGCCTTTTTAAAGATATTAAAGTAAACTGCTGGGCTTTCTTTGTACAGTATTTAAGAACCTTTCACCGTTGAATGCTTGTTGAGCTGCCGTCTCCTGACAGGGACGGCTGTCTTTCTACTACTTCGGACACCTTTTGGTTTAGAAACTGCCGGCTGTTTCTTCGCCTTCTTTCTCGGATCCCTGCTAGCCGACGCTGGCCTTTTGTTGGCAGCCGCCGTTTTCTTCACTTTCCTCGTTTCAGGCTTGGCAGATTTCTTCGGCAGGGCTTTCCCGCCATGCTTGAAGGATCCCGAAGCGCCGCTGCCGGTTAAGCGGATCAAGACCCCATTCGATACCAGTTTATGCAGCTCCCGTTTGAGGTGGCTATTTTTGTTCCTGTTCAGGTTGTACCCTCCTTCCCTGAGGAATTTCTTCAAGGCTGCCAGCGACACGCCTTTCCGCGAGCTGGAGCCCTCGAAAGCCTTCAGGATAAGCTGAGATAAAGGGCCGGAAAGGCGCTTCTTTCCTCTCCCAGAGGATTCGGAAGTGGACGGTTCAGGAATAGTTGCAGACGGAGGGGCGCTCGAACCTTCTGCCTCGGAGTGAAGCACGGAGCTTCCCTGCCGGCTTCCTTGACGCCTTCCCTGCCGGCTTCCTTGACGCCTTCCCTGCCGGGATCCCTGCCGGCTTCCGCGAACCATCCTTCCACCCTCCCGCGAGGGCAGCGCGCTGCCAGCTGTCCGGAGCGCCACTGAGAAATAAACCGGGCATCAGGGTATATATAGTGTGGTGAGGCTGACGTAAAAGAACAAATTTGCATATGTCCGTCTCTTCTCCCCCACCCCCCCGCCTTCCTTCTGTCACACCGTTGGAGACGATCTTAATAGTTACAGTTTTCACTCAGGTCCGATATGGAACTCGCCGACTATGCCTAGCTTCAATATTACCACCGCGGTGCGGGCGGGGGGAGGGAGAAGAGAGGGGGAGTGTTTTTATTGTTATTTTTACTATCTCGTATCTAATCATTTAAATGTGCTGGTTGGTTGGGGTCTTTTTGGGGGGGTACCCCCCGCACTTCCCAGGTGCGAGGAAGCACAGGAGGCGTCTAAGGGGGAATGGACGAAGGTAACATTCAGCTAACGCTTAGAACAGGTAGTCGCCGAGCTGTATGAGAGCTCCTGAAATTTGATTCCGCGATGATGGAGCTGCATGCATACTTAATTGGTAGCCCCTTTGTATTAGGCATTCCGTCCCCACACGTTAATTATTGGGCAAATGCTGCATGAAAACTACCTACAGTGCTATCCTGCACATATTCGAAGAAGGTCCCACCGAGTGCAACGGATTTATTGTTTATTTAAAACGTTATAATGCAAGAGGGGCAAGTCTCTCAAGGTGGCTTCCAGAAAACACTCATCTGCAATAGCCAGAAATCAAAAATATTAATACGCATGTGAACCATAAAGCATCCAGCCTGGTGGCAGGACTTTAGAAGGGGCATCATTTCCAGGGCAACAAGGTAAACTGCCTTATACTTAGTTGGGCCACTGGTCTTTATTGCTCCAAATTATGAACACTGGCTGGCAGCAGCTCTGCAGGTTACTGCGATGTGGACTTGGAGGCTTAAACCACATATAATTTGTACCTTCATGTCCTGGAAATAAAATGGGGTGGGGGGGGGAGGAGAGAGAAGCCACCTTTTTTTAGCTTGAAAATTACTGATGGGGTACTTGTTGTCCACCATATGTTGTTGGACTCCGAGTCTCCAACATTTACTTGTTTATCCTATATTTTATTCCGTGAAATGCCCTGAAAACTTATGATTAAGGGTGGCATATAAATCTAATAAAATAAAATCCCTATCAGCCCCAACCATCATGGCCAATGTTGAGGGATTGAAGAGAGTTGTAGTCTGGGGTTTCATCCAGACCCATCTTTATTGCAAGAGGCGCAGGTGGCCAAGGGTATATTTTATCAGTTTGGGTTGGTAAGATAGCTATGGCTATTTCTGGAACAGGGATAGTCTGACTACTGTTGTCAATGCACTGGAAATCTCCAGACTGGGTTACTGCAATGTGCTGCATGCAGGACTGCCCTTCAGGGTGACCCAGAAGCTGAAACTGGGGGGGGGGGGGATTGTCTAGCAACATCTGGAGAATCCCATATTCCCCATCCCCATTCTAGACCAGAGTTTAATGAATAACGTAGCCTTTCAGCACAGTCCTCTACAACTACTCTAAAGTAAATCCTATTGATTTCAATGAAGTTTTATCTTCATTGAGTAAATGGGACTTACAAAATATGAATACAGTAGTACTGTTAGAATACGGTTGTCTGAACAATGAGTGATCACCTGAATGAATGGGCATACCTGCCAGATTGGATATAATATTCAAACTTGATTGTGAACAAGCAATAAACCTACAGGTGAAAGTTTGTATGATTTTATGTGTCTTTTTAACAAAAATAAAAAAAATCAAGTCACACACTTTATTTAGTTTTCTCTGAACTTCTCCAAAATTTAATGGGCTTGCAAGATGCAAGCATTTCATTTCTCAGTATCAGCACAAAATCCTACAGTACTTTGAAACAAAACAGACTTATTTTGTTGGTTAATGAATTTACAAATAAATACCAATGGGAGGTGGGAGATAAAACAGACTATTTTTAACTTATCAATTCAATTGGAGTTTTGATCTGCAGTCTCCATTAATGTAGAAGGAAGGTAAAAATGTAAGGCTGTTTCTGCCCGGTTTCGAACCGGGGACCTTTCGCGTGTGAGGCGGACGTGATAACCACTACACTACAGAAACTCAGCTGTATGCCTTCTCTGAGCTACTGTGGCTGATTGGGAAAGCATGACTGGTATGAAAGCCATGGCAGTCAAAAGGAATCTGCTGACACATCATTCTTGGGTCTGAGTCACTCTAGTCTCAGTGGGGGTTATTGCCTGTCATTACTGCCACTGCTAAGACCTTCAGGCTATAAATTGAACTTAGTGAGTGTATAGGATTGCAGGCAGAGTTTACCGGTATTCTCCCAGCAGCTCAACAGCATCTGCAACCTCTGAATCCACAGCAGCAACATGCATAGATTTGTGTGCAAAAATGTACAGCATTTAGGTTCTCAAGAAGAGGGACTGTATATTGGTTCAGGTCATAACCTCCAGCCAGTTGCCAAAGGGAAAACACCATGGAGTGATCCTTTGGGGAATCTGAGCCAGATCCCCATAAACTCTGCTGTGCTGGAGGGTAGCAAGAGACTTAGCAACAGGAAAATATTACAGTACTGTATTGCTGTTCTTGATATTATATTGAATATGTGATTTCAGCATTTTTACATTGCATTTCTGTTGCTTTTCACTATAGGCCACTATGAGGGTTGTTTTAATAGAAAAACAGGGAATAACTATTAAATCCCCATCATCAATATTTCATGGAAAAATCAGCAAATGCAAGTTAGCAATTGGGGAAGGGGTGGAAAAGAAGGGGGAGATGGACGTCAACCGGTTGTTGTATCTAGCTTTGAAAGAAGGAGCTATGATTCTATCAATAAAGGATATTAAGTGGGTCCAATGGTCACACCCTGTACAGAGAAGTGAGGAGCAGATGGGGCTCATCAACCTGGGAAGGCTTGTGGGATATTTTCAGGAGACGAAAAGGCGAAAGAGTAAACCCGACACAAATCTGGAGTGGAGTCCTTAAGATGGTTGGATGGCATCTTGTACCCCTCCTTCCAGCAACTCCTGCAGCCAAGCTGGTGCCAAACGTATTGCTGTGGTTTCCTTTCAACCACATCAGCAAGGGGAGGGGGGTGGTCTTGTCATCTGGGCAGCCCAGGACCTCCATACACACTGTTCAGGCTTGTGCCCTGGAAAGGTCACATTGCTGCTGCTTGTGCAGCCGTTTGACTTCACCCCTGGAGGCACAACTTAATCGTTTCTCAAGATATATGGATGCCAACAACATCAGCTTTCACAACCTGGTGCTCCAACTGGATAGCTCAGTCGGTTGAGGACAAGACACTTAATCCCAGGGTTGTGGGTTTTGAGCCCCATGTTGGGCGAGATTCCTAGGTGAAAAATTTCTGCATTGCAGGGGGCTGGACTAGATGATCCTCATGGACAATTCCAACTCTACTATGATTCCAGGTGTTTTGGACTACAGCTCTCAATAGTTAAGGGTCCAAAAACATCTGGAGAGTACAAAGTTGGTGACGGATGTAGTACATCAAGGCATTTATAATGGAAATGAATGCCATCTGCCTAAGACTTCTGTGGAATTTTGATTATGATTTTAATGGATCTCCTGGGAATACTAAACTAGACTTGTATTTAACAACGGGCCTGGTTGCCATATGCAACATGGATTTTCACGCGGGAGAATGAAGTAGCTTGCAAGGGACAAACAGATTGATTTTTCCCTCAAGTCTACAGCCAGCAGGGAAACATGGACGGAGAAGTTTCGTCGCAAGATATCGCGAGATGTAAAGCGCCAGGGCGCCGCCATATTGGCTGCTGGTGGGGAAGCGGCTGCGGCAAACAATATTTTGTAAGAAGCGTGCCGCCGCGTCTTGTACTTATGGATTCGCAGCATTGCGCGTCGCAATTTGCCTCCGCGAGGCTGAGGGAGCGGGGCCCAGCGCAAGGCGCTCTGTCGGGTCGTTCGTACGGTTGACGTGAGGGCCGCCATGTTGCTGTACGTCGGCGCCGCCGCCGCGAGAGGGCGCCGGGAGAGGTTATTTCCGCTTCCGGAAGAGGCCGCCGCTTCCTTTCTCTCCCTGGGCCTCAGCGAGCTGGCAGGTCCGGGCTAAGGGCCGCCGGTGAATCCGCCTCCATCCTCCGCCTGCCGCGGGAGCTCGAGCCTTCTCAGCCGCCGCCATGACGGAGCAGATGACCCTGCGTGGCACCCTGAAGGGCCACAACGGCTGGGTGACCCAGATCGCCACCACCCCTCAGTTCCCGGACATGATCCTCTCCGCTTCACGCGGTAACGGAGGGCCGGGCCGGGAAACGCCAACTTGCGAGGCGGCGCGGGGGACGCGGGGAGGAAAGCGTGGAACGGGATGGGAGAGACCACCGTGTAATGCGGGTGGGAAGGAGAAGCGCTCAGTTGTTGCGTGTGAGGTGAAGGATGGGACCATGCAGCCCCATCTACATGTAATTGGGAATGGGGCATAAGGAAAGAGACAATCACGTGTTAGGCAGTGTGAGGGTCTGGGGAGGCTCCTAGGCCCATAGGGTTTTTTATGGGGGGCGATTAAAGTAAGAGGATAGGGGAAACCAAATGAATAGCAAGGGGTCAGCCACAGAATCATATGAGTGGGAAGGAACCACGAGGGTCATCTAGTCCAACCCCCTGCAATGCAAGAATATTTTGTCCAATGTGGGGCTCGAACCCACAACCCTGAGATATAAGCGTCGCATGCTGTACTGACTAGGCCGTCTGAGCAGATTCAGGCAGAAAATGAGGTGTACAGTATGTAGCAAGGCCCACCTGCTTCTCTTTCTTCCTAGCCCTGATGATTAAATTTGACACTAGTCTGCTGATCTTCATGAGGTCTGAAGACATGTCCTGCAATTATGATGGGGCAGGAGAGGATCTGTTCTCGAAAGGGAGCTTTCGGCCTTCGAAGCCAATCAAAAGTGGCCAGGAGCAAGCCTGCAATTCAGGAATGAGGCTCTACAGCTGATCATTCATACTTGTGGGTTAGAGGGGAAGGGCAGTGAATTTCCACCCATTAATTAACAGCTCTTGCTTAGGAAGGCTGATTTCGGACTTTAATTTCTGTACTGTTAGTTTATACCCCACCTTTACTCCAACACACTCAAGTTGGTGTGTGTGGCAGCCTGTTTAGTGTCACACTTTGTAGGGCAGGTGAGGCTAAACAATTCTGTCGCTGGCCCTGTGAGCTATGTTGCTTAGTGGGGATTTGAACCCTGGGGTCTCTCTGGTCCCAGTCTGACATGCTAACCCAGGGGGGGGGGTAGCCAAAGTGGTACTCTCCAGATGTTGTTGGACTACAGTTCCCATGATCCCTAGTGGTTGGTCCTGCTGTTGGTTGGCACCTCATGGGTGTTCTCTGCTCTTAACTGCTATACCAGGCATTACATCCTTAGCACATTGTTCGAAGGGTGGTTGCTTTCTGAGCCTAGATTATGCCAGAGAAGGAGCAAGCAACCTATTTGGTGATGTGAGCCAATACTAACCGAGGATAGCTTTCTCTGTGATATTAGTGCACAGGTGGATGTCTAAAAGGGGTTAGTACTGGGGTATTACAAAGGATACCTCGTATTTGGATCTAGATGCTGAGACCTACAGTTAATTCCTGGTAAAGCTGTAAAAGCTGGGTCATAATTGTGTGTATTTGAAGGCAATCTCTGGTTTGAGAGGACTTTTCTCTCCAAGGGAATTGTGGTTAGGAACTGCATCTTTATCATGTGGTTTCAAGTGAGGGCATGTTAAGAGTTTGCAGGAAGCCTTGGCTAGTCCGGTCTTCACTGAGATGGTAAAGCAGAGTCTGGATTGTAACACTTCAGAATGCAAGTGGGGGCTGGTATAACTTGAGTGCTCCTCCAGCCACACACTTCCCTTCACATGGAAAGCTAGATGTTGGGGAGAAGTATTATAACCTAGCCATCTCCCTGAAATGCTAGCTTTCTGTGTGCAGAAAAGTGTTTGGCAAGGTGGCGCATTCAGCTAGGCAAGTGCCCACCTCCAGTCTGAAGTGGTACAGTCCAGGCATGACTTTACTCCCTCACTAGGAACTTGGTCACAGTGGAGTATGGGATTTTAGGTGCAGCAGCCTGATTCAGGGAATGAGTAGTAAAGGAATGGGATGCCTCTTCCCCCCCCCCCCCGGGTAATATCTATCTCAGTTTTGAGAAAATCTGTGGAAGAACCATTTGCTATTTTTCCCCTTTTACAGACAAGACGATCATTATGTGGAAGCTGACTCGAGATGAAACCAACTACGGGATCCCCCAGAGAGCCCTTCGGGGCCACTCCCACTTTGTCAGCGATGTGGTTATCTCCTCAGATGGGCAGTTTGCCCTCTCTGGCTCATGGGACGGCACGCTGCGCCTCTGGGATCTTACCACGTGAGTGTAGATTGGGGAAACAGGGTCTGTGTTCATTGAAAAGGATTGTCCTCAGCAGATTGATTATATGTTTCACTCTGCCAAGTTATCCCGTGGCTTCCCATTTTCTTCTAGGTTTTTATTCCAAGTACGGTTTCCTGTTTTTATCACTGGTTGCTTTGGGATCAGGGTTTTTTGAGCTTGCTTCCTCCTGTCCCGATGATTAGATCTGACACATAATCTACAGACTCCACTGGGGTTTGATGATACGTCCTGCAATTATGATGGGACACTACAGGAGAGACTGAGAAAATGGAAGCTTTTTTATTGGGGAAGGGAAGGGGAAATCAGTTGGAAGGGGACATCTGTTTCTGGCGGGTTTTTGGAATTCCACATTTCCCCATACAGGACATTTCAGGTTGCCCTTGTCATGGTTCCGCAGTGAGGGTGCTGAGAAATTCTCAGATCCTTCATGCCCCTTTCATTTCCCAAAGTTTGGGGAATGGACTCGGTTCAGTGTAGATCAAAGGGGAAACCTTGTTGCTGGTTGGTTAGTTGCTCACCCTATGAGAGCTACACAAGGTGGTAGGAGAAGCTCTGCTTCCCTCTATTTAGCACTCATTGGCTACTGAAATTGGAGTCAGGGACGTGGTCCTGTCCCATCTCCCGGAAAAGTTCCATTGAAGCAGGAGATCCTCTTTGAAAATTAACCTTAAGGGCCCTAGGAGGAGATCAAAACCAGAAGGGGAGGGTCTTTGCAAGGGAAGGGGGTTACAGGAGATAGCATGGCAAGGCAGGGGGAAAAGATTTGGTCTGAGGGGCTTTTCCTTTCCTGTGTTGCACTGGGTTTGTAATGAAATGACATCTCCCTTTCAGAGGCACCACCACCCGGCGTTTTGTGGGCCACACCAAGGATGTGCTGAGTGTGGCTTTCTCTTCTGACAACCGCCAGATTGTCTCAGGGTCCAGGGACAAAACCATCAAACTCTGGAATACCCTGGGAGTCTGCAAGTACACTGTGCAGGTGAGCCTCCCCTCCCTCTCAGATCTGGGCACTGAATACCACTAAAGTTCACCTCCCTTTGTTTTAGATTTTTAAAATATATATCACCCAATCAACTGTGTCTTGTGTGTGGGTCACAAATATAAAATAAATCAAATACAATAAACAGTCTTTTAAAAGCAACACCATGATATAATTTAAATGAAGCACCAAATGTATAAAAGCCTTGGTGTGCCTTTAGCAGCTGTTTGTCCAGACAGTTGTTGCAGGTGCTCAGAAAAGGGAAAACTTCCACTGCTCGATTTACGCTTGTGGAGAAAAGACGGGTTGGATCCTGCTTCGGTCTGTGATTTACATAGAAGTAACATTTTTATCCCACCCTTTCAGTGTCCATCTCATCCTTCTAGAGGGCTGGAGCTGCAACGCTAAAAGCCTGATTTCTAGTACAAACTAAGCACGCTAGTAAGTCGGTGCCCCATGCAGCTTACAAGCAGGAGGTGGAGGTGGAGATAACAGAAGGCAGGGAAGAATGGAGCCAAAGAGAATGGGGAAGACATGTGGAAATGTAGTTAGATGTGCTCAGGCTTCCTTACCCGGTATTGCTAAGGAGTTAGAACTAGGCGGTGAAGCATGTGCTTAAATGTTAATTTTCAGAATGGTGGTTTCTCTGTAACAACCTGTTACCAGCTTGTACTGAGAGCTGTCATACCTTCTTTTTTCCCTACTCAGGACGAGAGCCATTCGGAGTGGGTGTCCTGTGTGCGCTTCTCCCCCAACAGCAGCAACCCCATCATTGTCTCCTGTGGCTGGGACAAGCTCGTGAAGGTGAGTCGAATATCAGCCTTAATCCTCAAATCTCTGTCTAGGGCCTCCCCCTGGAAGTGTCTAAATGATGCACAAGCATTCTCTTTCCTGTCCTCTCTTGATCATCTGGAACCAGCCCTTCAGATCTTCTGGTAAGGAGGGGCAGGACTTTGGGGTGCACTGGAATATCGTCACCTCTCTATTCATCTAGTGAAGCAAAAGTCCTAAAGCCAAGGTGTGGGAGGGGTGTTGGAGGGAGAATTGGGGCCACAGGGGTCCATCAGATTTGCAGCAGCTTGTAAACAGTAGGGTGTTCTCTTGTCCTCTTAGCATAGGCGACTCAATGTGTAATACAGTCTCTTCGTCGGTGCCCCGATTGGAGCAGGAGTAGAATTCTGCTTAGGCAGTCTTGCAAAGAGAGGAGATATGTTGGAGGACTGCTCTTCACTAAATAGGCCTGCATCAAACAGCCATGTTTTATTATGTATCAGACGTTCAGTTATACTTCTATTACACAGGCACCGGTTTTGTTAGGCAGGCTGTAAATTACCCGAAGGGGTGGGATGCTTTTCAACAATCTCTGGATCAGGAATTTGATCACACAGCTAGAGCATCAGCGAATCAGTTTTGAGTTTCTACTCTCCCCATCTTGCAGGTGTGGAACTTGGCTAACTGCAAGCTGAAGACCAACCACATTGGGCACACTGGCTACTTGAACACAGTGACAGTCTCGCCCGACGGCTCCCTGTGTGCTTCAGGTGGCAAGGTAAGTCTCTGTGGCAAGCCTCCCCTCAAGAGGTTGAACCCGTGCAAACGTACTGTATAGCCGTGTGCCTAAAGCTTACTTGCTCAGACAAGCTTTTCCCAGTAAGTCATATTACCTCCACACACAAACTTCAAATTGGATTGTGTATGAATTCATTATTATTATTATTATTATTCACTCATTCATTCATTTTATTTATACATACCCCGCCCATCTGACTGGGTTTCCCCAGCCACTCTGGGCGGCTTCCAATAGAATATTAAAATACAATAATCTATTAAACATTAAAAGCTTCCCTAAACAGGGCTGCCTTCAGATGTTTTCTAAAAATCTGGTAGTTGTTTTTCTCTTTGACATCTGGTGGGAGGACGTTCCACAGGGCGGGTGCCACTACCGAGAAGGCCCTCTGCAGTATGGTTTTGCATTGATTTATTTTCTTTGTTGCGTTTTATAAATTCTGCGTTATACATTGCTTTAGATACTTTCAATACAAAGCAGTGTAACTATTTATTTGTTAATAATAAACCAGACTGGGTGGAGAGGAACTACTTTTCTTCTTTCCCTACACTTCTGCTTATCTGGTAAATCAGGAAGCCTTCCACTATAAACTGGCCAGGTGTATGGTTTATTAGGGGGAGAGAGAGAGAGAGACACCAAAAGAAACCTGGGCAGTCGTGAACGACTTAGCTCAAGGTACTTGGGAGTTAGCTCACGTGTGTCGTGTTCTCGCTAGAAGCATCTAACCTAGACTTGTAAATAAGTTATTAGTCCGCTAGGGTGGCTAGTATCATGCATTTCCATGCTTGTCATGGAGGGAGGGGGAAGCCCTCTTCCATTTCCAGTAAGGAAATCCAGGATTCTAGCTCCAAAATGAAATGCATTCTTCCTTTTCACCAGCCTTCTAATTGCTGACAGAGGGGAGTTGGAGCTGAGGGTCTGTCTTTCTTACCTGCACACCTCCTACAACAGGAACACAGGGAGCTGCCTTATACAGAGTCAGACCATTGGTCTATCTCGCTCAGTGTCATGTATGCTGAGTGGCAGCAGCTCTTCAGGCAATGGTTCTTTTTCGGCCCTAACTGGAAGATACTGGGGACTGAGCCTAGGAGCTTCTGCATGAGAGCAGGTGCTGTACCACTGGGCTATGCCGTTTCCCTGAATCGATGGAGAGCCTCAGGCTTGGGGGCCAAATATGGTCCTCTGGATCCTCCCCAGGCCCCACTTGCCACTGCCATTTATCTGCTAAGCGTGGTCCTCTCTGTGGTGAGGAAATGGGTGTCTCTGCGTAGCAGGTAGCGGTTACAGAAACAAGGCACAGCTTTTTCAGCTCTTCTAAGTATCGATCAGGGGGGGGGCTTTTTCCAGCCCAAGGAACACTGTCCCTTCTTCTGGTACATACCCTGTTTTCCCCAAAATAAGACCTACCAATAAAATAAGCCATAGCAGGATTTCTAAGCATTTGCGCAATATAAGTCATACCCCAAAAATAAGACATAGTGATAGGCGCAGTTCTGGAGGGTGCCAAGGAAGAGGCGAGGCTGGACGCGTAATAAAAATAAGACATCCCCTGAAAATAAGCCATAGTGTGTCTTCTTGAGGAAAAATAAATATAAGACAGTGTCTTATTTTCGGGAAAACATAGTAGAGAGTATGGCATCAAAACTGTTAAAAACAGTTCTGGAGTTTGTATTGTGGACATATCCTCAGAATAGACTGCAGAAATAACTTTCTGATTAAAAGCAATCTAGGAGCAGAGGAAGCTTCTCCAGCTAATTCAGAATTGTAGAGTTGGAAGGGATCCCAGGGGTCATCTAGTCCAACCCCCCACCATGCCAGAAGCATCAGTTAAAGCATCCATGACAGATGGCTATCCAACCTCTGCTTTAAAACCTTCAGGGAAGGAGGAAATCTCATTTGGGGGAGGTTTTCTGGGATGCTTGATCTACATGAAATTATGCTTTTAGAATGGAGCATGTGAGCAAGATGGCTTGAAAGCTGCTGCCCCCTTTTCTTCTGCCTAGCTCAGCGCTCTTGCCTGCTTAGTGACATTTAGCACTTTACCATCCTGTCGAGATCTAGTCAGAAAATCCTGACTGCTGTGATGAAACATACATGCCATCTGACTTACTACCATGCTGATACTCAGAGGCTGTTTCTGAGCTGTCAAACATTGGGTGGGGGGGAGATCTGTTGCTTTGGAGAAAGGTTCCTCCCCCCCCCCCCCCGGACAATTTCTGTTGGAGGGACAGGGTGTGCATGAATTAATAAGTTCAATGCCACAGCTTTTTAGCGGCCTTGAGTAAGTGCTGGGAGGAATGGGGAGGCTTGGACGCATTACGATTCACAGCCTATTGCCCTTTTCCATTGCAAAATCATTCTGGACTTGGGGGCTTTAAATCCAATGTCTGCTTTCTTCCACCGCAGGACGGCCAGGCTATGCTGTGGGACTTGAACGAAGGCAAGCACCTGTACACCCTGGATGGTGGAGACATCATCAACGCCTTATGCTTCAGCCCCAACCGCTACTGGCTGTGTGCAGCCACTGGACCCAGCATCAAGATATGGGTAAGTTAAGAGCTTGGTGTTGGCTGTTGAAGGTTTGGGAAGAATGCACGAGGTTAGCTCTTCTCCCAGCTTGGGTCTTGTTTTCCTTATCAGAATTAAATTGGTGTTCCCTTCCTTGACATTTCTTCCTTGGCAGTCCTGGGAGAGCTGTGTTAGGCTCCTGCAGCTGAAGTTCCTTGAATTTATACTTTGAGCTTCTGAGATCTCAGCAGGCCAGAGCAGGATGTTCAGGGGTCAGGCTGGCATAGCTCCTTATATGGTAAAAAGTAACTTAAGTTATGCAAAGCATTGTACACAAATTAATTTGTATGGGCTGTGGAATGTGCCTTTCTTTGGCAGGTAATGACCATTTCAAGGCTAAATGTGGTTTACCCATTCTGCCATCTAAAGAGCAAAGGGCCTTTCTCAATATCTAATATCTTAATCTCTATCTTAATATCTAAAATCAGATTCAGTTGCCTGGATGTCTGCTGCTCCCTGCAACTCCCTTCTCATTTTTGAACAGAAGATGCAAATCTAATTGTGGTTGAATGTGTTTGCATACTTCTATTCCAAGTTGAAATCTGAACTGCCATGGTGGTAGAGGATACAGAGATTCTTGCTTATGAAGACATAGCCTCTCTGGTAAGAGATCTGGTACTTGGCAAGCAGGCAGATAGTAGCAGTGACGATATTCAGGCGGTTGGACTAGATGACTGTTAGGGCCCTCCCAACTCTACAATTCTGTGAAGCCGAGAAGCAGCAACAGCTACCAATGGCAATGGAAGGGAGCGCATTGTGAGTAGTGATTTCAGGCTTGAGAGCGAGGGGTCTGACGTGCTGTGATGAAACACACTATGCCGTCTGATTTTGCTTCCGTGCGGAAAACCAGAGGCTGTTTCTGAGCCTGTTGCCCAAACTACATACAGCATGCAAATGGCAGGTGGAAATTGAACAAACTGTTTGGCGTAGAAGTCGGCAACTGACCATCTAACCCAGGGGTGTCTAAACTTTTTTCAAAGAGGGCCATATTGGATGAAGTGAAGATGTGTGAGGGCCGACCAAGGTTGTTGACCTTTTTTTAGGATTGGGGTTGTTGAGTTTTTAGGATTTTACCCCAGGAAATAAACTGACTGACCCCGAAGCAGACTTTGGACATGCCTGATCTAACCCATGGGTAGGTAAATTAAAGCCCGGGGGCCACATCCTGCCCAATCGTCTTCTAAATCCAGCCTGCGGACAGTCTGGGAATCAATGTGTTTTTACACGAGTAGAATGTGTCCTTTTATTTAAAATGCATCTCTGGGTTATTTGTGGGGCATAGGAATTCGTTCATTCCCCCCCCCCCCAAAAAATATAGTCTGCCCCCCCCCACAAGGTCTGAGGGACAGTGGACCAGCCCCCTGCTGAAAAAGTTTGCTGACCCCTGATCTAACCCCTGCTTTCTTAACATCAGGACCTGGAAGGCAAGATCATTGTGGATGAGCTCAAGCAGGAAGTGATCAGCACCAGCAGCAAGGCGGAGCCACCCCAGTGCACCTCATTGGCCTGGTCTGCTGACGGACAGGTAAGAACTGGGCTATGCAATCAATCAGTCAATCAATCAATCTTTATTGCAGTCAAAGTCCAGACAGCAAAGTTAACAACAGCAACATATGCCACAACCACAAGAATCGGATGTACGGTAATTAAACATCCCCTATAAACTTATTTACATTAAAAATTATACTCCTTCAGCTAAAATCTGTATTCTGGAGGTTAAAATCAGTACTCATTCGCCGGCCATCACTGTCACCACAGCCTGTCTTGTCCTCATTGCTCTTAAACAGCATTTTGGAGCAGGCTGTGCAAGATGCCCAGAGGGCCATGCAGGAAGTTAAAAAGAGCTGCTGCTTCCTCCAGCCAAGGAAGAACTGGGATTTGTCCAAGTCTGCATTTTTGAGCTTCCACCTTTGCCATACAGGGCTTGTGACATGTTTGGGTTTTCTTAAGGAACCAGAACCTTTCACCCCAACTGCAGCTGACAGTGTCTCCTGATCAGCACTTGAAGGACACCCAAGGGAAGAGGTGTTAGCAGGGCTGTGGCTAATCCTGGTTTCCTGGGCTCCTAAAAATTTGACACCGACACTCGTCTTGAGTTTTTTAAAAAGTTTTTTTTCCAGTCAAATTTGTTACATATAAAATACATAGATACACTGCCCAAGAAGACTGCCAATAATTTGAACTGACAGATAAATGGTGTATTAAAGTATGCAAGTTGTGGAGTTTGAAGGAATGACAACTGACCTTTCAAGGTGGGAATATTCAGGAGTGAGTTTCCCCCTGGTAAATTTTTCATTTCTCATTTACAACTCCAGTTACAAAGCAGGAAGTGATCGAATTTTATCCCTTCTGGTCTTCCTGTGGACTGGATGCTTCTCATCTCCCAATACAATAAAAAGTGAACACCTTGGGTTTGTCACAATCTGCTGTTCATTCATTCAAGCCATTTTTACCCTACTATTCAGCCATAAGCAACTGTCAGAGCAGCTTGCAGATCACTAAGGAAGACTTTGTAAGCCTGAGGGCAGGAGGTACCTAAAAAGATAAGACACTAAAGGAGAATGTGATTGGTAATGATCTTGGTTACATGTGCATCTAATGAACAGCTGTCTAGAGAAACTCAGGCAGAGGAGGTTCCAGAAATTGCTGTGCCAATGTGGGGTAGCCCTGCCTCTTCTCTCTCCCCCATCCCTTTCTGCTGCATCCTGGCTTCTCAGCAAAGTCTCCCGTTGACTTTCTATCCAACAGTTGGTTTATGCAAAGTGCTTGTTGCTCCCATGTCAAAAAGCTGTCACCCAATCACTTCCTAACACTGTTTCTCCCTCTCTGTTCTATCAGACTCTGTTTGCCGGCTACACCGATAACCTTGTTCGCGTCTGGCAGGTCACCATTGGGACCAGATGAGAGAGTGCAGCTGACCACAAGGCACAGACTTCTAATTATGTACAAAACAGAAACAATAAACTTTTTGTGCTGAACGTTATCTCTGGGTCCTGCTTCTCCCCCCTCCCCCCAGATATACCTGGAAAATGAGAATTGCTATTCACTTACCTGTTTTTTACAGGCTTCTCTCCCAACCCACTGCTGTATTAACACTCAGCTGTTGGAAGCTCCCATAGCTTCAACCAGGAATAAATAAAACGCCTTGTCCCCTTCGATCAGGAATGACAAACCTGTGTGCCAGGGGCAACCCAGAAACTGCAGGAATAGGTCAAAGACCCCTGCAAGCCTCAGCCTGATCTCAGCCTGATGGGGTGATGAAATCCTCTACAGAACTCTTTAGAGATTAAGAGTAAAAAGCAGCATATTCCCCACCAGGGTGGATTTGATTTAAATCACTAGTCAGTAAGACTTGCTTTAAATCTTTTTTTTTTTTTACAGAAAGACTTCATTTTTGGAGTAGTAAATTTTCAGAGTAGTTTTTACAGTTATATCAAACCTTACTGATTTGGTTAAACTTATTAGAAATACATAGATAATTATGAAATTATTTTCAGGTTTAATAAGTTAACTGTATTTGGATAACTTCTTCTGTACTTTAATGGAAGGAGAGAGAAAAATCATTTCCTTAATAACAATTTAAACAATTTAACTAAAACAAAAACATTATAGCATGTTTGCGGCGCTCACCTCGTGTTATTGGCCGAGGGAGCCGGCGTACAGCTTCCAGGTCATGTGGCCAGCATGACAAAGCCGCTTCTGGCGAACCAGAGCAGCGCACGGAAATTTTATTTATCTACTTGCACTTTGACATGCTTTTGAACTGCTAGGTTGGCAGGAGCTGGGACCGAGCAACGGGAGCTCGCCCCCGTCGCGGGGATTGGAACCGTCGACTTTCTGATCAACAAGCCCTAGGCTCTGTGGTTTAACCCACAGCGCCACCCGCGTCCCTCTGTAGTCATTACTGGGACTTTTAAAAAAAGAATCTGGTCTGTTATGTATTAATTTCTGCAGTTTCAGCTGCCTTTGAGGGTTCTTGTCAGGCAGAATGTGAACATTTTGATTGGCAATTGTCGATATTTTCTGAAATCTCCCTCATTAACATGAGTAGTCACTCTGGCATCAGAGTGATTTAAAACTTTAGAAAGGTGTTTTGTTGTTTTTTTGAGAGGTGGGGGAGACATGTAAAAATGCACTCTGGCTATTGGCATACGTGTCAGGGGATTGTTGCGGCTACTCTCGAGTAAAGACACTCCAGTCCGCTCTGTCTTTCATAGTTTTACAGTGCAGAGATATCAGAAAACATGACTGCCTGGTCTGATTCAGAACCTGGCAATGGCTGCTTCCGGCTCTTCAGCCAGCATAAAAGCCTGGGCACCCCAAAGCACCTCCCCCCCCCAGCCGTGTGTGGGCGTGCGCCTCAGTTCGGGTGCCAGAAGGGGCCGCGTTCCTTCCGCTGCGCTGTCTTTCCTCCTCTGGCCAGCTGGGTTGGTGCCTAGGCTCCGAGACCTCTCCATCCCGCTCCATTCCTCATTCCCTCCTCCTGACCCGCTGCTCGTGCTGTCACTGGGCGAAGTTCTGGTCAGGATGACTCGGGGAGGGTCCCTGTTAAGGAGTCCCCCTGACAATACTGTTTGGGGATTTCCTAGTCCAATCCAGCAGTCAGGTCTATGCTCACACAGTGCCTGTCAGATCACTAGCTTGGAAGAAGAAACAGAGGGACGTCTTCCCCAGATCCTTCCCGCATCCATGGTGACAATGCCAATGATGTGGTTAGGGCTAAAAGCACATGGCTCAGGTATCTACTGACAGCTAGAAAGATACGTTTTCCAAGAAAGCAGGTCCCAGTTCCAGATAAGGCTGGGAGACAATATAGTGCAGCAGTCTGACTTACCGATGGCCTCGGTCCAGTATACCTGAAGGAGCGTCTCCACCTCCATCGTTCTGCCCGGACACTGAGGTCCAGCGCAGAGGGCCTTCTGGTGGTTCCCTCACTGCGAGAAGCAAAGCTACAGGGAACCAGGCAGAGGGCCTTCTCGGTAGTGGCACCCGCCCTGTGGAACGCCCACCCAGCTGCCCAGAGTGGCTGGGGAAACCCGGCCAGATGGGCGGGGTATAAATAAATTATTATTATTATTATTACCCATCAAGAGGTCAGAGAGATAAACAACTACCTGACATATAGAAAATACCTAAAGGCAGCCTTGTTTAGGGAAGTTTTTAATCTGTGATATTTGATGTATTTTAATGTTTGTTGAAAAATAATATTTATTATTTTTATTACCATATAGAATACATTCTCTCTCTCTCTCTCTCTGTGTGTGTGTGTGTGTGTGTGTGTGAGAGAGAGAGAGAGAGAGAGAGAGAGAGAGAGAGAGAGGGAGGTGTTGCCATATTTCAAAAAGTAAAAACCAGCATACCCCGAGCTTTTCTTAGGAAGTTATGGCAACTCTTAAGAGAGAAAGAACACACTACTACACCATGCCATTTCTCCCCATCCATTTTCAATATTTGAACAGACCAAAACAACAAGACTTCACTTTTAGAATTGTATTTATTTACTCAACTTTTCCCAAAAAACTAGATCTCCAAGTCTTTTTTTACATATATAGCGAAAAATAGTTCAAAAGGAGCTCTGTAATGCCAAAAAGAATTGAGGGGGCGGGGGAACCAACACATAACAGCTGGCACAGCTAAGGCCTCCAGTGTCTTGCAGTCAGGAGAGAAGAGAGTCCACACTGCAGATCCTGGGGCGTGACAGGAAAAAGCAATTAAAAATAAGTTAATTAAGTCCTACAAGGGTGAGGGTGTGTGTGTGAGGCAGCAGTGATGAAGTTTGATCACCAAAGCTCCTAGTGGGATTACATTCACCCCAAGAGCCACAGAACTCCAATGGTGCCCCGGAAAACAACAACAGCCCTCGGATCTGTCATTTCTCCACCCCCACCTCCAAAATGGCCTTTATATCTATATTTCTATCACACTAGTAGTATTGATGAATCCCTCCCTCCAGGTAAAAGAGATGGAGATAACGTAAAGGAAAGAGGGACAAACTGGGGCATCCAAACCACACCTGGAGCAGAGGAGCAAAACTGGCTCCTATGCATTCCTTAAAAATAAAATGAAATCTGATGTGTGTGTAAACACAGAGAAAAGATGCAAAACAGGAGATCATCAGGAGAGAAGACACTGAGGAAGTTGAACCAGGAGGGACAATTATGTGTAGAGTTTAATTTAGATGTACTCACCACCATTAAGTGGTTTCAGGAGGTCACTGGTGCCTTGGGACGGCAAGGCAGGGCGGCGGGGGGGGGGGGGAGGGAGAGAGAATGAACTGATTGGCAGCATGGATTGGATACAGCTCCAATCTTGTCTTGTCTGGGCACCAGAAGTTAACACAATCCACAAGACCCGAGTGCCTGGCGTAAGACAGTTCAAGTGTCTTTGGAATGTCAAAGATGAGCCTCCGACTACTCAGCTACCACTGTGCCATTTTGGATTCCACCAAGCACGCAGTCAGAGAACCATGCTGAATGAGATCCAGGGCACAGAGATCTTGGAGGACAGGAGGAAAGAGAACCCTACATATGAAGGGGGAAGAGAAAGAGATTCTTGCTAGGGTGGAAGTGAGCTACAGGAGGGAATTAAAAATTCATCTGGCCGAGCACCAAAAAAAGGTTTATCTGTGCAATAATCATGTATAGAAGTGGGGGTGGGAATCCCTGCTCAGAGCGAACCCACAAAAAGACAGCAAGGTAAGGAATCCTCCAAGGTCCAACACTGAAACAGACCAGGGATCTTATCAGGGACAATCAGCTGTGACAGGAGGATTTATCGCTAGGGAGGGGGTTGCATTCAGCTACGTGCAAGAGAAACAGCAGCAACCGTATCAATTGCAGATTTTGATGCGGGTCCCCTTAGAAAGAATGCGGAAGAAGGGGAAGATGCGCTCGCGGAACGAGGCGTTGAAGGTATAGATATGGCCCATGCTCTCGGCATTGTAGAAGCTTAGCTGGCCCCGTTCATAGTCCAGGTAGACACAGAAGCGGCGGAGCTTCTCGGATGGGGAGAGGGAGGTCTGCTCAGTGGTTGTCAGAGCCTGGTACTTCTTGCCGTTGGTCCCCACACACCAGATCTCGCGCTTCTGGTGGGAGCCACTGCTGCTGGGCTTCTCTTTGCGCCGGGCCGATTCGCGGGCCACCCCCACGGCCCAACCCCGCCGGCCCCCCACCTCCACTTCCCAGTAGTGGCGGCCATAGGTGAAACCCTGCATAGCCAGAACGCAGTAGTCGGAGTCGAAGCGCTTGGGGCTGTCAGGCAGGTCCCGCCAGCGCTCTCCGAGCCGGACGCAGAGGCAATCCGAGGAAAGGGTGAGGCGCGGGTGGGCCGTCTCGGGGTCCAGAATCAAATCAGCTGCAGGCAAGAGAGGGAGGGGGGAAAGCAGATTTAAAAAAAAATTGGTTCCTTATACATTTAGTAGGGCCCAAGCACGGAATTCCTTCAATTCGCAGCCTGCCCTATCCAAATGGCTCAGGGCAGGTTAATAGCAAAGTTACTCTCAAGAGTTGAATGGAATCATGTCCTTAAGAAGGGCTCTGGCATGGCACTGACCACATCTCACAGAACAGGACAGTTGGTTGGCCTCTGCTCATTCCCATACAACATAGTGGATGTCTTATGAGAGCAGAATCACAGCATAAAAAGTGGTTTTCCAGAATTTCACCAGTTCATACAGAATGTGGAGGGGAAATAAATAAAGACATAGCCCTAGCACACCAGCCTATTGGTCAGCTGCCTACTCAGGCCAACTCTGATATGTCAGTGTATGAAATTCTGATGATGAGTGGAAACAAACTCCTATCTATATTGGTGTTCCCAGAACTTTCCCCTCTCTTCAGTGCATCTGAATGAATGAATGTTTATCGCTACAGCCAAACAGTCAGCACAGCAAAACCAGAATTTCAGTACAAACACCAAAACGGTCAAAGTGGAATTCACCAGCCAACATGCCAATTAAAAAGATCTAAAATATGTACTTCAGTACATCTTTCCCAGAACCTCCTTGTTCCGAGTCTCCCACGTACACCACAAACAGTTCTTCCCCCACTCACAGCTCGCTGGCAATTCCCAACCTCCCTCTTCTCCCTGCTCAACAGTTTATAAGCCCCTCTAAGCAAGGGCATCTCTGCAGAATCAGCTGCTTCCTGCAATTTGTTAAGGCAACTGCACAAAAGCCAATTCCTAACCTCCATGAAGCATGGGATAGACAGCAGCCCTACACGAGGCAAAAGAAAGCCCATCCACATCCCTTAAGCAGCTGCTTCAATTGACTACAGGAGCAGGGAACACAGCAGCAAGGAGGAGCCAGGCACCTTTTACCTTGAGGGACTTGGCAGAAGATCTTCTCCATCTTCTTCATTAAGACGTCTATAAGGAAGTAGTTTCGATATTTCTTTCCTGCATCCACTGGCACCATCTCTGGATCCTGGAACTTAATGTTCTCACACCTGGCAAGTTGATAATTTAGAGCACAAATACGTTAAAGGTGGGCTTGGCAACCAGGGGATAAAGCACTGGGTCAGAAGAAGGGAACACGGCCGCCCACAGCACAATGGGACATGGGGCTATTCCTAGCTCAGCTCTTCCAACCTCCTCCATATTGCTGCAGTAGCACCTAACAGTCCACTTCAATCCTCTGCTTTTAACACAAGAACACTGCACACTGAGAGGGAACAGAAGCGAGGAGATTAAGTTAACAAAGAGGTGAGACGACAAGGTGGCATTTCACACTTTTTGGTCCTCACCTTCAAGAACAAGGTTCAATGAATTCTGCCAAGATTCCAAGCTTACTTCTCATACACTATGCTCTCCGTAACAAGCTCAGATATTGATCCATAGATTTGTGAACTTGTTAACAGTTTTGCAGCAAAAAAAATGAGAACATAAGAAGAGCCCTTCTGGATCAGACCAAAGGCCCATCTAGTCCAGCATCTGGACATCACAGTGGACCATCACAATGCCCCAGGAAGGTCCACAAGCAGAACCTGAATGCAACAGCCCCCTCCCCACTTGCTGTGTCTGCAGCTCCTGGCAACTGGTATTCAAAGACTTGGAGGTTAGGGGAGGGGAACCTCAAGTCTAGGGGAGCCAGACTGTTAGGCAAAGTACCAGGGTGGATTTGATTTAAATCACTAGTCAGCAAGACTTGTTTTAAATCATATATTTTTTTACAGAAAGGCATTCCTGCCAGTATAATCTTAATATTTACAATGAGATGAAGGTTTCGTTTTTGGAATAATAAATTTTCAGAGTAGTTTTTTACAGTTATATCAAAAATTTCTGATTTGGTTATACTATTAGAAATACATAAACAGATACAGTATATTCCTGCGTATAAGACTACTTTTTAACCCAGGAAAATCTTCTCAAAAGTCACGGGTCGTCTTACACGCCGGGTCGTATTTCTTATATGGCGAGTATATCCCAAACACTATATTTTAACTGGAAAAGTTGGGGGTCGTCTTATACGCCCAGTCGTCTTACACGCCGGAATATATGGTAATTATGAAATTATTGTCAGGTTTAATAAGTTAACTGTTTATATTTGGACAACATTTCTGCTGTACTTTATTGGAAGGAGAAAAATAACCATTTATTTAACTAAATTTATTTAATAAATCCTTATTTCCTGATGGCCTTTGGATTATAATGTAACTTAAATAGAAAACTATCTTTAGAAAGATTTTTTCCTCCAAAAGCATTTTATTTTAAAAATCCAATTTAAATTTAAAAAAATTGATTCAAATAAAAAAATCTGATTTAAATTTTAAAAAATCTGACATTTTTTTAAATCATTTATTTTTATCCACCCTGCAAAGTACTGAGTGACTTTGAAAACATACACCAGTTCATGGGGCCTTATTTCCAGCAGTTTGATAGCAAGCAGGCACCTCCACTTTTTTTCAGCTCCTTCTAGAAACATTTTTGTTTAGACAAGCCTACCACTGATGTATTTTTCCCGTGTTTTTAGTTTAGCACATATTTAAATAGCTGTTGTTTTTTTACTGATAATCTTACTGTTTTATTCTTTTTGTAAACTCCTTTGAGGGTTTTTATAAAAACAAAAAAACACAAGCAGTAAATAAATTCTGCGAAATGAATAAATAAAACAAAATGTTAGTGGTGCCAGGAAATGTCTCGGGATGGCTTACACAAACACCTGTCTGTTGACTCAAAGGGGAAATTATTGGGTAAGATGTTACTATGTGTTTTAACAAAGCTTCTGAATAGCCACACTGTAGACATTTAGCCTTTCAAGTTACTCTGCCTTCCCTTGATTTAGGAGAGTCAAACACAATTATAGACTTCAATTCAGTGTTAGAAACTGAGATATGAAAGCTAGGAGCTATGGTAAATGGCACATTAAACCTCGGTTATGGGCGCAATTGAATGTCTAGGCACGCTTTTTTATAACAATACAAAGCTGAAAATGAATGAACTGCAGCTAAAATATTTTGTTCATTTTTTACATGGTCTAGTCCTTCCCCTGCCCACCCCCCTAATATTATTAAGACGGTCTCTTATAGAGACTTCAGAGAGTACCTGGAAGTGGGGAGGCAGTATAAGGCCCTCCTTTCCTTCCACTCTGCAGTTTTAATCTGAAATCTTAGGTGCAGTACTGCACCCGCAGCTCAGAAACTGCTCGCGCTAATGAAATTCCCTGTTGCAAAATGCGCTTAGAACAATGGGAGTTTCAAACACTGCTTCAATTAGACTAAGTCAGTGAAAAACATTTTATGTAGATCTGGATTTTATGATGCAGTAGCAGCTATGCCACACTTCACCAAAATACTGCAGCAGTTCCATGGGCTAACCAGCCCCAAACCTGCTTTGCTTCAAGGTTGGTGCATGATGTGCCTTTAGATTATTTCCTTAAACGTGTTTTTCCCTGGGGATGGGCAGTTGATGACAAAAATTGGAGAACCTCGGCTCAAAAAGCAGAGGCTACCTTAAGATGGCCTTGAGACACCAGTGCCAGAGTTTTATGGACTATGGGAGCAGCAGATCTCTTATCATTCATGCAATTATCAAATGAGCATATGGAAAACTACCAAATATCTCAAGGCCTTTCAGATACACACAGGATAACCATCAAGGAGAAATGGAAAGCAAAAACCAAGTTCAACCAACCTGACTAAAGTGCCTTTGAAGTCCTAGAAAAAGAGAAAAGAAAAAGGTCAGAAAGACAGGCAAATGTGGGGGAAACAAAATGTAAGAGTCTGTAGCCACTTAAGATGAAGATTTGATCTCTTCCAGTCCTACTGAGAGGGCACATGCAGCAGTGACTTCCTAGTACAAGGAAGAGCTGAATGTTCATACATAACCCCTAGGAGGACTGAATATAATGATTATTTGCCCAGGGAATTTATGAAGTCAACACCCTTAGAATCTCCAAATCTTCAACATTATTGTTTCTTGCACAGGGTGGTCTTATTCATGGTGGTGGTCTTACATAGACTTTATAAGCAGAGAAAGAATAGTGTTATCTTCCAGACATCACTGGACTCCATCAGTCTGCCAGCATGGCCAACAGTCAGAAATGATGGGAGTTGTAGTCAAGCAACATATGAAAGGCCACAGATTCCCCACCCCTGCATTGGAATCATCAAAGACAAGTCTGTCTCATGGAATTAGAGCTACTCGAATTCCATATAGCAAACTCACACTTAAAAAAACACAATCCTACACTAAACTCTTTGTGTCCAGGATTTGTACGACTGTACGACTTGTAAACCACTGTGGCCCCACAGCTGGGCAGATTCTTGGCCACTGGTCACCCAGGCAACTAGAAAAGGGAATCATTCACCTTGATCATCTGCAAGCCATTCTGCTTGCTCTTGTCCTCCGCTTCTGCAATGAGGCGGCTGAGGGCGGCACCTTGCTCCTCCAGGTGGGAGACGTTGTTACTCTGGCTGGCAAGCAGCACCTCATAGCGGTCCTCCAGCTGGTGCAGCATCAGCGCCTGCTCCCCAATGAGGAACTGGTGCAGCCGCTCAAAGTCTGCCTCAAAGTCTTTCATATCGAGCTTCATCTTGTTCTACAGGAGGATAGAAAAGGGTGAGGAAAGCAAGCGTGAAGGTGGCGAAGCACAGTGGAATTATGCACCTCTTTTCTTAGCAGGAAAGGCCCCTTATAAGCTACAGAATTCACATAGGCATGGAGTCTCAGTACTATCCATGGGAACAAAGCAACCAGTCCACAAACATTAATCAATGGGAAGCATTTTTAAAAAAATATGAAATAGTAACTTTAATGTAACTTAGAAAAAATGTGGATGAGAGGTACTATCTTAGACATTTCCCCCCTTTCTCTCATGGGTAAGAAAAATGCCTCTTCCAATATTCCACCTGCTGCAACATGTGCATCCATCATCTGAAAAAAAACCAAGCTCTTTCTTCTTTTCAGGTGGTTTGCGGGAGGATAAAATAAGCTTGTCACTTACCCTGAGGTCTGCTATTTTCTCCTGTTCGACCGACTTCTGCTTCATAACGGTCTCCAGTTTCTTCTTCAGTGGCTCCAAGTGACCTTGAAGTTTGGCCTGAAAAATAAAATACTAGAACCTTGGAGAAACAGCCATTCAAGTTGCTTCAGTGTCTAAATTCTAAAGACACTGCAAATAGAATAAATGGTGCAATTACATTTTACAAAGCTTCCTATTCATACATAAGGAGTAGGAGCTTGGGAATAAACCTATCTTGTTACTCAAACACATTTTCACTTTTTAAAAAAGAGTGTATATCATGCCTCCACTTTTCATATCATTGCTTTCTGGCCACCTATTTGTCACACTTAGATGCAACTGGTATAAACAGTTGTAGCCTCCACACAGCAGCTTCCACAAATCCTGAAAATCTCAGCTATTGTTTAGAAAAGGGAGCACAAATTTCTAGCCCCTATAGTTTAAGGATTTTTTTTGGGGGGGGGGGGGTTAAACTGGAAAAGTTTATTGCCTGTTTTTAAGTAAAGGAGTTGAAATCAGATAGTGTCCAATAGAAAATTTTTGCTTAATGTATCTCTCATTCCTCTGTTCTGCCCCTCAGGGTCTTACTGACCTAGCTGCATGAAGAAATACATACAAATGCATCATGTTGAAGGAGATTGAGCTTTCTGTACTCCACATCAATGTTTACAGATGGAAAGCAAAGTGCAAAATTTAGTTTCTAGAAGTAGTGATAAAACTACAAAAAAAGCTACATGCAGCATTAAAAAAAAAAGTTTAACACACATCTGCATGCCACTCGCAAGTGGCACACCGAAGTTTGTGCCACTGGGGTGCATAAAGTGAAACATAAAATTCATGCATTCTTCATACAGGTTTCCTAGATATATAACTAGATGTTAGGCGCAAAATACAAATGAAATGCTTTGAAGAGTAATAGAAGTTAAACAATAGAACATTTATCCCTTGCTATTGTTTCTTGCTGCATGTCAGCAATTATCATACTAATCAACTGACTGCAATTGTTACGGAAGAAAACCCCTAAAGTGCCAATCCAAAAATAAAAAAGATTTTATGAATATAAGGCTGCCTTAAATGGACACACCCTAGGTCCATCTAGTCCAATATTGTCAACTCTGACAAGAAGCAACTCAGTCAGCGGACTATCCGAGCCTTGCTACATAAAATGCTTTCACTAGAAATGTTAGGATTTGAACCTGGGATGTTTTGCATAAGTTCTAGCACAGGCCTATACCCCTTGCCTCTTTGCCAGTAGCACGACACACACAACAAATGTTCCCCTAAGCAAGAGGGCACATACTAGAGGTTCAGACTGTAATCTTTTGTTCAGTCCTAACATTCACATTGCCCCCAGCCTCCTGCATACCTTGTATTCTTGCACAACCTCTTCCAGCGGCATGACGCTGTGGTGCTTATGGGCTCGTGATTCTCTGCACACAACACAGATGGGCTCCTCATCTGCCTCACAGAAAAGCTTGAGGGGCTCCTGGTGCTTCTCGCACAGGGTTCGCTCAGCACTCAGAGCTCGTCCCGCTACTGACACAGAAGGTGATCCAGATGAATCCCCTGCTGCCGCCAGCTCCACGGCCTCCGTGGATGCCACCACCGAGTTGAACGGCTGCGGGTGCATCTGGCGGATGATCTGCACCATATTGGCTAGCTGAAGGTTGGGGCGGAAGCTGCGGCGAGGGAACACCTTGCGGCACTGGGGGCAGCTAAAAGCCGGGCGCATCTGGGGGGTCGGTGGGGTTGCTGGCACAGTATACTCATCCTCCGGCTCCTCTTCCTCATCCATAACCTCCTCATCGTCATAATTGTCGAACAGCAAATCGTTCCCCATGTCATCGTCCCACATCTCGTCCGACCCGGGGCCCTGGGTCCAGTATGCTCTCTCATCTTCATCATCCCACACGTCATCCTCTTCGTCGTCGAACTCCTCCTCTCTGGACACGGCATCCTCCTCCTCCTCTTCCATGTCCCCGCCATCATCCAAGTAGTCGTTGTCCTCGAGGTCGTCTTCGTCGTCGTCGGCGTCCTCCTCCGGCCCCAGGTCGTCGACCCCTCCGTCATCCGCGCCCGCGTCGGAGCCGGGCCCGTACCCTCCGTCCGAGCCGGAGGCGCCCGCGTCGTCCCCTTCCTCCGAGCCCGAGCCCCACAGCTGAGTGATGCACACGCGGCAGAAGTTGTGGCCGCAGCCGATGGACACCGGGTCGATGAAGTAGTCCAGGCAGATGGCGCACACGGCCTCCTCGTGGAGGGTCGCCACCGGGTTGGGGGCGGCCCGGGAGCTGCTACTTGCGGGCGCTGCTGCCGCCGCCGCCGCCATGGGGACCCCGAATTTCTCCCAGTCGCCCCACACACTTCCCTCACCGCCCCTTTTGAAGGGAGGCACCTTCCTCCCGCTCACAAGGCCGCTCCCCTCTGCACTGCTGAGCAACCCCCACGCCCGGCCCTTCTCCTCACGGGGCCTCAGAAATGGGGGCGCCGCCCGAGGAGCACCCCCCTCCCCCACCCCACCTGGTCGCAGGCCCAACCGCCCGAGGCCCTTCCGGGCTCCACCGCCCCGCCGTGAAACAAGAAGCCGCCTCGGCACGCGCAGAGAACGCCCGAGCGCGCGCTCCACTCTCGCCGCCGAACTGGCAACACCGAGGCGCCACCGCCGCCTGTGTCTCTATGGCGGTTAAATGTTCCTCGGCGCCGGAAGAGAGGGGTGGGGCTACGGCGCCGTTCTAGCAACCCCGGGGGGTTTCTATGATGCGGCGTGGGAGGGGGCGTGGAGGCCTTTCTACCCGCAGCCGAATCCTCTGAGCTCAACCGAGTGCCCGGCTGGCTTCGCGGCGCTTGTTTTACTTATCGAGTTCCAGGTTCAGAGAGACGCGAAGCCACCGCTCTAGCGTTACTGCGGCCGCTAAACAGGAAGGCCCTTTTATCCTTCGAAGAAATGCGCCGGAAACCGAAAGCCGCTCTACGTTGTTTGCGTCTCCATGGTCGCCGAGGGTGCCGCTTGCGAGATTGGCGGTTGAGGCGGGGTTGCTGCCGTTCTTGAAAGGGAAGTGGGTGTAGATTGGGTGAAAGAGCCACTGGGCAGGTTTCTGGTCCCAGGAAAGGCTTAGGCTGCTTGCGCCCAGAAGGACCCATATACAGTATTGGGACTGGGCACCAGCTGGGCTCCTGGGAGGGTCGCCACAGAGATGGACTTGAATGCAGATTTCCAGAAGGAATTTTCTGAGTAGGGATAAAAAGTGCACCAGCCTTGCGATTATGGCCGCAACAGTTGCAAGGAAGGAAGGAAAAGACGAGTGATAAATCGAGTATTTCAGGGTAGCTGAGCGGTATCACGCAGCAGATGCAAAATGCCAAAGATGTACCAGAAAGGAGAGGAGTCGCATACCAGAAAGAGCAAGATCTTGTTTCATGTGAAATAGTTAATTTTTGCTGAGTTTTCAAATTTACAAGAACAACGCTGTCAAGATGCAGGATGCAGCCGAGGAGAGGCTTTTAAGTGGACAGCTTGAGTAGAGTAGGCCTTTGTTGCATGCAACCAGATGAGTGCTTTGTGTAGGGGGAGTTGTGGCTGCAGATTTAAGACAGCCCCTGATTTGTAATATTTAAGCTGTTCTGCATCAGTTCAGCCTGCAATAGGGACAGAATATGACAGAACTACACTGCACTATAAACCACTGTCATCTAGTGACTTCACTAGGGCTCCAGCAGACAAATAGGATCACTTCCAGCATCAGCTTTTCTCCCTCCTTCCTCTACCTGCCCCCCCAAAAAAAACCCTGTCACCAATGGTCATGATTCACCATGCAATCCCACAATGGCTTTTTCAAACCATTGATGTCCAGTGAATTCAGGCAGGCAATTAATTCTCTAGGACGGCTTCTGATTTTGTGCTGAGCTTTTCCTTTTCCATCCCTAAAATAACTGTGTTCTTAGGGTGTTCCTAAGGACAAAATAACAAAGAGGCTTGTGTTACCTTAAACATTTGCAACATACCATTTCATTTGATTAAATATTATCCCAGTATGCAAATTCACAATGTGTTTTTATTTCGCTACATGTTTTAACTGACTTACAAACGCCAGGATGTCTGTGTTATCAACACTTTTTCTGTGTGCGAATTACCACTGCTAATGTGTAAAATTGCAATGCAATGTAAGATCTCAGGCGCTGATGCTTTTCACTTATGTTTTTGTTCAGAACATTATGAATCCCTTCTACTGATCAGCTTTGTTCCCATGGAAAGATGCAACAGCAAAATTTCCAAAACCTTTTTTGTTAAGCCTTTCTTTCTAATTTCAGAGTATTGTAGCGTATATGAAAAGTTGGTAGCCAGCTGGTTTCTGTAGTGTAGTGGTTATCACGTTCGCCTCACACGCGAAAGGTCCCCGGTTCGAAACCGGGCAGAAACAGCAATTGAATTTTTTCCCCCTCCTCTTCCGCAGACTTTCCAAAAAACTTCTCTTCTTTGTCTTTTTTGTTTTTTTGCAGTTGTTAACACTGCCCACTTTATAAATAGCTTTTTCCACAAAAATATCCATCCGGATACACACAATGGGAGTCACATCCCATTAAACGTAAGTCACATCCTTAAACGTGCAAATCTTCAGAATAAGGTGACGTTTGTAGTGGCAGTGAGAAATCTAATAGTAAGTGCTTTTTTGTGAATCTTTGTACTTTTGTCTATTTACTGTATTCATTTTCCCCAATTTGAACTGTAAAATGATGATTTTCTTGAGTCAAAATGAGAGTACCCCTAAAGATTTTTTTTAAAGAAAAAAACACTTCTAATAGTTAATAATAAATTGTGAGTACATGATAAAAACAACGGAAAATAATTTGGGATGTTTGAGAAATGGGACTTTACTATTTTCTATGAGAGGCAACTCGTTTAATTCTTATTTTTAAACCACCAAACAATGTGTCATATGCATATTTGAGGCATTGCTTAATTCCTGCACACTAGAGTAATATGCTAAGCTAGTATTGTCTGTATGATTCGCAGTGAGCGACATATTTAATTCTATGTTGAAAAAGTTCCGAGAGGGCAGAAATTGCATATTAACTAGACTAGTTGCAGCCAAAAGCAGCAGCCGCCCGGCTAGCTCAGTCGGTAGAGCATGAGACTCTTAATCTCAGGGTCGTGGGTTCGAGCCCCACGTTGGGCGCAGATTTTTGCTTTTTAAGATTCTTGCTGGGAACAAATCCCCAAAATGACCAGTGGCCTCGGCAATTGTGACAGCTGCAAGCTTTTGGGGCCCCAAAAAAACGTGTTTCTTAAATCTATACAGTACTGTACATTCAAGTGGAGCTTACAGTTGGAAGGAAACGCAAAACACCCAGTCACCCGCTTTTCACTCCTAAATTGCTATTATTATTTTTCACTATGGAGCTCATACAAGAAAGTTCACGTGCCTATGTTTTCCCATCTGCGAATCATATGTACGGGGTTTTATTGTGTCTTTTGCTAAGTGAAGAGGAGGTGATAAAGAGGGGCGCTGTCCCTGGTCCCCATTTTTGCATTTTTCTTTTGCAAACCACCCCCGTTTTTCCAGCTCATTTCAGTCGGTTTCCACCAGGTTTTAGCATTATTTGCCCGAGCCCAGGATGGGAGCATATGCGTAACCAGTACCAGCACGCAGGCTTGGAGCATGCGAACAATAGAGAAGAGTACCCTTTAAGCATGTGCAGAGTGGATCTCGAACACCGAGCAGCACTCACATTCAGGGCACACGGGAAAGTGAGTTCACCTGCAGGTCTGCTCCCTACAAAAGTGTTGGACCTTCTTCCCACATTTCCCCCACCCGTTTCAATTAAGCACCACTTTCCAACGAGTCTCCAAAGCAACGAGCCGGGGGAGGGGAGGAAAGTGTCCAGTCCACGCCGAACTACAATTCCCAGAATGCCTCGAGAGCGATGCTCTCCTCTTTGCCCACCAGGACTGCATTTCCCATGGTGCTTAGCGGGGGCAGTACAAAAGGCCACAGGAATGCGGTCGAAGTCTGGCTCCGGGTTGGGTGTTTGCTCCTCTGCGCTGGACCCCTGCTTCTCCCCAGGATAAAACCCAAACAGACGCATATGTATATATTTAGGAATGGACACCGGTAAGTGCCTGAGGCAAGTTTGTGGGTGCCCCCCCCCGGCAAAAAAGAAAAAAAGAAAACTGATGGTAATCCGGTTATTGCTGGAGTATTTTTGCAGGCGACTCTTGAGGCAGCAGGGCCGGCCAAGGGTTGCAGATTTCATATCAACGGCAAACACAGAACCCCGCGTCTTAAAACGTCTACCAGGAGACTTAAAATGCACGTCATTTCGCTACTATTTGCCAACTTTCCTTGTCCAGCCTTTGCTGGCCTTTTGATGCCCCAGAAACGCCTCCTGTGACCACGCTGTTGAGATGTTTTTACTTTAATTTTGAGTTTATCTTTGCCTAATCTCAAGACCCATGCTTGTAATTAATTTGGACTAAGGATCCTTCCATGGCTGTGCCTTTGGTGATGTGTACCCGGGTTAGAATCCTTGGTTCACCTATAGATGTGTTATACTGTAGTAACAAATACCCAGCCTTATTATTCATCACATTAGAAAAAATACGCTGATCCCAGTACTGTAGTGATTTTCAAGGGACAAGGCAGTTTGAAGGATGTGCCTCTGACAGTGCAGCCTTAGACGTGTCTGCTCATAAGTAAGTTCAACTTAGTTCAGTGGGGCTTGTTCCCAGGTGGGTATAGCCCACCCAGTCCCAGGTGGACTGTAGCCTAAAAGCAGAAAATAGGTAAGGAGGCTATTGGACTAATCAAAAGCGGGCAAGCTTTCTGAGTAACGTAAAGCTCCTAATCGGGCAGAACAAAAAAAGTAGCACAGTGAGCGTCTGAACTAAATGTGTCGGCAGGTAAGAAGTTTCTAAAATGGGGGTTTATAAGTAAACTGTGTTTAAGATTCCCATTTTCATCCAAAAGGGCACATTGGGGAGAGTCTGTTTTGGGTCCTTAAGTGGCAAGATTTCATACGCATTCAGTTGCACCAGCCTTTCAGCTAAATACTTAAGGGGGCAGTTAGGAAAATGACCTAGTAGCCAAGGAGGGCTGCGCTTGCAGCTGGTTATCCAAGGATGCCTGCTGGAGACAGGCCTTTTGAGTGCCTCGAGAGCAGAGGACAGTTCATTGGGAATTCACACTTTAGCAAACACTAGAGCATCAGCACAGGGCACTTGTCGGGCTTCTCATTAGTACTGGAGAGTCCACTTTCAACGCACTTGGAAAAAAATATTATCTCGGCCTCTTAAAAATAAAAAGCAAATCACAATATGCATCACACTAGTGATGCTGAGTGTACATCTGGAAAGTGTAGTTAGGTCAAAGTATAATTAACCGAGGCAGAGCCCTCTGCTTCCGCTCATCCCTTTCCCCTTTCCCCCCCTTTCTCAACTGGCCCTCTTGTTGTTTCCCTACAGTTGACTCCCTTAACTCACTTCAGGGGGTGCAGGGAGATAGTGACTTCAAATCACTGCAAAAAGCTTGCAGAGAGCTCTGTGCCCATCAGCTGATAGGTGGGAAGTCCATGTCCGGCTTCTGCAGGGGTGGCATGTGCGCATGAGTTCCCTGCGAGGAGCACATGTGTACAGCCAAACCGAGCAGGCTTGCATTGGCTGCCCATCAGCTGGCAGGCGGGCAGTTCAAGCCTGGGCTTTGCAGGGATTGGCAGACTTTTTATGGGAAGGCCTGGCGGGCCAAATTTGGCCTGCAAACCAGTGGTTTCCCACCCCACTTGTGGATTATGATTTGCTATGGTGGGGGGAAGGCAAGATGGGAGATTTAATAGTGTATCTAGAAACTGAGGTGCAAGGAGTAAAAAAAAAAAATCTCTGCAAGAGAGGATTTTTTTTATACAGGTCAAATCTGACTATTTCCTAATGGCCATAGAGTTGAGCACCTCAGCACAATCTCGACTTCTCAAGTCCTCCTTGAAAGTTCATTATCTTTTTCTGGTTTGTAACACCCGCTCCTGCTCTTCAGCTACACTCCCAGTAGCTTGTGGCCTCATTGCGGAGAGGGAATGACTGATGGCAATCTTTCTTCCAGCCGGTGAAGATTGGATCAAGAGAGAAAATGAGGAGGAACCTCCCCGGCAAGCGGATGCTGAACAATTACACGAGACGTTATCGGAAGGGAGCGAGGATTTTCTCGATTCCGAGCAGCCCGAAGCCCGCAAAAGAGGCCTGGAAACCTGCCGGGACACATTTGCGGGGGACCTCTGCTTTGACTACAAGAACGGCCCTCCGAGAATGCACGCGAACGACCGGCCGTTCAAATGTGATGTGTGCGAGAAAAGCTTCCGCCACAGCTCCAGCCTGCTGACCCACCGGAGGCTCCACACGGGGGAGAAGCCGTACAAATGCACCGACTGCGGGAAGAGCTTCAACACGAGCTCGGCGCTCATTGTGCACCGCAGAACGCACACCGGGGAGAAGTCCTACGTCTGCTCGGACTGCGGCAGGTGCTTCAGCGAAGGCTCGGTGCTCATCAAGCACTGGCGCATCCACACGGGTGAGAAGCCCTACAAGTGCGCCATCTGCGGGAGGGGTTTCCGGCAGAGCTCACAGCTGCGCGCCCACGAGAGGACACACACGGGCGAGAAGCCCTACGAGTGCCGGGACTGCGGCAAGTGCTTCAGCACCAGCTCGAACCTCTCGGCCCACCAGAGGACGCACACGGGCGAGAAGCCCTACATCTGCGCCGAGTGCGACCGGCGCTTCGGCCACAAGTCACATCTCATCTCCCACCAGAAGACACACACTGAGAAGCTGCACGTTTGCCCCGACTGCCCTGCCAGCTTCCGCATGACCCACCAGCTGCTGGTCCACCGCAAGTCCCACCAGGAAGACCGGCGCTACAAGTGCCTGCTCTGTGGGAAGACCTTCAGCTACAGCTCGGCTCTGCTGGCGCACCAGCGGATGCACACGGGGGACAGGCCCTTCAAGTGCCTCGAGTGCGGCAGGAGCTTCATCCGCAACTCAGACTTGAACAAGCACCAGAGGATCCACACGGGGGAGAAGCCCTATGAGTGTCCAGAGTGCGGGAAGAGGTTCAACCAGAGCTCGCACCTGGTCAGCCACCGGAGGGTCCACTTCAAAAGCGCCACCAAAAACCCGGGCGTGAACGGCGGCGCTCTGGCTGAGCAAGAAGTCGAGTCTTCCTGAAGGCCGCTTTCTGCAAGGAACTGCTTCTGTAAATTATGGAGGCTGTAATCTGGCTTTCTTCTGAAAGAGGTTTGCACGGTGGGACTCTCAAGCAAGACTGTGTGTGTAGAGTACCGTGCGCTGGAAAAACGAAAGTTTTTGCACCAAGGCAGTTAGGAAAGGAGAGTTCTGCGGCATTGGGTACCTTATGTTGACATGCATTTCTGTTTTGCAGGTCCTAGAAAAGGGCAGAGAGAGATGCAGGATGCAGAGGCTTATGCCCTCTGCCTCTTGGAAATCTTGCTCAGCCCTTCTGCCTTCTGGAAACGTGTGGGCAGTGTCTGTCTTTGCTGTCATAAGAACTAGAAACTTGGGCATGCAGTGCTTTTAAAAAATGGATTGCTGAAATCAGTGCGCTGGCCTGTGTCCTTGTGCGAGTGCAGAATATACTCTAGATTACACCATAACATGTCAAACAGAGGTGGGGAATCATATTTTTTTCAGCCCAAGGGTTATGTTCCCTCTTGTGCAGTCTGTCAGGAACCCCATGCTGGTGGTGGGAGGAGCCAGAGGAAAGAGTGGGCGGAGCGACAGATGTGCTTTTCACAGTTCAGGGACCCATTGAACCCTCGACACTCAAGAAATGCATGGTGCAGGATTGGTGTGGAGGTTCCCACTCAATTCAAGACAACTGCAGTAGAACAGTTGGACTGGAACTAAACTTAAATTAGCCGCGCTTTAGTCCCATTGAAGTCCATGGGGCAGGTTAGCCGTGGCATCACTTAGTTTGGATGCCAACTCAGCCTTTGAAATTTCTTGGTGGTGGGGGAGAGAAGGGAAGGTTGATCTTCAAATCCCAGGAGGTGCACAGAAACCAAGAGCTGTTTTTACACTGGAATGAGCTCCTTTTCTCTTAGTGTTTTAGTGTGTATCTGAAGAAGTGTGCATGCACACAAAAGCTCAGACCAATAACAAACTTGGTTGGTCTCTAAGGTGCTACTGGAAGGATTTTTGTTTGTTTCTACTACCGCAGGCCAACACGGCTACCTACCTGGAACTACCCCTTTTCTGTGGTTCCTGTTTGATGTTGGCAATGCTAGGCAGTTGCATATGAGATGGGACATGCTCCAACCAGCTTCTAATTGCCACCTTCCATTGTCTTGTATCTTAAGAGAGGAGTACAGTAGTCTAACAAGGAAGAAGAACTGTACTTTTAAACAAAAGAAACAAGTGGCTATGTTTTGTTACTCGGTCATGAAATAAAACCAAGGGATGACTAGATGACCTTTAGGTCTCTTCCAACTCTGGTTCTATGACTTGGAAAGTAGGAAACAAATACAGTGGTACCTCTACTTACGAATAACTCTACTTACGAATGTTTCTACTTGCAAACAGAGCTCTGTCCGCCATCTTGGATGCGGTTTAGATAGGATTTTTTCTATTTACGAATTTTTAGATAGGGTTGCTTCGACTTACAATTTTTTTTTCTCCCAATGCATTCCTATGGGATTCGACTTACAATTTTTTTTTACTTACGAATGTGCGTTCAGAACGCATTAAATTCGTAAGTAGAGGTACCATTGTAATCGCCCACCCGTCCCAAGAGACCATGGCCATCGCTTAATAATTCCTGTAGAATGTGTGTGTGTGTGTGTGTATCTTTATCTATATATACAGCCGAATTCAACTAACCTGTTCACTAGCAGACACCAGCACAAGGAACGGCTAGCACAAGGACACTTTTCCCTCGACACACACCAGGGGTCAGGGGCACCCCCAGAACAGCGTGCAAAGTTTTTTAAAAAATCCTCTCTGGCACAGTTAGTAAAGTAAGCCAAACTTTTTGCTGTTGTATTACTCTGCTTAATAAATTTTTAAAATAGTTTAAAGTATTTTAGTACACCTTTCCTTGCTCTAAGAACTGGACTACAGCGAGCCTGTTTATCAGTCAGTTTTAAAACACACAGTTGTGTCCTTACAAAAGCACACGTTTAGAGATACGGTATTGGGGTACAGCAAACTTTTTAAAGCAGGGATGGGAAACTCGCGGCCCTCAAAGCATTGGCAGGACTGTAACTCTCATCATCCCTGCTCATTTGCCACGGTGGCTAGGGCCGATCTGAGTTGGGAGTCCAACAACATGGTATCTGATCGTCAAATATCCGAAGGGCTGTCACATTGATGATGAAGCAAGCCTTCTCCTGCTCCAGAGGTTAGGACCCAAAGCAATGGGATCATGTGGCAAGAAGGGAATTCCAACTAATCATTAGGAATAAGCTTTCTGACAGTCAGACCCGTTCAAAAGTGGAGCAGGTTCCCTCGGAAGGTTGGGGAGTCGCCTTCAAGGTTTTTAAGCAGAGGTTGGATGGCCATCTGTGAGGGATTATTTAGCTGTGATTTCTGTGTTGCAGGGGGCTGGACTTGAGGATCTTTGAGTGCCCATTCTCACCCTATATGTGGAAAGCAACAAGTTCCCCACCCCTGCATTTATGTGGCTTTTTTAAAAAAGCGTGAACAGAAATATTGCAGAGAGCTTCTCAAAGCATCTAGCTGCGTTGGAAGCAAGGCTTTTATTCTACAAAAAAAGTGGGGGGGGGGTACAGATCAAAGGCTTGGCACAATTTACATGAGGCTCAGACCCTCTTGACCAATCCCTAACAATGCCCCCCTGCCATCAGATACTATTTCTAGGGCAGCCATCCCCAAACTCTGTCCTCCAGCTGTTTTGGGACTACAATTCCCATCATCCCTGACCACTGGTCCTGTTAGCTAGGGATGATGGGAGTTGTAGTCCCAAAACAGCTGGAGGGCCGGGTTTGGGGGTGCCTGTTCTAGGATACCTTTCAGGTTAAGGTGCTTTATCTACATTCTTTCAGTAATTAATTATTCCTCTTTTAGACAGGTCGAGGGATAGCAGCTTGTGGAAGGACCAAGCTCCTAGCCTGAGCTCTCTGAACAAGGTGCTTTTGAGCTCAGCACTCTTGCACTGCATCCAGCTGAGAACAGACCCATTGAAATCCATGTGCCTTGTTAGTTATGTCCATTCGTTTCAACAGGCCTACTCTTGAGTATGATACATTGGATACAACTCCAGGCATTTTAACTACAGTACCACAATACAGCTGGGTATGGCTCACAGCTGTATGGTTTTATAAGCTGCACACTTGAGGACCAATTTGCAACTGCATTCAACAAGAAGTTTGAACAGCAGGAGAAGTCTGAAATGGGACATGGGCTTGGATTCTCACGTGCCTATTCTGAGTAAAGCAAACTTCATGCTTCCTTGCAATGTACATGAATGCTGGAGACGCCAAAATTCCCACCAGTTCCAACACTGAAATAAGCCCCGCCTGTAATAATAAAAACCGGGTCCCTTTTCCATTTGACCATAACCCACACTTTTCTCTTGATACCTTCTATGGACACATACACGCTACTGACAAGAACGTTATAACCATTTATTTTTGGTTATGAATTGTTAATTCACTTTAACAGGACGCGGTAAAGATTTGGTTGCAGAAACCCTACCCGGCTGCCCTGCTTTCATTGTCCTCAAACACCTCAATTGTGAAGAACCCTACAAATCACCCTTAACGTGCTAAATCCAGCCAAACAGAACATCTTTCAGAAGGTCAATGCTACGTTACTGTCACTGCATTACAGCTGAGGTTTAAACTCTTCGCAGAAGCAAACTGGGAGTACAGGCCACTATGAAGGACCTTAGTGAGCTATTTCACCCTCATGGCTCAGTAGGTTACATCTAGTAATTTATTTCCTAGATGGGATGTGGTGCTGCCCCTTTCCCATTTGCTCTCGCCCAAATTTTGTATGCACTATTTTTAACAGCAAGAAGATCATACTTTAGTCTGGGGCTGCATTAAATATGAATGCTGCTCCTCTGGTGCAGGCTAGTTGCAAGAAGTCCACTGTTCCCAGCCAAGCTAGCAGTACTAAGTATAGCAAGCAGCCTTCATCAAGCTGGCTCCCTCCATACGCTTTGGACTACAATTCCCATAAGCCCCAGGCAGCTGATATATTGAGGGTTTCATGCTGGCAAAGGCTGGCCCAGAATACATGGGAATGTGTAGTATAATCCACACAAAAAACCCCACACCCGTCACCACCTTGTTCCCTTCCTGTGTGGCTACATTATCCTATTCTACGCATAACAGAAACTTCCAATAATTTTATAGCTTTTCAGATGGCCTACAGATCTAGTTGGCAGTAAATTCTTGCGCAATTTTTCTAGCAGTGTTCACATTGAAACTGGAGTCTCTCACCAGTGTCTTATAGATGCCTGGAAACATACAGATTTGCAATACATTTGGTGGGGGGCAGGAAGTGAATGAGCACAGGATGCTTTTTCTCCACTCGTAGGCCAAACAACATCAACTTCCACTACTCCAAAGTGCATGTAAAGTTAGGGACACAGTCTGAGCCGGGATCGGAGCCCTACCCACATCCAGGGATGAATTATTTCCCCTGCAAAGTGGCTGGATGGAAAGGTGAAGATCAAGTCTTCGTTCTCTGCATCAAAAAAGGTCACCTGACCTGCTTCGTAGTCTAGATGCACTTGGATTCTTTTGTAGGCCTTTCTTAGGGGCAGCGAGGTTGGAGGGGATGTCAAAGCTCTGTAATGATTGGCTCCCAAATGCTCCAAAGCCCAGACCCCATGTCCAGGCCGGAAATTGAGTTTCCTCTTCCTTTTCACAGACACTCGGGCTACACCCACAGCCCAACTTCCACCTGCCTCCACCTCAACCACCCAGGAGTGCTTCCCCGAGGCAAACCCTTCGCAGCCCAGCACACAGGGGTACACGTTAAGCTGGTTCCGAGAGCTGGCACATTTCTGACGGGTGTCTCCCAACCACACACTTTTCCCATCCTCAGAAAGGATGAGGGACGGGCCTGCTGTGCTCGGATCCAGGGTCACACTGGCTGTAAATAGAGAAGAGAGGAACAGAGGGTTAAGGCGTGCCACTAACATCTCCTGTTTACCTCAAGGTGGCATATGAGCCTTACGGTGGCTGTTCTGAACCACTTGCCCAAAGGAGTGCTCTTGGGAGTGGTTGGATGCAAGTATACCGAAGGGTGCCAAAAACGCCAGAGTGAGAAAATACAATTACAATGTACAGAGTAGGAAGGGATCACGAGGGTCATCTAGTCCAACCCCCTGCAATGCAGTAATTTTTGCCTACAACCTACAACTCTGAGATCAAGAGTCTCATGCTCTACCAACTGAGCTATCCCTCTGTGTGTTCAGTCCCAGTGCTTTATTAAATAAAGGTTTAAGCTTAAAGTCTGCCAGGTCTCCTAGCCATTAGACATTTAGGGTGGGCACCACAGCAAAGAGATGGATTATCTGCACCCAAGCACACACACATACATTATTTATACACTTTGTCTAGGACTTCCCAACGCTTCACCTGCCCAGAGGAGGGTATGGGTGGCAAATATCCAAGTTTTACAGATTGTTCCTCTTTTCTGGGCTCAGAGTCCAGCACCCCAAGCTTCCCAGATAAGGGTAACGTATCAAAGCAAATCTATTAGCTCATATCAAAGCAAGTGAATATATGAGCTCATTGCTACAGCAACTACAGATTAGTTGTGGGTTTATCTTGACTACCAAGATGGCATAAGCAAAACCTCCGGAACAGTTCCCCTTTGGGTTCAACACAGTGGCTTCCAGTCTCAGCTAACCTCCCTGGCCAATCCACCATTGGGGGAAAAAGAATCGGGATTCAGAACTGCAGTGGGTGAGGCTAAATAGGTAAGAGAGAACAACTCAATATTGCAACTGGAATGAATTGAAGGCTGAGACACAGTAAAAGGACTGTGGATAAAAAATCAAGGCAACTAGTGAAGCAAGAAGGGTTCCATGCAACTACCAGTATATCACTGTGTGCACAGACTGACTTCCGTAAGTACAGCAGAACTGCCTGTCTCTCTCCACCACTCACAGCACCCCAAAATCTGCTCTGTAGTGTGGTGAAAACTCAGAGCAGGTTTTTTTGGGGGAGTCAAAGGGTAAACGGGAGCTCTGTTGTGCTTGTGGCAACTGTTCTGTACATGCAGTGATTTAGTTGGCTACAACCAGAAAATCTAGTCGCACATCACAGTATGTTACAAATAACATCTTGCAATGCTCCCTGCAGCCCACCTACTTGAAACCTAAAAGATTACTGACCCAGAACTCTAGGTTTCTCAGCAGTTACTAGCACCTAGGTCTGTTAGCATCAGTGGTCAATTCAGTCACTCCCCCCCCCCAAAAGAGAGAGGAATATAACCTCCCCCACTTCTCCCTTTTAAAGTCACCTGAGGCAAAAGCAAACCTTCCCACTTTGTTTACCCACAATAAATGTCAAAACAAACGTCACTTTGGCACCTCTCCCAGTCTTGCGGTGTCAGCACTCACTGCGCCAGGAACGCAAGGGAGAAACGTGCTAAGAGGAAGGCACGCTTGGCAAATCCACACCGTGATCAGCTCCCGCCTGGAAACTGTGGAAGGACGTGTGGATCCAGAATTGGCCTCCACAGTCACTTACGGACCCATTGTTCAAATCATGTTTATGGAAGACAATCTTACTCGGCTACGAGTGATCGCCAAAGAAAGAAGAAGCGTCAGGAAACAATGCCTTATCAGCCAAGGCCTCGCGCACCTGCGCAGCCTTCTCTGTACAGTACAGCAAAGATTTCACAATGCTTTCCGCTGCCGTCACCCATTAGCTCATCCTGGGGTTCACTGAACCCTGTTGTCTTTCAGGCCCGGCAGAGATAAGACTGACAGGAGCCACATTTAATCTGACTGCACCCACTGGCCATTCAAAGCTAGGAACCAGCGTGGCGGGGGTGGGGAAGTTCTGGCCCAGGCCCCAAATGCAGCCCGACAAACTTCTCTACCTGGCCTTTGCGACTCTTCCCCAAGCCACTGGCCCTGCTTTGTGTTTATACTTTGAAAATTTATCAGTGCGAGTGGTGAGCAAAGTAGCCATCTTGTTTTTAATGCCACGGGGCCCCAACATTGTGTACTTGTGCTTTGTCAAGTGCCCCTGCTCATACCCTCCAACATTTCTCTGATGAAAATATTCTTATTCTTACGGTATTATTATTCCCTGCCCATCTGACTGGGTTGCCCCAGCCACTCTGCGTGGCTTCCAACATATATAAAAACACAAGAAAACCTTAAACATTAAAAGAAACAACCCTTCCCTATACAGGGCTGTCTTCAGATAACCCTCGGGGGTTGGATAACCCTCCAACATTTCTCCAATAAAAATAGGGGGGTGGGGGGGGAGAGGGACATTTCAGGATCAAATCAGAAACCGGGATGGCTTCTGTAAATCCGGGACTGTCCCTGGGAAACAGGGGCACTTGGGAGGGTCTGTAAGCTTCTGGGGAGAAGGGAGGCATCCATATGCAGCGGCATGGAAAGGCAGCGACACTCAGCGGAGGAGGACCAGGCAAAATAGATGCAGCCACTATCTTAATGTCCTTGATGGAAGAAGGCACAAAGGGGCAGACGGCAGCTTGTTCAGGGACTCCTCCGCCCTGGCCCTGCTCCCACAGTAGCTAGTGCTTTTCACAACAGCACACACCACAAGAATGTATTTGTATTTCCTGCAAAGTTCCTTCCTTCCCTGCTGCAGACGTTTATCCTTGCTTAGCAAATTCAGAGCCCCAAATGTGTGTTGCTGTAGGGCTGCATTCAACTTACTTTTACTCAGAGTTGATCCATTGAAATTAATGACTGTGTGACTGACCAAAAGCTAGCTGCATGCAACCCCATAACCACTTTTTCAGCCAGAGAACAGATTACATGGGGGAAGCTCTTCTTTCTTTAGACGAAGCATTTTTATACCGTTTTGCTCTGGTTTTATTAGTTTTTTATTCCATGGGCCACCACACAGATTATATTTGATTTTTATATAGTCGGATCATTAATATTATCGTTTTCTGAATTGTTTTTCTACACACCTATTTCTAAAGACTTCTTATCGTCTTCTTTCTCTTGGAGTTCAAGTAATAAAGACTCTAGAGAAAAGGGGGAAAATAATAATAATAATAATAATAATAATAATAATAATAATAATAATAATAAATTTATTTATACCCCGCCCTCCCCAGCCAGGACCGGGCTCAGGGTGGCTAACACCAAATATAAAACAGTTAATTAAAATACAGCTTAAAAACAAGATTAAATACAACATTTAAAATGCAGCCTCATCAGAAAAGGAAAAAGGGGGAGGGGATCAAGTTGATTCCTGGCCTTTACAACTCTGTCTTACAGGCCTGCGGAAAGAAATCAAATCCCGCAGGGCTCTAGTCTCATGAGACAGAGCGTTCCACCAGGCCGGAGCCAATGTTGAAAAGGCCCTGGCTCTGGTTGAGACTAATCTGACTTCCTTAGGGCCTGGGATCTCTAAGGTGTTGCTATTTACGGACCTTAAGGTCCTCCATGGGGCATACGCATGGAGAGGCGGTCCTGTAGGTACGAGGGTCCTAGGCCATGAAGGGCTTTAAAGCTCAAAACCAGCAGCTTAAATTTTGGATTATGCGGAATGCTTTATCTGAGTGGATGTAGCAACCGAGTAATTTTGTTGTTCCCTCAAGGGGACAATGACAATAAAGATATCTTATCTTAAATCTGACCCTGTACTCCACCGGGAGCCAGTGCATAATATGACATAAGGCTTCCTATTTCATACTAAATATTGGAGAAAGAAGCTGAAGTTCAGAGACAGAAGGAGAATCTAGAATCCTACGTGTCAAATACCAGGGACTGAGGTGCAGAATCAATGTGCAAAATTATTATTCTCCCTTTGCCTAAGGTTCCTGATGGAAAACAGATTTCTCTGTACTGTTTAATGTTGATACTCAAGTATAGGAGGTTTAGGAGAGTCTTTTCTGCACACTTCTCTCAGTTCTTTATTCTCCCCACTGACAAAACCAGATACATTCCGAATACACTGAAGGAGGAAAGTGTAGGACCGTCAGGAGAAAAACCCAGTAAGAAAGTTGGAAAGGCCACAGCAAGAAATGATAGAGAAACAGGACTTTGGCCAATTGTCCTTTACCTTTGACTCTTTTCAGGGTTTCTACTAGGGAAATGTTTTTCTGAGCAAATGCACTGAGCTTCTCTCTTTGGTCTGGAGAAATATCCTCCAAAGGCAAATGAAATGGTCTCTTCTTAGACCTAGCAGAGGAAAACTCAAACTGAAATTATTCTGGATTAAGGAGCAGACACAGCCTAGGAACTAGGTTTTCTGTAGGCTTCCCTTGCTGCACCTTATCAAAATGCTTTCTGGCATCCAATGCTCTTTTGATCGGACTTCTTACCATCAATCCCTTTTCCACTGTCTTGATCAGTTCCTCTGATCTGTTCTTGTCATCTCCCACATTTCTTCCCTTTTCTGCTCTCTGCATTGACTCTTAGGGCTCACCCATACTTTCTTCTGCTCCTTCCAGGCACAGTCTGAGCTTTAAAGCTCCATGTCTGAGCGACCTTTTTTTTCTTTTTTGCTCCAGAGCTTTCACCACAAAAAAACTGCTCTTTAATGCTTCTTTTTAATTATTTTTCTATTATTTTCTATTATCTTAATTAGTTCTCCTTTGTTCTTTTTTCTCTTTATATTTTTTTATATAATTGTGTTTTGTAAGGATAATGAGTATTCTATTTTATATTTTCTCTCTCTTTTTCTTCGATATAATGCATTTTATTATCTTTTTATAACATGCTTGGATTTTAGTGCTCAGTGTGTTAAAAACCTTCAATAAAATCATTTTAAAAGTTCTTTAGCTTCTCAACTTTTCTCTCTTTCACTCTTTTAAATCATTTCCTATTCCTTTTTCTCTATCTCATCCTTTCTCTCTTTCCTATTTCCTTTCTCTTTTTTGCCTTTAGATTAATGTTTTAGTTTGTACAAAAAAAAATTCGATAATTATCCTTGTATTTTTCTTTTTAAACCCTAATAAAAATCTATTTGAAAAAAGAAAGCCCACTCTTTAAAGTTCACTTGGAAGAAATAGCAACCCACGGAAAGCCCAAACTGACATTTGCTCCAACTGAGAGCTAAAGAGCGGCTTTCACAGGGGAAGTTCCAGGACAAAAAAAGGGGAAATGCTTGGACAGAGAGCTTTTAAGCAGAGACCTGCGCCTGGAAAGTGTGGTGTGGATAAGCCCTTCACACATCCTGTTTATTTAAACTTCTTCTGGCACTGCGGAACTGAAAGCTGAAGAACACCAGAGCAAAGAGATGGCTAGCCTAGCCCCAATCACTGGCCACAAAAGAAGTCGCTGTAGGGAACTTACTTCCTATCCTTCCGGAAATCTACTCAGCTCTGGGACTGCAGAGCCAAAGAGAAGCCTACTCTTCCACCATCCATCAGCCAGGGGACTCAGGACTGCTAGATTGTGTGGGTTTGTGCATAAGTATCACAATCTATTGTAAGCATCCTTTAGGGTCATTTCACGCTACATCTGCTGTGCCCCAACTCCAGCCTGTTCTTCGTTGATTCGTCACCATTTCAAGTCTTTACCGACCAACATCCAACCAGCTCCTTTTGTTTTCAGCAGAGCCAATGCACATATTTAGCCGTAAGTTATCATGCATTCAGTGCTCAGATGATGGACCTAGAATTATAGCGTTGCAGAGCTGGAAGGGAGGGTCATCTAGTCCACCCACCCACCCACCCCGGCAATGCAGGAATCTTTTTGCCCGATGCAGGGCTTGAACCCACAAACCCAGAGATTAAGAGTATCATGCTCTACCAACGGAGCTATCCCAGGACCCAGGACATGCACATATGAAGTCAGTCCTCAAATCCTTTATAGGAGGAGGAGATGGAAAGGACCATGTACATACCTGCTCAAAGTGTCCTTGACATTCTAGAAGGGTGAAAAAGTAGAGGAAAATGAAATTCGCATGATGGACATAAAATCCTTTCCAAGGCCGTTCAGCTTCCTTCGGCTAATCTTAAGAGCAGACATGCTGATGATCACAAAATCCATATTTAAGCAACCCCTTTATCAGGCCAACCCAAACATCATATGGTAGCTGCAAGCTTTCAAGGTCTCCAGAACTCTTCTTCAGGCTAGATGGTAAAACATAGCAAGGAGGAAGCGTGGGAAGGGAATGGCGTGGGAAGGGAATATGAAAGAAACCTTTCGAGATGAAACATGGAAGGAAGTTGGAGACATGCAAATGAGGGTCTCTGATAAGTGCTAAATGGGCTTAGGGTTATACCAAGGCCCTCCAGGAAGGAAATTCATTTTGTCAGGTTTTTTTATGGACCAATATGGCTACGCTTACTTTTTCCATATTACTGAAACATAGAACCTGACAATCTATTAACCAGAGCCATGTTAGCAGCAGTGGCTTGCATATACCTGGCAATGCTGCCATATAACACTAACTCTTAGACAACCAAATTTTGAACTGAAACAGTATCTTGTAAAATCTTAAAGACAACGTGAAACAGTTGAATTAGAATTCTGCAAGAAGTTCAATACCATCACTTGTGGATTTAATCAAGACAAAGGTTTGCTATCACACATGTGTTATTAGCTTTCCAATGCTAACCATAATCTGTGCTACCCTGTTTCCCTGAAAATAAGACATACCCATAAAATAAGCCGTAGCAGGATTTCTAAGCATTTGCACAATATAAGCCATCCCCCCAAAATAAGACATAGTGATAGGCGCAGTTCTGGAGGGCACCAAGGAAGAGGCTAGGCTGGATGCGTAATAAAAATAAGACATCCCCTGAAAATAAGCCATAGTGTGTCTTCTTGAGGAAAAATAAATACAGTATAAGACAGTGTCTTACATAGCTGCCAAGTCTCCTGTATTCCCCGGGAAACCCCCATTTTTCCAGCAGTTTCCCGCTGGCAGCCCGGATTTTAAAAAACCCCGTAAATCCCCCGGATTCTTACTGGCCTGGGGAGGCTCCTTCTGCGCATGTCTGGAGTCTCTGGACATGCGCAGAAGCGATTTCTGGCTCTGCAGCCATTTTTGAAATGGGCAGAGCATGCGTAGAAGCAACTTCCGGTGCTGCTCTGCCCAGTTCCAAAATGGCCGCAGCGCGACTTCCGGTGCTGCGCCGCGCCGATCCCAGATTTTTCAATCTGGGAGTTGGTACCTATGATGTCTTATTTTGGGGGAAACACAGTATCTATTGCTTTCTTGTGAATGGCTCCCTAACTACAGATGTCAAAACTATAATTCAGCAATTACCACCAATCTGCTGCTGTAAAAGCTTTAAAGTGTGCTCATTTAACATATTTAAGCTCTCATTATCACAGACTGTAAATTTTGCACCTCACTGCCATTTCACTTACAATTTTCTCATTTATATATCTGCTGACTAAGATTTCACTTCACGCCTCTGATGAAGTCTGCAAAAGCTTATGCCCCAATATATTTTCTTTGCCTATAAAATAACCCACGAATTTTATTATCGCCCACCAAATCTGGGACTTGCAGGACTCCACATACTTTAGTCTTGAGTCAAAACCTCTTGACAAATTCATGTTCTCACCTGCAGGAATTCATTATCCGGCTGCCTACATTTCTCCTCCATCTCATTGATCAGGTCCTCAAGGACAGAAACTGCCTTAGAGAATTTGGCAACATTTTCCTCCTGCCCATTCTTAATCTCCAGCTCTAGCTCATTCAGTTGATCCAGAATGGGCTGTTCCAGTTCTTCAAGAAATTGATGCAACAGCTCAAATGCAGATGCTACTCTCCTTCTTTCAGCACCCAACTTTTCCTGTAATTAAAAGACCAGAGGAGGAAGGGTAAAGTACTAACAATGCAGTCCTGTAAACACTTAGGCCTGGATAGAATGGACCATATACTGCCTTTTGAATGTGCCCCTATATAAAATACTTCATGTCACATACACGTACGTCCAAGCAAGTGTGGGAAACAATTCAGGGTGGCTTATGCATTGGCTTCCACTGAAGCAATGATCAGACCACGCGCACACTAAGCTTCCTGCTTTAGCAATGCTGCAACACCGGGTTCTCTGGGCAAGCGAGAAGTCTCTTCACCCCCATTCACTTTAGCTATGAACTAATTTGATATGAACTAGAAGAAGGGGACGACAGAGGACAAGATGGTTGGACAGTGTTCTCGAAGCTACCAACATGAGTCTGACCAAACTGCAGGAGGCAGTGGAAGACAGGAGTGCCTGGCGTGCTCTGGTCCATGGTGTCACGAAGAGTCAGGCACAACTAAACGTACGTGAGCCATTTAGGAAAAATGCTACATAAATGCCAGATTTTCTTATATATTTCGAACATTGTTCAAGGTACAGAATGAGGGATGGGGTGGGGGTTTTTTTTTGCACCAAATACTTGTGAGTATAAGATGTGACCATTTGTATGTTGCAACAGCAGCCAGAATAGGCCACACTGATAAATAAGGACTCCTACATATCACAAAAGACTGCAAGGTCAGAACTGAAGTACTGTACCATGATTAAGAAATCACTTAGTCCCAGAGCAGTTTGTGAACAAATGCAGGAAGATAATGAAAATCATCGTCAATCTTCCCAGTGGATATTATTCATTCCACAACTAACTTTCAAGATTGTTCTCACAACCCCCGCCCCGCAAAGTTTGGGTTAGCGCTCATTAAAAGAGGGACTTACCAGATTTTCTTCAGTTGTCCTCTTACCGGCCTGTTTAAGCTCCTCCAGGTTCTCTCTCTCTTGCTTAAGACTCTGTGATTGAGTCTGAATTTGTTCCTGGGGAAAAAAACTTATTTTCACTAGGACAGAAAGATCAGATGCTATTCATACTATTAACAACGGTATGAATGTTTTATTTTAAAAAGTAAATTCTGATTAGTGGCAAGCGGCTTTTGCACTGCAGTCTACAGACTGCAGCACGGGTGGCGCTGTGGGTTAAACCACAGAGCCTAGGACTTGCTGATCAGAAGGTCAGCGGTTCGAATCCCCGCGATGGGGTGAGCTCCCGTTGTTCAGTCCCAGCTCCTGCCAACCTAGCAGTTCGAAAGCACGTCAAAGTGCAAGTAGATAAATAGGTACCGCTACAGCGGGAAGGTAAACGCCGTTTCCGTACACTGCTCTGGTTCGCCAGAAGCAGCTTTATCATTCTGGCCACATGACCTGGAAGCTGTACGCCGGCTCCCTCAGCCAGTAAAGCAAGATGAGCGCCACAACCCCAGAGTCAGTCACGACTGGACCTAATGGTCAGGGGTCCCTTTACCTTTACCTACAGATCTAATGCATCTGCTGGCTGTGTACACCAAAAGCACATTCAAAGCATATTCATTCCTTCAAAATTCTGGGTTCTGTCGTTTGTTTTTAGGGCTGCTGGAAATTGTAACTCTGTGATTGGTAAACTACAGCACCCAGAATTCTTTGAGGGAAAGGATGCAGACGCTGTACATTTGAAGCACACGCCTTCCCTCAGAGCTTCAACGTTTAATAAACTACAATGGTCCAGAGTTTTTAGAGGAAACAAGCATGATTTAAAGGCACACACCCAAAGTTATTGCCGAATTCTTCACGAGGAACTGCTTCACTAAAAGGAAAGACGAACTCAAACCTGCTTATGTCCACAGTGCTCTTGGCTGGAAGTTGTTTGGAAAAGTCCCACCAAAAGAAAACCTACAGAGAGACTCTAAAATAATTCAGCAGAAGTCAGCTTTCTCAGTGAGGAAGTGCAAAGCAGAGGGAAGGAGCCTCACCAACTCCTCGCTCAATCAGGGCCAGCTGAGCAATTAATTAGCCTCTCCCAGAAACAGCTGGGAAGGGAGAAGGGGAGTCTAAGGATTTTTTTAAAATTACTTTTTAAAGTTGTGTGTCTTTGTTTCTCAATTTGATCCTTTTGCATGGTTTTGTATGTATTTCTGTGTTTTCTGTGTTTTGCCTTGCAGTTATTTTCGTTGATCACAGTTTGCTCATTACTTATTGCAATTGTTAAGAGTGAATTTCTGCTTAATTATCACTTGCCGATATTTTAAGAGTTACTTTTATTGCGTGCAATTTTAACCTAATAGATAACTGAGTATTACTTTATTTGATATTATTATTATTATTAAATTATTATTAAATTTGTATACCGTCCTATACCCGCAGCTCTCAGGGCAGTTACAACATAAAATCGCAATATAAAAACACAAAACTGAAACAACCCAACCGCCCCCCTCCAACAAATTTAAAACGGGCATTGGATGTTGTTCCATTTTAAAGTTATGCTTTATTATGACTGTTTGCACTGGATCAGGTTATTGTAAGGTGTGTGGAGTTTGTTGCAAACCACCTTAGAAAACCACCATAGAAAAGTGGTATACAAATCAAAAGTGACATGAAAATGAACGTTATCATTTTGGACTTTCTTCGTGGAAATCGACTCTTAATACTAAATCCCCTGGAATTTCTGCTGTGTGCATTTTCCACCAGTAAACGTGTACAAACCATGCATTTACAGCACATCCTGTCCTCAGACCTTAGGAACGGTGGTTTGTAGCTCTGCAAGGTGCAAACCACAGTCCCCAGGATTTGGGGGGGGGGAGGTGTGTGTGGTTAAAATATATATAGCATGCGCACAATCCAATTTGCCACCAACACTGTCCCAGTCAGGAAGGTTAGCTGCCAGTACAAATCCAAATGAAACCTGGGTCATGGACGGGTGAAGAAATACCAAAGAATCTACAGAGGCTGTTTATGTATGCTACCACAGCTGCTAGAATGTTATTCGCCCAAAAGTGGAAAGAAGAAGGCATACCAATGAAGGAAGAATGGATAATTCAAGATGATACAAGTATGCCGAAATGGCAAAACTTACCCTGAAGATCAGGCATCAAGAAGAGAAGAAATGTAAGCAAGATTGGGGGGGGGGAATAATGTTAAGGAACATTGTAAATATGTTAAAACATTAGCAGGATTGATGTAGCATTTTGTGCCAGATTTACATACGGTACTGTATTAGCTAAACAAGCTATAGCTTAGGGCCCCTCTCTTGGGGTCCCCCCAAAAAATTAAACGGGAAAAAACCTGGATGTACATTTCCAAAATATAAGATAAAAAACAAATTAAATAAAACCTGCACTACAGCAAAAGTGTTTTGTGTTGTGTAGGCTCCTATGATGTAAGTGATGGGCCCCGCATGCTCCCTAAAATATCACTGGTTTGCTCATTTCTATATACAGTATATGGTGACTACATTCTACATGGACTGGTGGCATGGCAACATGTGCAAATGGCTTTAGATACCTATTAGATCCACAAATTACCATACAGCATATATTCAACACAAAAGACAGCGGCAATTTGTTGTTGACAAAGGACAGCTGGACATATAAAGGGCCCCATTACCTTCAGTAGCTTTGGGCCTCATCCAACCTAAATCCGTCCCGGAACATTTATGAAGTATTTTGATAATTTAGCTAAAAATAAGAACCGAAAACGAATTGGATAAAAGTAATTCTATGCAAGGGAAAATAAATGTGAAACTTGGAAATGTGGGGTTTGGGGGGAAGTCAGACAAGATGAATTTGGTGTTAAGATGAATGGGGGAAAATGTTGATTTAAAAAATCTTGGAACATATTTAAAGATATATATAAAAAAGCAAGATACCTGGGTCATGGGCAACTGCCTTCTTACCTTATAGTCCAGGGCAGCCTCCTTGACAGGGAGCACTGCATGAGCTCTGTGCTCCCTGGATCTATCGCAGACCACGCAGATCAGGCTCTGGTCATCTTGGCAGAAGAGTTTCAGAGGTTCCCGGTGCTTCTCGCACCTGCCCATCATCCCTCCCGGCGCTTCTTCCATCTGGCTCTTGAACCGCTTGGCAATCTCCACCATCTCCGCCAGTTCCCGGTTAGGCCTGAAATCTTTCCTGCAAGACCTCCTGCGGCAGTGAGGGCAGGAGAAGCGGGTCCTGGCGTCCTCGCAGCACTGGCTGATGCAGGCCAGGCAGAAGTTGTGCCCGCAGTCTATGGACACCGGGTCTTGGAAATACTCCAAGCAGATGGAGCAAACGGCAGCCTTTTGCAAGCCTTGCATGGGATCCTCCTCCCCTGCATCCATGTCGAGCTGCGCCTGCAAGCACACGGAGGTGGGAACCAAAGTTGTGAGTCTTTGCCTGCAGGATCAAAGGGAGCAACTTCCTTCTCTAATCCGATTGGCTGTTGTGCAAAGGGGCAGCATTTTTTTAAAAAAAATATTTTCATTAAATATTTTCTTGGTTTACAAAAGTCCATGCCTTGTCTCTCTCTCTTTTTAGCTTGTGCAGTCCTTACAAATCAGTTACATTTGTTGTGAGACCTTAGTGTTGAGTACAGATAAAGTTGGGGAAGAGAGAGGGAGGAGAGGAGGGGTGAGGTGGTGAGGCTTATATTATTTTATATAGTGTAGGTGTGGGGGTTTGTTATATATGTGTGTGTGTCTATCTGTCTATCTATCTATCTACAGCGTGTGTGTATATAATTTTTATTAAATTTTCTGTTTTCCAATTCAAAATACTCATTTTGCATCCTTAAGATATCAATAATAATAATAAGAATAATAATTAATAGTAATAATAATTTATTATTTATACCCCGCCCATCTGGCCAGGTCTTCCCTGCCACTCTGGGCGGCTTCCAACACACATCAAACTACATTAAAATATCACAGACTAAAAACTTCCTTAAACTGCCTTTAGGTATTTTCTAAATGTCAAGTAGCAATGACTTCCCTTCTTCTCTGATTTTACATATCATAAATCCCTGCACATTTTACAAAAACTATACCATTCAGTATTCCATTATTGCAGCCATCAAAACTTATTTACACTGTTGAATTTATTTTAATGCTGCCAGTGTTTTTAGCTACAGGTAGGTAGCCGTGTTGGTCTGAGTCGAAGCAAAATAAAAAAAATCCTTCAGTAGCACCTTAAAGACCAACTAAGTTTTTATTTTGGTATGAGCTTTCGTGTGCATGCACACTTCTTCAGATAGACTTGAAACAGAAGTGTCAGACCCTTATATATATACAGAGGGTGGTGGGGGTGGGTGGGAATGGGTGATGGGCTGTACATTAGCTGTACAGTACACAATTATTTCCCATATATTCAATAAACGTTTTCCAATCTTCTTTATCCTATGTTCTTCTTGTTCTTTTATTATATCTGCTAAGTCTGCAAGTTTTACATATTTAAGTTGCCATTCGTCTTTGGTTGGGACCTCACTCGTTTTTCATTTTGGGGCTTACCTGTGGGGTTTTGCGTCAGCGCCAACTGGGTAGGTTCTTGTTATGCATTGAAGTTCTCACCCTAGCCACCAGGGGTATTGTATATATAGTTTTCACTCAGGTCCAGGTCAGTTAATTTAGGCAGGAAGCCCTGGGCTGCTGTTTGCAAGGAGGCAGGTCAGAACATCAAAAGCAGCGTGCAATTCTAGTGCAGACAATTCTGTGGTGTCTGTAACGGAACATTTGAAATGGCTGCAAGGGTAGTTTGCACGACACTTGACTTTTATTTGGTGCACTCAATTGTTTCTCTAGAGAAAGGAGATTTTTATTTACTGCTGCGCAGAGAGAGGCATGAACAGTTAAGAGTAACGGAACATGCAAATCTCCATCAGTTGGCCGCTTCTACCCAAGCTTCTACCCATGGATCTGCACATCAACAGCAACACACACTGTTCGATCACTGTATTATTGCTCCGGCCCTGCCAAATGAATTATTTTATTTATTTATTTCAATTTTTTATCATCTTTTTTCCCCTCCAAGGAGCTGATACATGCTTCTCCCATTCCTTATTTATTTTCCACAACACTGTGAGGTAGGTTAAGGCTGCAAGTTAGTGACTGGAGCAAGTGTGAGCCGAGTGGGGATTTGAACCCTGGTCTCTGTAGGTCCTAGTCCAACACTCTAACCACTACACCACACTGGTTCATGTGCGTAACAAGGGGTTTTTTTTTGTTTGGGGGGGGGGCAGAGCCGATGTGATTGGTCAGTTAGTTAAGTATTTTTATTGTTTTCTTGATCTGGGAGGAGCAGCTGCTTCCCCCCCCCCGGCTACGCCCATGCAGTGGTTCAGGAGGAAAACAACAACATTTGTCTAGGAAATCAGGAAGAACACCAGGCTGCAAACCTCCTCTAACACCTAGCTTTCTCTATGCAGGAAAACTTTTTTATTTTATTTTATATTTATTTTATTTGCTTTAGCAATCAGACCTGAGTCTGTTAAGAACTTGGGTGGGAGATCTCCTGGAGATATGGCACCTTAGGCTTTACGATGGAAGAAAGGTGGGGTATAAATGTAGGGAAATAAATTAAGGAGAGCTCCCAGCTCATTAAGAAACCAATTTCCCCCACACCTGTGAGGGTACTATCACTTTAAGTGAACCAGATGAGCCTGGAACAGGCCTTAGGGTAGGAGAATGATTCAGCGATAGAGAAGCTATGGCTTCCTTTAAACATAGATGACCCATTTGTTGTTATTATTATTTTTAAAAGCAGTTTCATAAAGTTTGTCTTATGTTTATGAACATCTGGACTTCTGCAAGTTATTACGGTAATAGAATAGCAGAGTGCCTGCTGCTCTTGAGAGCTAGGTCAAAGAAAGAGAGTGCAAGCCTGGACAAAAGTATTTATGGTGTAGCTCTAGCATCACCATCAAGTTTATTTCTACGCTGCTTTTCCAAATTCTGCTCCAAGCAGCTCATGACAACCGTCATGGAAGAGGCAGAGGCACTTGTAAAGGGACCTGCAAAACCTCACCATTTTTATTAGGCAACAATCCTCATAACACACTATTCAGGACCACCAGTGAATGTCAAGATACTATACCACTGAAAAAGCATTTCCATCTTGTTGCCTCTCGTTTTCTTATCGGCTTAAGTAAAGCGTGCCAAGGGCTGACTGACCTTCATCAGAAGACTGGGGGCTGGCTTCAAAGCCATCAGAACAATAATTTCATTGGACGCCCAGACATTCTTCATGTAACAAGATAACACTGGCAGAGAAGTGCGATATTCTGCACGGGACAAATCTGTAACTTTGCTTAAAGATATGTGTTGCTATGGCTTTGTGTAGTACATAGGAGCATGTCTTGAGGATGCATAGAAGCAGCCAGTGAGGATGGTTTAAGTCAGGGGTCTCCAAACTAAGGCCCGGCCCGATCACCTTCTAAATCCGGCCCGCGGACGGTCTGGGAATCAGTGTGTTTTTACATGAGTAGAATGTGTCCTTTTATTTAAAATGCATCTCTGGTTTGTGGGGCCTGCCTGGTGTTTTTACATGAGTAGAATGTGTCCTTTTATTTAAAATACATCTCTGGGTTATTTGTGGGGCATAGGAATTCGTTCATTTTTTCCCCAAAATATAGTCCAGCCCCCCACAAGGTCGGAGGGACAGTGGACCAGCCCCCTCCTGAAAAAGTTTGCTGACCCCTGGTTTGTTTCTGTCATAATTGCATTCCTTCCTGTAATATTATTAAAGCTATGTGTACCCTTTGTTTGGGGGTTCCAGCTTTTCGGAGATATCCACTGTGGTCTCTAGATTTACTCTTCAGCAATAAATTTGAACTCTTTCCACGCGCTGAGTTTGTCTTCTTTTGGCTGAAGGGTCATCGTTCTTATCCCACCATCCTTTGTAGGGTAACACAAGTTCAAAAGAGGTTTTAGCAGTTCTCATTTTTATATGTAACCCGCCATGAGTCCCTTCAGGAAAAAGGCAGGATATATATAAATACTGTTGTGAGGGTGTTTTTTTGGGGGGGTTAGGCTGTATGGGGCCCGAGTCCCTTCCAATTCCTGGATCTAGCGAGGATTACATTGCTGGCATAGCCAGGCTAGCTTCCTGGTATGGTAGTGGCTTAAGTGCGAGTCGTTAAAATAACAAAGGAAGTGGCTTTGTGCCAGAGGACAAATAGTGCCCCCCCTCCTCACCTGGCTGGTAATTTAGAAGGACTAAAGACTAAAGACACTGTTGTATGAGTTGGAAGCTAGGAGAAGGCAAGCTGAAGCCTGTGAGGGAGAGACATGCTTGATTTCTGCTGGAATCCAAGGCTGTGGTTATGGGAGAAGCAAAACTTTATGGGGCGTTAATGCTGTGAGACCTGTAGAACTCGAAGTAGCAGGGTTGCCCAAAACAAGTTTTTGCGCAAAAACATAATCAGTCCACAGCCTCAGCCACCACTGCATCACCAAAAGTGGAGTGTTTTGTGCACAGGACAAGAAGTTTGAATGTAATAGTGTAGCCACAGTGCGGGAAGAAGGGTTTCTGTGGAATAAGTGTGCATGCTCCACCCCACTGCCAAGGGTGGATGGCGATGGAGGCAACCAGAAAAGCAGACTATTTAGAACTAGGAAGAATGAATGGGAAAACTGGGGTTTTCAGGAGTCTTCCCCCAAGTTAAACCAAAGGTAAAAAGTACCTGTGGGAATGGCCAACGCCGGACCAAACTAAAAATGGAACAACTAGATCCACACTTAAGAGTGTGGATCAGCCCCAATTTTTCATTTTCCCATGATCAGCCTGGCAGCAGATCATTTTATTTTCCCATTTCCTAACTGGCCAGTCGATCAACCAATCTCTGCCTTCCAGGAAGGGTTTTAAAAGCAGGCATAAGAAAATGATAGGCTTCTGCTCACCTCCATGCTATGAAAAGCTTCTCATGCCTGCAGATCAAACTGTAGTAGTTCATCGCGCATGAAAGCAGGCTAGATGAATATTAAATGCACCCAAACTTGAATGAAAACAGATTCATATTGTTTATTCTGAATAAAATCAGAGCGGCTTGAAAAAATGTTGCGCTTCAATAGTATCCATTTCCAAGTTCTTGAGGGAGTCCGTCCGTTCCACCACCAATTTCTACACACAGCCACAGTCCAGTTTTCTCACCCTTTCCTCCATCCACCCAGTTAGCAGGCCATGTGTAAGGGAATGAACCCTGGTAAAAAGTAGGGGAGGGGCGATATGGGGTCATCCCCACCCCAGAAAAGGGAGAAAGAGGGGAAGGTGTATTTCTCACACTGCCTGCTTGCTTGGTCCTCCCTCATTTTGTCTTGTCCTTTTTGTCTTGTCCTTGCCAGCCAGGCAGCCATCAGCAGCAGTCTCTGTGACATCATTTTTTTAAAAAGCAACTTTTTACAGGCACCTGCTGGTCTTCTTTCTGTGAGGCCCAGAGGCACCCTGCAGAATTAAATGGGAGGTGGGAATCAACTGTGGAGAGCTTTGTTCTGGCTGCATTGCGCTCACAGTGAAGCGTTGTTGTTTTTCAAAGGAAGGTGTTGTGGGTACTGACTCATGGCACCAGCCATCTGCAGCGAGGGGCAGGGGATGTGCCTAGCAGCCCAGGCCTAACGGTGCCACTCCTTTAATATAAAACCTCCAGACGGTGTTGTACTACAATTCCCATCAGCCTCTGCCAGCAGTCAGGGGTGATGGAAGTTGCAGTCTAGCAACATCTAAAGCAGGCATCACCAAACTGCAGCCCTCCAGATGTTTTGGCCTACAACTCCCATGATCCCTAGCTAACAGGACCAGTGGTTGGGAAAGATGGGAATTGTAGTCCAAAACATTTGGAGGGCCGAAGTTTGGGGATGCCTGATCTAAACGGCACCATGTTGGCTATCTCGACCTTATATGATGCGTGTATTCTTTTAACATCGGCTGTGTTTAAAAGAGTTGAAATCAGTACAACGTTTGTGTAATTTAAAACTGATATGCACAATACAATTTGCTAGGCGGTTTTTTGGGGGCACAAAATGTCGATTTTTTGCTGAAGGAAATTTGGGATTTGCTTCACACTAGGATCCTTGCCTTGCAAGTGGGACATGGCCTGTAAAGCCACTCTTCCTGTGCCGTAGAGAAGACAGCTACCCAAACCTAGACAAGCGATTTTTTGCATGTGTGTTACTCAGTCTCGCTGCAGTTAGCCCAATACACTGACATCAAAACTCGCTGCTAAATCCTCAGCTCGGTTCCAGGCCAGACCCAGAGCCAAGGGAAGATTCTCTCCTGACTGAACATCGCTGGTGAGAAAACGTAGATTAACACTGATGTATCGGCATCAAAAAATGCCACTCGTTCCTCTTCATAGTCCAGAAATACCCAGACTCTCCTGGGGCAGTTGCGCGATGGCAAGATAGTCGGTGGATAGGTAAGAGCTTCAAGGAGATCCCCACTTTGTTGTAGAGCCCATATCTGCTCCTCGGGGCTAGGGGTGATCTGTCCTTTCCTTTCAACAGATTCTTTTGCAAAGCCCACGGCCCAGTGCTTCCCACTGGCCACTTCGACTTCCCAATAATGCCTCCCCGACGTGAGTCCCTCGCAGCCCAGCACACAGGGGTAAGTATCAAATCTCTCGGGGTTGTCATCTACATCCTGCCATGCATCTCCGAGTCTCACACTCTTCTGATCCGCTGAGAGGACGAGGAAGGGGTTTGCAGTGTCTCGATCCAGAGTCACGTTCACTTGGGAGGGAGGGAGGAAAAAGAGTGTGTGTGTGTTACAGACAGAACTGGTTCCCTAATATAATGCATCTGTGTATGTTATTTTCTCTAATACAGTGGTACCTCTGGTTGCGGACACGATCTGTTCCTGTGCCATTCGCACCCCGAAAAGTCCGTAACCAGAGCGCGCTTCTGCACATGTGTGAAGCGCAATAGAGCGCTTCTGTGCATGCAGCGAAACCCGGAAGTAAACACTTCCGGGTTTGCCGTGTTCTTAACCCGAAAAAAATGCAACATGAAGCGTTCACTAGAAGAGGTATGACTGTACTGTATTTTTATGCACGCTTTCCCCCGATATACATATTTTTGTGACACATTATTTGTTGCTATGGAAAACTGCACTGGAACATTAAAAGAAGAATGAGTTTCAAAAGGTAGCTGTTTTGATTTGTCCGAAAAAAATTACACTTCACTTGGGAAGACAGGCGAACTAATACCAGTGTATTGGAAGAAGCAAAGATCACCAGTTTCAAAGCAATGATTCTTCAACTTCATTGGCATGGTCATGTTGTCTTCCAAAGCAACTACTCTATTCCGAACTTAAAAATGGAAAGCATAATGCTGGTGGTCAACAAAAGAGATTTAAAGACTATCTCAAGCAAAATCTTTAAAAATGTAGTATAAACACCGACAGCTGGGAAACACTGGCCTGAGAGCGCTCCAATTGGAGAACAGCCTTTACCAAAGGCGTCATGGGCTTTGAAGAAACTCGATCTCAGGACGCAAGGGAGAAACGTGCGAAGAGGAAGACATGCTTGGCAAATCCACACCGTGATCAACTCCTGTCCGGAAGCCAATATCCCCACTGAGGAAGGACATGTGGATCCAGAATTGGCCCCCACAGTCCCTTACGGACTCATTGTTAAAACCGTGTTCATGGAAGACAATCTTACTCAGCTACGAGTGATCGCCAAAGAAGAATTATTATTCCAGAGTCAGAGAGTGAAGAAGAGGAAGAAGATAAAGATTTAAGTAAAGAACCCGACCAAGACTAGATAAAATCTTATCTTCCTGATATTAGGAAGTAAAATGGCATCATTGAAGATACATACTTGGAATGTACATGGATTGAATAACAAAGTGAAAAGAAATAAAATTGATCATATTTTGAAGAAGAAAAATTTGGATATAATCTGTCTTCAGGAAACACATGTGGCGAAAAAACACAATTATATTCTTAGAAATAAAAGGTTGGGTAAAGAATTTATAAATTCAGTAGAAAATAAAAAGAGAGGAGTGGTTTTGTATATAAAAGACAAATTGGATCCAAATCTGATGTTTAAAGATGAAGAAGGAAGAGTGATAGCGGTCCAAATATCGACCCAAGGAGAAAAAATGCTGGTGGTGGGAATCTATGCACCGAATGAGAACAAAGCGGAATTTTACAAGAATTTGGAAGAAAGGTTAGCAGAGTATATGGACCAAAAGATAGTGCTTATGGGCGATTTCAATGGAGTGACAGTACCAGAATTGGATAGGACAAAGAAAAGGAAGAATGAAGGCAAGTTACCAAAATCCTTCTTTGAATTGGTAGAAAACCTGGGCCTAGTGGATATTTGGAGGTTAAAGCATCCTACGCTTAAACAGTTTACATTCTTTTCAGAACCAAATCAAAGTTCTGGAAGAATTGATCATATATGGATCTCCAAAGAACTAGTACCCAGGGTGAGTAAAATAGAGATAATACCACGAACATTATCAGATCACAATTCAATATTTATGGAAATGAAAAGCAAAGATCAGAATTCCTTTAGGTGGAGAATGAATGAGGAGCTTTTCGAAGATAAAGAGGTGGTAGTAAAAGCTAAGAATATCCTGAAAGATTATTTTCATTGGAATCTACATAAAGACACTGGACTTGATATGGTATGGGACGCAAGTAAAGCAGTAATGAGAGGCTTTCTAATACAGCAAAATAGTTTCCTGAAACGAAAGAAAGAAAAGAAGAAGGAGGAAATCCTGAAGTGTCTCATGGAAAATGAGAAAAACCTGATAGATAAACCAGAGAATCAACAAATCAAACATAACATAAAGATGTTACAGACACAATTCTCTATGTTGATCAGTCAGGAGATAGAATGGAAAATAAAGCAGATGAGACAAAAAAATTTTGAATCAGCGAACAAAACAGGAAAATTATTGGCATGGCAATTAAGGAAACGTCAAAATCAAAATATGATAGTGAAGATAAATATGGAAGGAAAAGTGACTGAGGAGCCAAAGGAAATAAAGAAAGCCTTTCAAAAGTTTTACAAAGAGTTGTATTGTAAAAAGAAAGAAGAGGAGAAGAAGATCAGTGATTATTTAAGCAAACATGGACTGAAACAAATCCCAGAAGAGGAAAGAAAGAAACTTAATAATAGGATAACAAGGCAAGAAGTACATCAGGCAATAACGAGAATGAAAGTAGGAAAAGCCCCAGGACCAGATGGATTATCAGCAAAATACTATAAAGTTTTAAACGGACAGCTGATACCGATTTTAGAAGAAGTGATGAATGATATTCTTGCAGGAGGAAAGATCCCAAATACATGGAAGGAAGCGTATATTACATTGATTCCAAAACCAGGAGCGGATGGCTTAGAAGTCAGAAATTATAGACCAATTTCTTTATTGAACAACGATTATAAGCTTTTTGCAGACATTATGTCCAAGAGATTGAAAGAAGTTTTGAATGAAATGATACATAAGGATCAAGCTGGTTTTCTTCCTGGTAGACAGTTAAAGGACAACGTCAGACATATAATAGATGTAATAGAATATCTGGAAACCAAGATAGATAAGCCAGCAGTATTAATGTTTGTGGATGCAGAGAAAGCATTTGACAATATATCTTGGCAGTTTATGAAGAAAAATCTGGAATCGATGGTTGGCAAAGATTCTTTTTTGAATGGGATTGAGGCAATATAGTCAGAACAAAAAGCAAGATTGATAATTAATAACACATTAACGGAATATTTTGACATCACAAAAGGAACTAGACAGGGGTGTCCCTTATCCCCTTTATTATTCATCATGGTCCTGGAAGTACTATTGAATAGATTAAGAGATCTTTCAACTATTAGAGGAATTAAAGTAGGTGCAAAGCAATTTAAAGTGAAAGCCTTCGCGGATGATTTGGTCTTAACTCTAGAAAATCCTAATGAAAGTGTTGCAGCGGCTATAGAAGAAATTGAGAAATTTGGACAATTAGCAGGATTTAAATTAAATAGACAGAAAACAAAGGTGATGGCAATGAATATGACGAAAGAGGAAAAGCAAGAGCTACATCTAAAATATGGTTTTGATGTGGCAAAAAAAGTAAAATACCTTGGAATATGGATGACAGCAAAGAACATTAACTTATATAGTGACAATTATGAACCAGTATGGAGAGAAATAAAGAAAGACCTGGAAAGGTGGACTAATATGAACATGTCATTCTTAGGAAGAATAGCAGCAATTAAGATGAATATCCTACCTAAAATGTTATTCTTATTTCAAACTATACCTGTGGTGAAGGGTACAAGACAATTTCAAGAATGGCAAAAGATTTTGTCAAGATTTCTCTGGCAGGGGAAAAAACCTAGAATAAAACATAAAATCTTGGTAGACAGAAAAGAAAGAGGTGGTTTCTCCCTGCCAGATTTAAGACTTTATTATGAAGCGTCTTGTATGTGTTGGATTAAAGAGTGGATAACGTTGAAGAATACTGACCTGCTAGATTTGGAAGGTTTTAACAATAGATTTGGGTGGCATGCATATTTATGTTATGACAAAAAGAAGTCTCATACTGGGTTTACCAATCATGTGATAAGAAGATCTCTGTACGAGGTGTGGGAAAGAAATAAAATGCTGTTAGAGACCAAAAAACCATGGTGGGTTTCACCAGCAGAGGTATTAACAGTGAAGAAAGTAAATATGGAGGGGAGGTGGGCCACTTATGAGGAAATTTTGATAAGAACTGATAAAGGATGGAGACTTAAACCCTATGAAGAAATTAAAGGAGTTTTAACAGGATGGATACAATACCATCAAATAAATGATGTTCTTAGGGAAGACAGGAAAATAGGTTTTGAGGACAAAAGGTCCAAATTCCAAATAGAAGTGCTAGAAGGCAAAACAAAGCTTCTGTCAAAAATGTACAATTTGTTATTAGAATGGTATACGAAGGATGAGTTGACAAAAGAAGTGATGATCAAGTGGGCAAAAGATTTTGGGCACAATATTGATTATGACGCGTGGTTGAAATTATGGACTCAAACGTTGAGATTTACAGCATGTACTGCTTTGAAAGAAAATGTGTATAAGATGATGTATAGATGGTATTTAACACCAGTTAAATTAGCCAAAATGTATAGAATGAGTGACAAAACTTGCTGGAAATGTAAAGAGAGAGATGGTGAATTTTATCATATGTGGTGGACATGCGATAAGGTAAAAAGATTTTGGGAGATGTTATATAATGAGCTGAAAAAGATGTTTAGATATACTTTCCCAAAAAAACCTGAAGCATTTTTACTAGGAATAATGGGAGGAGAGATTAGAAAAGAAGATCAAGTATTGTTTATGTATGCGACAACCGCGGCTAGGACTTTGTTAGCCCAAAAATGGAAATTACAAGAAATTCCAACGATTGAGGAGTGGCAGATTAAAATGATGGACTATGCTGAACTCGCAAGGATGACTTGCAAGATCCGCGACCAGGGGGAGACAAGGTTTCAAAAAGACTGGAGTAAATATGTGGATTATATGGAGAAAAATTGTAGATCTTTAAAAACACTTGCAGGATTGAAATAAATCCTACGAATTGACCAAACAGTTAAAAAGGAACTGCAAAAATGTAGTAAACAAGAAACCCGCATGAAGGGAGGGGGGGAAGTCGTAGCTCGGCAGAGCAAAATGTTAGATGAAAATTTATAATGTTGTGTATAAAAGAATGTTTTTTTTTATTATTTTAATTGGATAAATTGGAAATTGAATAAAAATTTATTTAAAAAAAAAAAAGAAGAATTATTATTCCAGAAAGTCCTAATTAAGTAGATTTGCCTTTCCCTGGGAACTGAATTAAAAATCTCCCCTGTCCCTACGGCTGCAACATACTCAGAAATTGTGTAACCGTTACTGAGCCCCAAAACTACTGACCTCTTGTGCCTCTTTTCTTCACTTCGGCATAAGGCAACTCAAATAATCTTGTCCTGCCTTTCCGGACTCCTAGTTCCTCTTTTGACAAATATATGCTCTCCAGTTCAACTGACACAGCAGCTAGAGTAAGAGAGGAGAAAAATGGAGATTAGATTCCACAAAGCTGGTGCGCTTGGGCCAGTGGTTTTCAGAATTATACATTCAAGGAACTCTTCCCCCTTCAAATTATATAATGAGGAGCTCTGGTGTGACTGCCAAAGAGAAACATGATCTAGGGCAGGGGTGGGCAGCAGGTAGACAGGGCACTGGTAGAGCTCAGGGTATTTTGAAGTGGATCAGCAAGAGTTGTTTATTGACTCTAGGTTGTCCATATTTTGCAAGACGGATTCAAGAGCATATGGGAAAATTTAGCTTTACAAAATTATTTTTTTATTATTATTTATTAAATTTGCATGCTGCCCTATATCCTGTAGACCTCAGGGCTGTTCACATTAAATTACAACATGAAAAACACAAAATACATAAAGTGGATCTGTTGCCCTGGTGCTCCAAATTCACTTTTTTAAAAAAGACTTTTTGCAGTTAGGAAAGTAATGGGGAAACGCATCGAGAAGTATGGGATGGACAAATACCGGTACCCTGGCAGGGCAGGCTGGTTCTGTCAGCGTGCCCACCTCTCCATTCCCCTGACTTATCACTGCGCTGTCCAGGTATAAAGCAGCAATAGTGCTGGTCAAAAGGGTGGTACTACGGCATTGCTCCACCATGTGGGCCACTCCTGATCACCAGCTGGGGACCCGATGTCAGTGGCGAACTTTGGGCTTTCAAATTTCAGCGCGCCCTGTGCATCACCAAAATACCCTCCCTGCCTGCTTCCTTGTTGTAGCGCCTCCTGCAGCATCCTCTTGGCTCGGCACCCAGTGCAGGTGAACTGATCACGGTCCCCTAAATCGCCCTTTGCAATAAGCCAGGAGTACAACTTATCTTGTCGTTAAGTTGCTTTGAGACTATATATATATATATACACATATATACCAACGAATGTTAAAAATTACTATTTTACTGTTTCTAATGATAATAATTCCTCCCTTCCCTCCCACCCCCACCTTGGCACCTTTGAATTTCTTTAAGATCTCTTCCAGGTGCATCCTTTTCTCGGAAAACACATTCAGCCTCTTTTCCAGATCTTGAGAGCAGCCCACTGGTTTCTGGGTCTTCTGATCATCGCATCTGGAAGGGGAAAAGGCTCTCCTTAACCAAGGGCTTGGGAATTCTCTAACCCATGTTCCTTGCCTCTGCCTCCAGCTTGGGAGTTAGTGATTCCCAGAATAATAATAATAATAATATAATAATAATAATAATAATAATAATAATAATAATAATAAATTTTTATTTATACCCCTTCCTCCCCAGTCAAAATCTGGCTCAGGGCAGCTAACACCAATAAAATTACAATAAGACACAAAAGAAAAGAAAACAATAAATTAATATACAGATTAAAATACAATATTAAAATTTAAAATGCAGCCTCATTTTAAGTAGTCCATAAATCAAAACCATGAGGGAGGAAAACACAGGGGTCAGACTGAATCCAACTCAAAGGCCAGGCGGAACAGCTCTGTCTTGCAGGCCCTGCGGAAAGATGACAAATCCCGTAGGGCCCTGGTCTCCTGTGAAAGAGCGTTCCACCAAGTTGGGGCCAATACTGAAAAGGCCCTGGCCCTAGTTGAGGCCCATCTAGCCACCTTATTGCTCGGGATCTCCAGAATATTGTTGTTTGTGGACCTTGAGGTCCTCTGCAGGGCATACCAAGAGGGGCATACCAGCATATCCGCCCCACCCCCAAACCAGTGATTGTGTGTAAAGTGGATCAAGGCCTCGCATAGTGGTTTGACAGGTAGTGTGTTCATAATGAAAGTTGTGATAAGCCACCTAGAGAATATTGTGGATGGGCATAAATGTAAATAAGCAAGTGGAGATTTATAAAGCCAGCATGGTGGATGAAGGGGAGAGCAGAGAAAGGGAGTGAAGGAAATTCTCTCTTTGGCTCACCCCTCCCATGGTGATGTCTCCCCATGCCCAGTATCTCCTCAGCTGAGTTTCCCCAGCCACTCTGGGCAGCTCCCAACAGATTAAAAACAGAATAAAACATCAAATATTAAAAACTTCCCTAAACAGGGCTACCTTCAGATGTCTTCTAAAAGTCAGATAGTTGTTTATTTCCTTGACAATCTGATGGGAGGGCGTTCCAAAGGGCAGGTGCCACCACCAAGAAGGCCCTCTGCCTGGTTCCCTGTAACTTTGCTTCTCGCAGGGAGGGAACCGCCAGAAGGCCCTTGGCGCTGGACCTCAGTGTCCGGGCTGAGCAATGGGGGTGGAGATGCTCCTTCTGGTAAGGTATCTCTTTGCTCCCCTCCTCCCTCCATCCTATCTACTGTGTCATGTCCCACCAACCGGAGAAAAGGTACATCCTTGGAGAAGGAAGCAGAGTCAATGTGACCCTTGCACCTTGCACAGATCCTGCAACCTTCATGCCTGTCTTTAATACTGGTCTGAATGCATGAGAGAACCGTACCTGCTCAAGGTGTTTTTGAGATCCTAGAGATGGGAGAGAGAACAGAAAGTTAGATCAGGCTAATCAGACATACATAGCCCATTGTTCCACATTGTTCAAGTTCCATATTCCTGCATTGCAGGGGGTTGGAAAATATGACCCTCTTGGTCCCTTCCAGCTCCACAATTCTCTGATTTTAAGAATTTCTACTCTTAACTTCTCTCATTGCAAGGTCTCTCCGGATACTTTGCCTGAAGCAGAGGGACAATGCTTGCATCTTTTCTCTGCTTAAGCGTCTTAATATTTATTCCCAGGTGAAAACACACTTTAAATACTTGTAACGTCATCTGTTTGCAGTCGTTACTTCTGCCCTGCCAGTCCTTTTTCTCCCATCTTCCTTTTGTTATTTCCCCCCCAAAGGCTTTTTTATTTTGAAAAGTAAATAAATAAAAAGGTTTTCATCTGTTCAAACAACAAAGAGATAAAAGAAATAACAATGAGTACTAACCATCTCTCTCTCTCTCTCTTTGGCACGTTCATCAGCTGGCCAAACTCTGACATCACTCTGATGCAAGGTGATTGACAAGTTGGAAACCCCACCCACTTTTCATGCAGCCTCCAGGAGTATGGGGAAAATAATGACCCGGCCCACTGGACAGATCCCCTACTCCTGCTTTAGAGAGTCTATGGTGTTTTTGTAATATTTGCTTTTCTTAAGCAAGACGAATGCCTCGTGCAACGAAAAACTCACTAGATGAAAGCGTCTAGTGATTCTTTGCTGCCTCGCAAGACGATTTTTGGGGCCTTTTTTATTATTGCTGTCTGCCCTTTGTTTCCGCAAGACGAAAATTTTCGTAAGACGGCACGACCCACGGAACAAATTATTTTCTTCTTGCGAGGTACCACTGTATACAGGAAGAGCCTGAAGGTGCTGTTGCTAAACATCAAATCTGCAGAGAGATCCTGCAACCGCAACATGCTTTCAGTCCCTCAATTGAAGTCACATGCTCACTGTTAGAATCATAAAATCGTAGTCACCTAGTCCAACTCCCTGCAGTGCAGAAAATCTCAACACTTGGTTTCCCATCCGATTTGAAACCATAGCGAACCCTTCTTAGCTTTGTGCTAGCAGTTTTGTTGCTACACCGCTGATTTGCCAATGTTGTGTGACTAGCCCTTGAATTGGCTCCCTCCAGGAAATTCAAGCGAGAACACTAAGCCACATGTGAAGACCAAAAAAAGCCCAGTTCACTGCTCCATTCTAGATCATCAGACCTTTTCCAGCCCCGTACATGGTAGTGAGTTAGGTCCTGAATACAAGCAGGAGCTGTCCTCCAAATAAACATGTGGGAGGACAATTCCCCCCATGCTAGATCTAGATTTACCCCATGCCTGTCTAAATTTAGTAGCCCTGAGGCCCCAGAGCAGGGGTAGGCAACCTAAGGCCCGGGTGCCGGATGTGGCCCAATCGCCTTCTCAATCCGGCCTGCAGATGGTATGGGAATCAGCGTGTTTTTACATGAGTAGAATGTGGCCTTTTATTTAAAATGCATCTCTGGGTTATTTGTGGAGCATAGGCATTCATTCATTCCCCCCCCCCCCAAAAAAATATAGTCCGGCCCACCACATGGTCTGAGGGACGGTGGACCAGCCCATGGCTGAAAAAGGTTGCTGACCCCTGTCCCAGAGGAAGGATCCCTGCTCTCCTTACCTTGAGGAATTCACTCACAGGTTGCTTACATCTCTCTTCCACATCACGGACAAGGTCATGAAGGTTGGAAATCTCTGATGTGGCGGTCTTCTCCTCCATTATCACTTCCTTCTGCAGCTGTTCTAGCCTGGCCAGCAGGAATTCTTCTTGATCCTCTAGAAACTGATGGAGCTGCTCAAATTCAGACACAATCTTCTTCCCTTCGGAGTCTAACCTTTCCTGCAAAGAGCAGGTCAAAAGGAAGGCAGGGAAGGTCAACAGAAAATGTTACGGTATAGAGTTGTGGCATTATCACCTGAACCACCGACTTTCCCCATCACTCAGCATTCACAGAGGAAAAGCACTACTTGCTGATATTTTTCTTGTTATGCACCTATTAAAGACACAGAAGCCGGGGGGGGGGATGGGCAACTTGGACTGCTTTCATCCACCTGGCAGCCCTCCACATGTTTTAAACTCCAATCAGGTGTTAAGTCTGAGAACTGCTGACTTACCAGACGTTTCAAGCTTCTTCTCGCTTCAGCTAATTTCAGGGCCTGGAGTTCCTCTGTCTTTTGCTTCCAGATCTTCAGTTGCATCTGAAAGTGTTCCTTTTCAACAGAGAAATTATAAGCAGGCTTTTGGGGCATGGAGGTGGGAGTGGGGAACCTAGTAGCCTATAGTAACATAGGAAGGGGGAAGTGCTTTTTGTTTTTATTATGTATTTTGTGTTTTTATGTTGTGAACCGCCCTGAGATCTATGGATAAAGGGTGCTATACAAATTTAGTAGTAGTAGTAGTAGTAGTAATTTATTATTTATACCCTGCCCATAATAATAATAATATATTATTTATACCCCGCCCCAGCCACTCTGGGCGGCTTCCAACAAAACATTAAAATACAGAAATCCAACAAACATTAAAAGCGTCCCTAAACAGGGCTGCCTTCAGATGTCCTCTAAAAGTCTGGTAGTTGTTGTTCTCTTTGACATCTGGTGGGAGGGTGGGTGCCACTACGAAGAAGGCCCTCTGCCTGGTTCCCTGTAACTTGGCTTCTCACAGCGAGGGAACCGCCAGAAGGCCCTTGGCACTGGACCTCATGAACAATGGGGTTGGAGACGCTCCTTCAGGTATACAACAACAACAACAACAACAACAACGGGGAGGTAACTTATGAGTCTGAGCAACCTGTGTGGGGCTTAGTAAGTCACATAATTCTCACTTGAAATAATCAGCAAAAGGGATAACGTGCTTCCTGCCAGTTCTACATATGGCAAGAGTCAACACACTTGAATAACTTGACCACATTCATGGCATGTATTTAAATTGCTATTATCACTTTAAACAGTCAAGGCTTCCCTGAAAGAATTATGGGAACTGTAGTTTGTTAAGGGCACTGAGAGCTCCCCTCGCAGAACTACACTTCCCAGAGCAGCTGAAGAATCAGCCCCCCTTCACAGAGTGCTCTGGGGATTGTAGCTCTGTGAGGGAAATGGGGGGGGGGGTCTCCTAACACTTCTCAGCACCCTCAACAAACTACGTCTCCTAGAATTCTTCGGGGGAAGGTGTGACTGCTTAAAGCGGCGCCATAGCACTTTAAATGTGTGGTATGAATGTGACCATAGTCATGTTCATTAATTTCAAGGGGTCTACGCTGAGTAAATCACATGTAAGAAGCTACCTTATACCAAGCCCATCTAGCTGTGTATTGTTCACACGAGCGTTCACACGTATTGTTCACACGATCGTTCCTCAACCTTAGGCCCTTCATATGTTGTTGGACTATAACTCCCATCATCCCTAGCTAGCAGGACCAGTGGTCAGGGATGATGGGAGTTTTAGTCCAACAACAAGGTAGAGAAAGGCTGGTTTACACCGACCAACCCATAGCAGCTCCCCAAAGGCAGGAAACATTCCCTGTCTCCCCTGGAGATACTAGGGATTGAACCATGGATGTTCTGCAAGCGGTCCAGATACTCCACCCTGCCTGAGCTACGCCCCTTTCCCCAAAACCAGGGGTCAGCAACCTTTTTCAGCTGTGGGCCACTCCACCATCCCTCAGACCATGTGGTGGGCTGGACTATTTTTTTTTGGGGTGGTGGTGGTGAACGAATTCCTATGACCCACAAATAACCCAGAGATGCATTTTAAATAAAAGCACACATTCTACTCATGTAAAAGCAAGCTGATTCCTGGAGCGTCCGCAGGCCGGATTGAGAAGGCGATTGGGCTGCATCCGGCCCACGGGCCTTAGCTTGCCTACCCCTGCCCTAAACTACCTTGTAATCCTGAGCAGCTTCTTCTATCGGAACGACAGTGTGATTTTGATGCTCGTTGGAAATAGTGCACACCAAGCAGATGGGCATCTTGTCGTCTTTGCAGAAGACCTTGAGGTGTTCCAAGTGCTTCTCACAGACTCTCCCCTCTTCCAGTGCTTTGGCAGCTTCCAGATTCAAGCATTTGACTATCTCCACGATTCTCGCCAGATGCTGGTTCTCTCTGAAGCTCTTTTGGTGGCTGCTTTCCCCACACCGGGGGCAGGACACGCCAGTCTCCTGCCCCCACCAGCACTGAGTGATGCAGGCCTGGCAGAAGTTGTGCCCACAATGTACAGACACCGGCTCTTTGAAATACTCCAGGCAGATGGAGCAGGAAGCTTCCTTGCTCAGGTTTCCTAAGAGAGCGTTTGCGTCCATGATTCCCTAGTCAGAAGTGAAGTTTCACTTTCCTCTGCTCGCTTGGGCGAGTCATTAACTGGCTCCAGCTCCCGGATTGGCTGAGATGACATCAGGCTGCCTTGGAGACAGTAAATTCCTGTGAACTGTAATAAGGAAGTCGGATTGACGTTGAGTCCAAGTATTATTTTGCCAAAACAAATTAAGGCTTAATACTGAAGGCAGGCCCCAAACAGCAGTGGAGTCTGCTTTTAATGTTTCAGTAAGGAGCTTCCAGAGCTTTCTGATCAACATTTTTGGTGTGCGCTTGTGTCTGTAAGCTATTTTTATTTATTTCAATTAAAGCTTGAAAACACACACAAAGAAAACACAGTATACAGAAATAAACATAAAATACCAAGCATTTTTAACCTAAAAAGCAGAAGAAAAGAGATAAAGGAAATGAAAAAACCTCCACCCAGAGAGGAGTGCTGGGCTGCAACGCACTAAGGTTGCCCCCCTCAAAAAATTGCAGCCAGGGCTATGGACCCCCTGGCATCCCCCATATCACAAAAAATTGTGTTTTAGATATTGCAAAAGAAGCTGGACAGCTTCGATAGCCATTGTGGAATGACACTTCCATCCGACTACTGTACACCCAATGACCCACAACTGGGATTGCTTCAGTAATATTTCCCTTTTGGGTGATGCCTCTGTACCTGTTGTGCTATTGTTTGCTTGCTTGCTTGCTTGTTGGTGTTGGTGTGCATGCATTTTAAAATTAGTTTTTATTGAAGTTATTTTTTTGTGATACAAACCAAACAAATAACCTACGTATGGCGTCCCTGCTTTCAAATCATAGTCTTTTGAGCACTGTTTGTTTGCATTCAGTATGAGACACTATTTTCCTAGGGTTGGGGGGGGATAATGATTGTTGTCAGGGCCGGATTTAGGTTTGATGAGGCCCTAAGTTGTCCCGTTGTCCTTTGTCAACAACAAATTGTCGCTATTTTTGTGTTGAATATACTGTATGCTATATGGTAATTTATGGACCTAATACCGGTAGGTATCGAAAACCATTTGCACATAACAAATAGGAGGCTACACAACACAAAACACTGTTGCTGTCTGTAGGATTTATTTTATTTGTTTTTTATCTTATATTTTGGAAATGTACATCCATTTCCCCCCCTTTAATTATTATTTTTTGGGGGGCCCCCAAGAGAGTGGGACCCTAAGGAGCTATAGCTTGTTCAGCTTATATGTAAATCCGGCAATAACAACAATTTGCTGTTGGGTATTGCAGTCCGGCCCTTTCACGGATCACTGCATTGTCGTGGCGAAGGGGCTTGAATAACTCGAAGAAGCTATGAGCTATGCCATGCAGGGCCACCCAAGATGGACAGGTCATAGTGGAGAGTTTTGACTAAACGTGATCCACGTGGATCAGGAACTGGCAAGCTACTCCAGTATCCCTGCCAAGAAAAATCCATGGACAAAGACAACAGGCAGATAGAAGTTATGAGGAGACTCTTGAGAGCCCCATGGACTGCTAGAAGATCAAACCTATCCATTCTGAAGGAAATCAGCCCTGAGTGCTCACTGGAAGGACAGATTGTGAAGCTGAGGCTCTAGTACTTTGGCCACCTCATGAGAAGAGAGGACTCCCTGGAAAAGACCCTGATGTTGGGAAAGATGGAGGGCACAAGGAGAAGGGGACGATAGAGGACAAGATGGTTGGACAGTGTTCTTGAAGCCGCCAACATGAGTCTGACTAAACTGCGGGAGGCAGTGGAAGACAGGAGTGCCTGGCGTGCTCTGGTCCATGGGGTCACGAAGAGTCGGACACGACTAAACGACTAAACAACAACAACATTGCAGTCCGAAACAGCTTCAGGATGCCAGGTTGGTGGAGCGCAGAAGCGCAGATTTGTTATTATCTCCTTTTTATCTAATTCGTTTGAAACTGAAAATCAATAAAACACAAATGGGGGGAAAAAGCCACCCACTTTTCAGAAGACGCATAGAGAGGACTGGGCTGGAAACCAGCTATTTCCCATAACGCGGCCTTCCCCATCCTTGTGCCCTGCAGACGTTTCGGACTACAATACCCATCACGCGTGCACGCTGGCAGGGGCTGATGGGTACTGTAGTCCGAAACGTCTGCAGGGCACAAGGTTAGTGGAGCGCAGAAGCGCAGATGCTCCGGCGCCTCTTGGGCGCGCAGAGCGTTACGCTCCCCAACTGGAGGAGTCCTCAGTCCTAATCCTCTCCCTGGCTCGGCCTCTCAGCCTGAGCTACGGAGCGCCATTGAGCCCGGAGGACCAGGCACTGCTACTGTTTCTGCTATTGCCGCCGCCGCCGCCGCCATGGAGAACCCGGTGGAGAGCCTGCACAAAGAAGCCACTTGCTCCATCTGCCTGGAGTACTTCCGCGACCCGGTCTCCATCCCTTGCGGGCACAGCTTCTGCAGGTCGTGCATCGCGCAGTGCTGGAAGGAGCGCAGCACCGACTTCTCGTGCCCTCAGTGCCGGGTGGTGTCCCTGCAGAGGAATTTCAGGCCCAACCGCGAGCTGGGCAACGTGGTGGAGATCGCCAAGAGGCTGGGCTCCGGCGCCGAGCAGGAGGAGCCGGGAGGCGGCGGCGGGAGGCAGGTGTGCGAGAAGCACCGCGAGGCGCTGAAGCTCTTCTGCAGCGAGGAGGAAGACCTCATCTGCTGCATCTGCCGGGAGTCCCGAGCGCACAGGAGCCACGCTGTGTTCCCCGTGGAGGAAGCGGCCCAGGATTATAAGGTGAATAGTGGGGGGCACACGCGCGCACACTTGACTGGTGCTATTTGGCGCCCTATTGGGGCACCCCCTCCTCAGAATGGTGGAACATAGGAAAGTGCCTCCCACCCAGTGCTGGATTTACTTATAAGCTAAACAAGCTATAGCTTAGGCCCCCAAAAATTTGAAGGAAAAACAAACAAACCTGGATGTACATTTCCAAAATATAAGATATAAAATAAAATAAAATAAAACCTACATACAGCAAATGAAACAAGAAGTCAACAAGGAATGCATTTAAGGAATATTTGAGAAACAATAACATAAAAGAAACCCCTTTGGAAGAGCTAGACTGAACCTTGTACAGTATATTATAAATCTATATTACAAATGTTTAAATATATGAATAAGTAAGGGGAAGGTAATATGTATACAAAACTGTGTGAAAACATCCAAATAATAGACAAAATACAGCAAGTTTAATTGGAAGTCATTTTAAAATTAAGGCAAGAGAATATAAGTTGGAAAGTGATAGAATAATTGGTTTTATGTTCATTGTTTTGTTATTTGTTACTGGAACGTATAATTTATGTTTGTAAGTATATGTATGTAATTTGTTTGTATGTAATTTGTTTGCAATATAATTTTTAAATAATAAAGATCTATACATAAAAAACACTACATACAGCAACAGTGTTTTGTGTTGTTGTGTAGGCTCCTATGTGTCGGAGAACCAGCCGACTCTTAGGTGCGAGGAAATCATGAGACGAGAGTCAGGAGTTTCAGATAGAGAGCATGAGCAGAGTGCTGAGCGAAGTGCGCTGAGCAGAGTGCTGACTGCCTCTCAGCCTCAGCTCCTTTATTATGGATGGTTTCCTTGTAAAAAACATTAACCTTTAACCTATACATGACTCATGCAAACAAGGAAGATGTGTAAACAGACAGGCTGGCGCCAGTGGTCACTTGATTGATTACCCCCAATAAACCTGTGCCTTACACAGAGAACTCCATTTGTACATTCCCACAGAGTGTTTCCTGTGTACATTCCCACATCACCTCTTTCTTTTTATTTTTAAGCAACAGGGTAAATTAACACGTGGGAAGCCAGATAGGGAGTCGCTGATACCTCGCAATGAAGGCTCCACGTGAAATTCCAGTGGAGGGGCGTGCAGCCTGAAACCAGGTCATGCATTGACCAAAGAGGGAGGGTAAACATTGAATGCAGCAACATAACATAACCAAGCCACAGGCTAATCCCATAACCGTCAAAAGTGTTTTCCTGATCCAGGCACCGTTAGGCAACCAAGACAGCAGCCATTCCCATGGATCAAAACCCACGGCAGGTTGCAAGGGCTGTGCAGCCACCAAGTTCTCCATTTCTTGTATAGTATGAGTAATGTTAGGACCATTATCTTGCACATACATGCAACAATGACTATGTATTAAGGCACATACGCCTCTTTTCGAGGCTAAAATCACATCCTGTAATTCTGTATTGATCAATTTCATGCCTTTAACTGTGTCATTGAACAAAGCCTCTGTCCAGTTAGCTAAGTGATGCAAATCTCTATAATTCATTTTGCTACTCCTAATAATGGCAAAATACTACGAGCTATCTGAGTATCAGTATATTGTGTTATAGGGGCATTGACTTCGTGTTTATTGCGCAAGCGGGTGCGAGGAAGAGCATCTAACTTATACACCAGTGGTATCACTACCCCTAGAGTGCAAGTCCCTGAAAAAGCAGAGGGAATCTCTTTGTATGCATTCTTACCACACAAAAGCCACAGATTTGATTGTAACACGCATGTGGATCTCCAACTCTTCTTCATCCAATCAAACCATGAATAAAAAGCACGGCATGTAGCCTGTTGGTAATATGTCATGTATCTGGTAACATTATTAATTGTTACCTTGGGCCTACCGCTTTGGGTAGTGACGTTAAGAAAACAAGAGCTACCATTAACATATAAGTCCAATTACAATAAGGATAATGACCTAAAAATCTGCTACTATCGTGATTAAAACGAAAACATCGTGGAGCTACTTCTAATAATGATAATATAACAGGGGGTGAACTAATACGATTATCTCTCATATTATTACTAATTCTAAAAGAATCATTAATAGGAATACCATGCAGTAATATCCCCTGAATGACTTGACTGTGAGGGAATATGTAAGCAAATCCAACAATCAGAATAGTTAAGCAATTTCGCAAACTGAGAAATATCCTGTACATAGGTATTATTATTCCATATGGAATGATAAGAGTCATGTCTTTGATACTTCTGTAAAATGGCAGCACGCCTAGAGCGATTATGGCTTGCAGATCGAATAAATGGAAGGTGATCTTGACGGAGTGCAGCCATATTTAGAGCACGATGCCGCCAGGTGCAATGGTGTTTCAGACCGGGTGACAGGTGCTGTCCTCCAGAAAGAGTGTAGAAAGGTCTGCCTCCTCCCTCAGCGGCATCTGCGACTGAATGGGCTGAAGAAGAAGCTGTAGATGATTGCCAGGGTCGTACACAGCGTGCTGGCACCCACAGAGGGTCCCCATCGATGGCATATCCATGTCCCCAGGCAATCAGCAGTACAAGGCCACGCCATGCTGGATCCGGATGTTTCCTGAAAGACACAAGGGAGCGAGGCAGCTCCTCCTCTTTTCTAAAATGTAATTCTGCAGGAGTATGCTGCTTATTATGCGGGTATAAAAGATAAAAAAGCACTTGATGCACAATATAAGATATTTCCGCAATAGGAGCGTTCTTTCCACTAAGTTGTGGAAAAAGCAGAGATTTAAAAGTTGAATGCTCAGCAATTGCTTGTCCTGTAGAATTAAAAGGAATACCATGAGTTAATTTCACATTCCACAATGTACAGAAATCAGAAAATCGCTTAGAAATATACGCAGGGCCATTATCCGTTTTGATGCTGCTAGGCTTTCCCATGACCGAAAAACAGCGCAGAGTGTGCTGTATTACGTGCCTGGCTGTCTCCCCTTTTAAGGGCGTCGCCCAGATGAAGCCCAAAGACGTGTCCACCGTGAGGTGCAGTCTTGAAAAAAGAGGCTAACAACGGGGTGAGAGTGACATCCATTTGCCAAATTGAGAGAGGGGCAATCCCTCTGGGATTGACAGCATCAAAAGGAAACATGGTAGGGGCTTTAGAACAAGAAAAACATTGCGAGACAATGTCTCGTGCCTGAGAAATTGATGTTTGAAAAGACTTGGCTAGAACCCTGGCAGATTGATGAAAGGTGGCATGGCTCAGCAGAGGGTCAAAAAACAAAGAAAAGACCTGCTCTTGCTTCAAAGCAGCATCTGCTACAGCATCTTGTAGCAGACGCTGCAAAGAGAGAAACAATTGCAACAAAATCATCATCCAGAGCAGGATAATGTATGCCACTGACAAGAATGTCAAAAATCTGGAGACATACTGAATATCAACAATCAGGTTAAACTTCACATTCTGAAACAGATCAAAAGCCAAAATCACCACAGCCAATTCAGAACGCTGAGCGGATTCCTGCTCCGTTGTAAATCTTGTCTTCCAGGCCCCCTCCTCCCTCCACACAACCACCCCCCTTGTCTTGGTCCCATCTGTGAAGAGGGTGAGAGCAAAGGGGATAGGGGAGGGGGAGCACAGGGAACGGAGGTAATAGGAGACAGAGGAAAGAAAGATCAATGCCACAGCACATTGTCTTCCCTTGATAACAACGTCCATAACAGCTGCTGGAGAAGTATGTACGTTCTGCAGTGATGCATGGGGCAAGTGTAGCCATTCAACAAGACAAACGCGAGACTGAGAAAATTCTGCAGGCTGGTAGAGAACAGCTGTGGGCAGCAATTTTGTGGCAAAAACAGCCAATGACAATAGTCCTGTGGAATCCAGGCGATCCACCATAGATTTTTGCAAATGGTGATTAATCGTTGCCAGGGCTGATTCCATATCCAGTATGATGTCTGCCGGTTGCTTATGTCCTTTCAGGGCATTGTACAAAGGTGATAGTACACACGTTGGCAAGTCTATGTATGATTTTGCCCAATTCGAATGTCCTAACAGCAGTTGTAGATCCACCAGCCAGAGTACCGCTGGAAAATGCAGCTGCAGTATCAGGGGTGCTGCTGCTTGTTGCGTATCCTTGTGTTCCAGGTATGTGATAGGCAGGGTGCGTTGAATTTTTTCCAGGGCGATTTTAAGCCCTGCAGAGGTGAGATCCTCTGTCAGCTGGTGCACCCATGTTTCAGGAATGTCTTTAGCGGCAAGCAATTTTGCTGTGTGGGATTCAGAGCCGATTGATTGACAGGCTTTTAACATGTCGGCTATTGCCACATCAGGTGTAGCCACCAGCGGGCGCAAAGATTGTTTACAGTCTTCATTGGCATTATCAAAGGCTAATTGTCTGATGATTACTCCTTGCGCTGCTGTATCTTGAACCTGGCGTCTAAGGGTATTGTACAGTCTATTTATGAAAGCGCCATAAGGTTCAGTGGGTCCTTGCTGCACGCTCCCCCATCGCTCCCCTTTTTTTAACTTCACAGGAGGAACAGACATCAAAGCCTCCTGGGCAGCTGAAATTGTGGCGTCCCAGTACTGAGGATCCAGAGCCAATTGCTGCGCAGTTGTTAAAAAATTCCCAGCTCCTGTGAGACCATCCAGGACGTCTCCAGGTGTTAACATAACAGGGGGAGGGAGGGGGGGTGCCCCTGCTGCCAAGGCTGCAACGGCATTGGCATGTGCTGCCTGTGCAGCATTATTCAAATTTGTTTGGATATCATGGACCCGGCGTTGACAAGCCCAGGTCCAACTTTGCATAAAAATTATCATTTGATTTGGCTTGAGCACTGTTCTAGCCAGTAATTTAATATCCTCTGGCAATAATTGCTGTTGAAAAATAGTGCCAAAGAGACCAAGAGTATACGGGGAATGCAATCCATTGTCTCTTACTGACTGATACAATTCTTTGATGTATCGGAGTTGAAATTGCTCGTGCCGTGGTGCCCCGCCCCCAGGTCCCGCAGGCACAATCACAGTAGACTCAAAAGCCAGCAAAGGAGCTGCTGCTTTAAGAGATTCCTGGAGCTTTGTAGTATTCCCCCCCTCCTGCTTCACAGTGGGCATGGTACTTTGAAATGCAGGCAAAACCTGAGAGACATAAGCTGGAGGGGGTGGGGTGGCAGACAAAGAAAGTTGCTGTTTTCCTGGCGGAGTTAAATTAGGTGGGTCCGGACCAGGAGGGATGGGGGCAGGCAATGCCGGAGAAACAGAAGGCTTCAGTGGGGGAGGCATGCATGCGGGTGGTGCAGAGGGGAGGCTTGAAGCAGCTGCCAGAAAGATATTCTTTGGCATGACTAGTGCCAAGCATGCTCTTATTTTCCCCCACGTAATTAAGACACGTACTCCAATGCTGGGATGAGCATGAAAATGTTCACCAAGTTTGTCCCAAAAATCTAATTCCCAAGTTCCATCCTCCGGAAACCATGGACAGTGCTCATAAGCAGTATGAATAAAAGTAATAAGATCGTCTTCTGAGGCATGCTGATTGTTAGAAGTCAGCAGGTATTTTAAGTCTTTAAGAAAACGTTTCTGTGGCACAGAAAGCGAAGTGCCCATTGTAAATGCAGGAAGAGAAAAATAAGCAATAGCTGGGAGCCAACTCACCGGGGATCCTAAGATGAGGTAGACGTCTGAACCCTTGCCGGGCGGGTGAGTAGCTGATGCAGGACCACGACGTGCGTCCTTTCAACAATGGCGTAGAACTTTTTAGCCTCACACGGGGCACCACTTGTCGGAGAACCAGCCGACTCTTAGGTGCGAGGAAATCATGAGACGAGAGTCAGGAGTTTCAGATAGAGAGCATGAGCAGAGTGCTGAGCGAAGTGCGCTGACTGCCTCTCAGCCTCAGCTCCTTTATTATGGATGGTTTCCTTGTAAAAAACATTAACCTTTAACCTATACATGACTCATGCAAACAAGGAAGATGTGTAAACAGACAGGCTGGCGCCAGTGGTCACTTGATTGATTACCCCCAATAAACCTGTGCCTTACACAGAGAACTCCATTTGTACATTCCCACAGAGTGTTTCCTGTGTACATTCCCACACCTATGATGTAAGTAATAGGCCCCGCCTGCTTGCTAAAATATCACTGGTTTTCTCTTTTCTAGATATAGGGTGCCTACATTCTGCATGGACTGGTGACATGGTAACATGTGCAAATGGCTTTAGATACCTATTCAGTCCATAAGTTACCATATAGCATATATTCAACACAAAAAACAGCGACAATTTGTTGTTGACAAAGGACAGCTGGACATATAAAGGGCCCAATTACCTTCAGTAGCGTAGGGCCTCATCAAATCTAAATCCGGCCCTGCTCCCACCAAGTCAGAAGCATTGGTCCATTTTGCTTGGTAATGACAGTGGTTCTCCAGGATTTCAGGATGGAGTTTCAGCCTAGGGCTGCCACATTTCAAAAAAGTAAAAACCAGGACACCCTGAGCTGTTGACTCCCAAATTGTTAATTTTTTTTAAAAAAATGCCGAAAAACCACAATTTTTCTATTATTATTATTATTATTATTTGAATTTATATACCGCCCTATACCTGGGGGTCTCAGGGTGGTTCACACAATAAAATCAAGATATAAAATCAAATACATAATAAAAATAAAAACAACAACCCAATAGCTCCCCCCTCCAAATTGCATTCTCTAAGATCCAGGACAGCGCACTGCCTTTTGGAAATTCCCCAGACGTTGATTCTGCAGACATATGGCAGCCCTAGTCTCAACCAACTTTACCATGGATGGTTACCCGTAATGAATGCTTTACTTGAGATTCCTGGAATAGATGGCCCTTGGGGTCCATTCCAATTCTAGATTTGTATGATTCTACCTGGAGATGTCGGGGATTGAACTTGGGTCCTTCTGCTTGCAAGGCAGATGCTCTACCACCAAGCCACGGACAGGCCCATTCTTGTTGCGGTATAACAGGCATCCCCAAACTTCAGCCCTCCAGATGTCTTGGACTACAACTCCCATCTTCCCTGACCACTGTCCTGTTAGCTAGGTATCATGGGAGTTGTAGGCCAAAACATCTGGAGGGCCGCAGGTTGGGGATGCCTGCGGTACAACCTTGCATAGACACTGAACCTCAGAGGAAGGAAGCCGTTATTATCATAATAGTGAAAACGCTGATAATAATAATGCAACATTATGGTGTTGATGATGATGACATTGAGACCAACCTACCAATATTATTAGTGCTAGTAGCAGCAACTGTAGTATTGTTCCTTCCCATCTGAAGAATCTTGTCGGTTAGTCCCCTCCCCCCTTGCCTTTGAAACTATGTGTGATGTTGAAAGTATGTTTGAAGTTGGAGAAATAAAATGCTGGGTTAATGCCATAATATTTTATTTCCATTGCTCCATAATCTGGGTGGGTTTCTTTTGTTCCCGTGTTGATTATGGAATATCAGTAATTTTTTTTTGTATTTCACTATCGGTTAAATTGGATGTAACCTGTTGCTTGTGTGTGAAGCAACATGGGGCATTAGTTACTAACGACAACACTATTTCAAAATAAGTTTCTATTTGTTTAGAAAGAAATCCAGAGCCGTCTGCAGAGCTTAAAGGAAGAGAAAGAGAAACTCCTGGGGTTAAAACTGGCTGGAGAAAATAGACACCAGGAATATCTGGTTAGTATAGAATCCTGTGGTATAGCCTAGCAAGGAATGTGGGCATTAGTTTATCTTTATTTAATGTGCTTTTACATCCTGGAACTTGAAGATATAATCCAGGGCTTTAATCAGCAGACCAAGCAGGAAACAGTGATGGCCGCCAACTTGGAAGGCTTTAAAAGTGGGCTAACAAAATTCACGTAGGATAAGACTATCAGTGGTTGGCATCACTAGGGAACAGGGAGGATATATAGACCTTGTAGTGTTCCAAATGCAGCTCTTTTCCCATGGCAACATTTCACTACACGTATAAGGAGGGCCATGCTGGATCAGACAAAAGACCTATCCTTTCTACCAGGCAGGTTCTCTGATGTTCTACGGTAGTTGCTTCTGAATTTTAGCTTTTCATTTTGTTGCTTTGATTATATTTGCATTTTGATCTGTGCAATCCCCTGCCCCAAATGCAGATGACACCAAATTGAGAGGGGTAGTTAATGCCATGGAAGACAGAATCAGGGTTCAAGATGACCTTAACAGATTGGAGAACTATTGGGCCCAAACTAACAAAATGAATTTGAATAGGGACAAATTTAAGATTCTACACTTACGGTAAGCAGAAAGAACCAGCTGCACAAATATAAGATAGGGGACACCTGGCTTACTAGCAGTACATGTGAAACGGATGTAGGGGTCTTAATAGACCATTAGCTGAACATGAGTCAACAGTGTGATGCAGCAGCAAAAAAAGAAAAGAAAAAAGAAAGGCTAATGCTATTCTAGGCTGGATCAACAGAAGTATTGTGTCCAGATCAAGGGAAGTAATCTCTGTTCTGCCTTAGTCAGACCACACCTGGATTACAGTGTCCAGTTCTGGGTACCACAATTTAAGAGGGATGTTGACAAGCTGGGACATGTGCAGAGGAGGGCAACCAGAATGATCAAGGGTCTAGAAACAAGGCCTTCTGAGGAACAGTTGAGGGAGTTGGGTATGTTTAGCCTGGAAAAGAGGAGACTGAGAGGAGATATGATAGCCATCTTCAAATATCTACCGGTAAGGCGCTCTCATGTTGTGCCTTCAAATTGCGCTGCTGACTTTTAAAAATCAAAACTTAGTATATTTTGGTTTTCCAAAAGAGTTCCAGTATTTCAGATTAATTTCTGCTTATTTGAGGGGTGTTTGCTGATCTTCCCAATGCCCTGACCCATCTTTCTCCCACTTTCCTCCCTATGTTACAGAAGCAAACAGAAGCCGAGAGGCAGAAATTGATGTCCGAATTTGAGCTGGTGCATCACTTTCTGGAGGAGCAAGAAAAACTCCTGCTGCATCAGCTGAATGAGCTGGAGAAGGAGATTATGAAGCATCAGAAAGAACATGGGGGAAAGTTTTCTGATGAGATTGTCTCTCTCAGTGCCCTGATAGATGAGATAGAAGAAAAATGCACACAGCCAGACAGCGAATTCTTGCAGGTGAGATGAGGTGGTTGTTGGGTGGGGTAGAACTGAAAAAAGGACACAACAAACTGAAGAATAAGCCTAAAGCTGTCCTTAACATAACCAAATCCTTATACTTATTGCCCAGTAAGTAATACACAGGGTCCAGCTGAGTGTATGGTACTTCATGCAGACCAGAAAAGAGCTATACAAATAGCAAACACTATTGTTAGAGGTATCTTTCTACTGCAGTTGGAATGGCTTGCTCAGTAATGCCTGTCTCCCTGTCTCAGCAACTGAATGCATAATTTCATTCCAGTTAACTCATTTCCCCACTGCCCTGCTTTCTTCTCCCAACGATTAGAAGGTGCGCAGTTTCTAAACTACGCTGTCTCTGTTTCTCAGATATAAGTGGCTATAATGAGAATCTCCTGTTATGCTCATGTTGATGCAGAGTTCCTGTCTTTCTCTTCCCTGTCCACCTACGCTCCTCTCTCTCTAGGATATCAGAAGCACCTTGGGCAGGTATGTGGCACTGACATCCACTGAAGGCATGCATTTGCATATATATATATATATATGCCCTCAAGATTGTGCTGCTTCATTCCGGTTTGCAGATAGTTTGCTTTTTCAAAATATTAAAGCTGTGGTATACTGTGACAGACCATCTTGCCCAGAGATGGGGAACCAGGTGTTGCTGGACTCCAGCTCCCATCAGGCCCAGCCTGTGTACCTAACTGTCGGGGATGATGGGAGTTGTAGTCCAGCAACATCTGCAGGACAACATGTTCCACCATCCCTGATCTAACCAGGACTGTCAACTCTGAATGTGAAGGGTTGCCCAGGATCTCAGGCAGAGTTCTTTCCCGCGATTGCCACCTGCGACCCTTTAAGTGGAGATGCCATGGGCTGGGCCGGGTCTTTTGTACATGTGGATCTCTGGCCCTTCCCACTTTTGTTAGCAGCTCCTCCCAGTCTCCAAGCTGAGATGGGCTTTCTATTTCTTCCATATTCATACACACTTTGGATACTCTTGGACTTTGGTTTGTATCACTGTGATGCGGGTGGCGCTGTGGTCTGTACCGACCGGAAGGTTGGTGGTTTGAATCCCTGCGGCGGGGTGAGGTCCCGTTGCTCGGTCCCTGCTCCTGCTAACCTAGCAGTTTGAAAGCACGTCAAAGTGCAAGTAGATAAATAGGTACCGCTGCAGCGGGAAGGTAAATTGCGTTTCCGTGCGCTCTGGTTTCCGTCACTGTGTCCCGCTGCGCCAGAAGCAGTTTAGTCATGCTGGCCACATGACCCGGAAAACTCTCTGTGGACAAACGCTGGCACCCTCGGCCTGAAAGCAAGATGAATGCCGCAACCTCATGGTCGCCTTTGACTGGACTTAACCGTCCAGGAGTCCTTTACCTTTTTTTACCTTCCAGGATGCCTTTTTAAACAATGGACAGAGGCACTGTGCTCTCTCTTAACAGCTTCACAAAAGACTGTTGTGGGGAGTCCAGGATATGCTTTTCCTGGCATAGCAATAATAACAAGCAAAATGTGGGATTTAGTCTCTTATGTGGCCTTTTGCAAAATCACATTGAACAGAATAGTCATAAGACCAATGAATGCACTGAAGAAAAACATTTCCCCAGGTACAAAATCCTGCAATATCACTTATCAGAAAATAGGATGCTCTTACAGAGAAACTGCAGTCATCTCACTGCTTCTCCCAGGGAGCTAAATGTACTCATACTGTACAGCTCCACCTCTGAGAGACACATACTACTATTTCACCTGTTTTATCACAGGGCCAGCTTCCAGGGCTGAATCTTGGATCAGCACTGACTCAGATTTAAGTACAACTTTTGCCTATAAAACGGGATGCAGGTGGCGCTGTGGATTAAACCACAGAGCTTGGGCTTGCCAATCATAAGGTCGTCGGTTCGAATCCCCGCAACGGGATGAGCTCCCATTGTTCGGTCCAGCTCCTGCCAACCTAGCAGTTCGAAAGCACGTCAAAAGTGCAAGTAGATAAACAGGTACCGCTCCGGCAGGAAGGTAAACGGCATTTCTGTGTGCTGCTCTGGTTCGCCAGAAGCGGCTTTGTCATGCTGGCCACATGACCTGGAAGCTGTACGCCGGCTCCCTCGGCTAATAAAGCAAGATGAGTGCCGCAACCCCAGAGTCGTCCGCAACTGGACCTAACGGTCAGGGGTCCCTTTACCTTGCCTGTAAAACCAAGTGTCACGCAGCCTTAATTGGGCATCTGCAGAATGGGGGGGAAACTGACACATTTCTTTTCCAAGGTTTGACAAGGAGCCCTTTCAGTCACCTGAAGAGATGCCATCCAAGGTGGAAAAAAGACTCGGTGAATTATCGGAGAAAAACAGCGTGCTCACAAATATCCTGAACAACTTCAAAGGTACCGATGATCTGCTTTAAAAGTTGCAAGTAGAACTTGGGGCTAAAGGGTGCAATGTAAAGCGCTCCTGTTCAGGATTCCTGTCAGCCACGCCCACTTCCAGAATACTCCAGGCTGCCCACCCCCAGTTTTCCATCCCCCACAAAAAAAGACATTCAGCATTCCGTGGCCATGAGTACCATACCTCACTGGGCTGTTTTTTGGTGTGGGAGTGCCCCATTAATTCACCTGCCCCCTCTCACTATCCCTTGAAACATTGGATTTCCTCCTGAGCTTGTTGATGCCTCCCCTGTTATTTTGTCTCCCCTATGTTTCTTAGTCACCTTATTTGGGTTGAAGTTCTGTCAGTTCTTGTCAGCTGAGTTTGCTACCAGAGTGAATGATCGAAAAAGTATAAATCCATTCTCAGTTGGAAGGTATTTTTAAAAGTATGTATTGCAAAGTGTCAAAAAGTGCATTCTGTGTGCATTTATTTTTAGATCCTTTCTGAGCTTTTCACAGATATGACTGAGTTTATTATTCAGTCTACCTTAATTTCTCTTTTTCTGGCAATCCTGTCCATTCCCTTTCAACTACCCGCAAAGTATTTGCAGCAGAAAATATAGTACCTGCTTGCAGCCAGGAGAGTGAGAGAGGATAATGAAACCCACTTTTCTGAGAATATATAAATGAAATTAGAAATTGATCGCTGTTTGAAAATCACGTATGTCTCCTCTCATCCCTTAGACACTCTGCCATCAGAACTGGGGACAGAATGGGGTAAGCAACTGGTGGAAAACATTTGTGAGATAAGTTAGTTCATTCATGTTTGGTTCTGGAAAGAAGTAGTTGATACGGAGAGGTCTGAACTTAACTGGATCAGTTTGATTGCGACAGATAAATCTTGGAGGTATTGTTGTTAATGTTGTCATTGTCAACATCATTAAATTTATTGCCTGCCCCTCACTAGCAGGTTCCATATCAAAAAATAATAATAAAGCAAAGTGGAGTCAAAAGAATGGGCAGGGGTGGGGGGGCTTCTGAAAGAACACATCTCATTTGTCAAATGCGCTCTGTACCTAAACTACACCAATTTGGAATTAGCTGACAAAAATATAAACTGTTCCTTTATCCCAGCATATTTTCTCTCTCTCTCTCTGCAGTCAACATAACCCTTGACACAGACACAGCAAACCCCCAAATCATCATCTCTGAGGATCGAAAAAGTGCGAGATGGGACGTCACCAGGACAGACGTGCCCCACAATCCTAAGCGATTTAAGTCCTCTTGCTGCGTGCTGGGCTGCGAAGGATTCACTTCCGGGAGACATTACTGGGAGGTCATTGTGGAAGATGGGGGCATTTGGGCTGTGGGGGTAGCCCGGGCCTCTGTGAGGAGGAAGATAGAGCTCAAGCTGACCCCGGAGGAAGGGATCTGGGCCTTGCAAGGGGATTTTGGTCAATACCAGGCTCTCACTACCCCTGTGACACCTCTGTCCCCCATCTGCACCCCTAGGAGAATCCGGGTATTTCTGGACTATGAAAGGGGACAGGTGGAATTTCTTAATGCTGACACAAAGGACTCTGTCTTCATTTTCCCATCGGCTTCATTCTCTGGTGAGAGAGTTTTCCCCTTTTTTAAGGTGCTGCTTGCCCAGCTGACACTTGATGGCTGATGGGTCCCTCCCTCAAGATCACGTAAGGCAGATTAGTTGCTTCTTAATGCCGCTGTTCCAAGTCCATTACATTGTACTTGAAATCAGGAAGGGTAAAAGTTGGAGTAGACCTACCCTTCCAATGCATGCTGATGAACGGTTATGATTAATCCACACGATTGGTTGCCAAGCACAGCACCATCACTTGGTGGTGGTACTTACTCCAGATTTAATTCACGGAGATCACAAGGGTGCAGTTTTTTGCATGCGGCATTATACATGGGTGGTGCCAAAGTAAAGTTAAGGCTAGAGTGGGTTCAAAACACTTGGCTTCAATAAAAGAGGAGGTCGCTGCTTGTGTGTGTGGATGCAGAGAGGGTCTCCGTCAAATCACTCAACGCTGTGCCAGTTCTTATCACAAGAGTCACTGTTGTAGCAAGAACTTGAGTTTGCCAACCAAGGCTGAGCCTGACTAACCCAGTCAGACCATCTAGCTCAGTATTGTCAACACGGACAGGCAGCAACTCTCCTGAGTTTCAGGCACAGGGGGCATTCCCAGCTTTATCTGGAAGTGCAAATAAATGAACCTTTAGCCCTTCTCTGAAACTACTTTCACCAAAGACAGCTCCTTGGATTTCCTATGTTGCTGCATTAAAGTTGTTGTTGTTGTTGTTGTTAATGATGATGTTGATGTATTTAATTTTGTAAACCGCCTCCTATGCCCACAGACAGATGAGCGGGATAAAAATTAATAAACTCAAATGAAGTAGTAATGAAGGACAGAATACCTTCGATTCTGACGGGCTGAAACCCCCCCTCCCCCTTTCTTCTGCTAAGCATGCCTTACTTTGCCCCCCAGGAACAGATTTTGACTGGTTTGTGTCGTCGTGTAAAATGAGAATAATCACTAGTCTCTCGTCCATCATTGTTGTCAGGTAAATAAACGCGGACACCAATAAAATACCACGTGCAGCTAATGAGATCAAATCTTTTATTATTCTTTGGCGAATACTGGGAAGGTAGAGGAAAGAGGAAGTAATACGGTAGGCGCAATCCTATTGCCATTGCCCCGCTGGAGGAATCCTCTTCAGAGGAGTGAACATTATGGAGGAACAGGTGGTCTGGGGTCAGTGAGACAGATCGGGGTTGCTGCGCTCCAGCCTCCTACACGGAGACAGCCCTGGCTCAGAATCAGAGGTGGAAGCTGGGCCGTTTCCAAGCCCCGGAGAGCACCAGCTGCTATGTGTGCAAGCCCATTCCACTGCCTGATGCCAGAGTGTCTGCTTGAAATCCAGGGTCTCTGGAGGAGTAGAGGGCTATGCCTCATGAGTAGACCAAGCTCCTCAAGCAACATAGCTGCCTCCTAGGCTAAGGGCGATGCTCTTCAGCTCCAGACAGAGCTCTGGAACAACATTGTTGCAGGTTCTTGGACCACATTCACACCATACATTTAAAGCACATGTGATCCCACTTTAAACCATCATGGCTCCCCCCCCAAGCATTCTGGGAGCTGCAGTTTAAGGATGCTGAGAGTTGTTAGGAGGCCCCTATTCCCCTTACTGAGCTACAATTCTCAGAGTGGTTTAACAATCAAACACAGGAGTGTAGCTCTAGTCCAACCCCCTGCTTTGCAGGAATCTTCTGTCCAGTGTTGGGGCTAGAACCCACGACCCTGAGATTAAGTCATCCCTGCATTGCAGGGGGTTGGACTAGATGACCTAGGGGACCCCTTCCAACTGTACAATTCTACGCGTCTATTCTATGATGATTCCAATAGCTCCATGCGAAGCAGTCAAGGATTTAAAAGTCGTGTCTTTGTCATCTATAAGCAGTGTTTTTTTCTAAAAAAAATGTTTGGGGGTACTCTCTTTGTGACTCAAGGAAATCACCATGTTATAGTTCAAATCGGGGGAAATAAAGACAGTAAATGGACAAAAGTACAAAGATTCACAAAACGTTTAGGGGTATGCGTACCCCCAGAAAAAAGCACTGTCTATAAGAACACAAGCTTTGATAGTCTTTTGAGCAGCCTCAGTCACTTCAAAACAATTTCGCAGAGGAACAGGGCCGGATTTAGGCTTGATGAGGCCCTAAGCTACTGAAGGTAATTGCGCCCTTTATATGTCCAGCTGTCCTTTGTCAACAACAAATTGTCGCTGGTTTTTTTGGGTTGAATATATGCTATATGGTAATTTATGCACCTACAGTAAAAGGTATCTAAAGCCATTTGCACATGTTGCCATGCAACCAGTCCATGCAGAATATATGGTAAAGGGACCCCTGACCATTAGGTCCAGTCGTGACCGACTGGAGTTGCGGCGCTCATCTCGCTCTTGGCCGAGGGAGCCGGCGTACGGCTTCCAGGTCATGTGGTCAGCATGACAAAGCCACTTCTGGCGAACCAGAGCAGCACACGGAAACACTGTTTACCTTCCCGCTGTAGCGGTCCCTATTTATCTACTTACACTTTGACGTGCTTTTGAACTTCTAGGTTGGCAGGAGCTGGAACCGAGCTCACCTTCTGATTGGCAAGCCCTAGGCTCTGGTTTAACCCACAGGGCCACCCGCGTCCCCAGAATATACGGCAGGCACCCTATATATATAGAAATGAGCAAACCAGTAATATTTTAGGGAGCAGGCTAGCAGGCGGGTCCCATGACTTACATCACAGGAGCCTACACAACAACACAAAACACTGTTGCTGTATGTAGGTTTTATTTTATTTGTTTTTTATCTTATATTTTGGAAATGGATATCCAGTTTTCCCCCCTTTAAATTTTCTGGGGCCCCCAAGAGAGTGAGTCCCTAAGCTATATAGCTTGTTTAGCTTATACGTAAATCCAGCATTGCAGAGGAGTAACCCGCGCGTTTGCGCATTTTTGAAAAAAATAAATGCGTTTGCTGAACTCCAGCTCCCATCAGCCCCTGCTCAGCACGGCCAATGCTGAGAGTTGGGATGCTGGGAGTTGTGGTCCAGCATCCGAGTGCGGCGGGTGGGAGTGGAGGAGTCCTTCCCCCCCCCCGCCCCGCTCCATCCTTGCGCAATGTTTTGCCTGGGTCTCTGGGCCCTGCGCAGCCAATGCGGCTCCCGCAGGAAGCCACGTGGAGCCGCCCCAGCCCTCCCCACGGGCCGCCCCCTTCCTCCTCCTCCTCCCCGTCCTCCTCCTGCCATCGCCGGGCAGCCATGGCCACCGAGAGCCCCCTGGAAATTCTGCAGCGGGAGATCACCTGCTCCATCTGCCTGAGCTACTTCAAGGAGCCCGTGTCCATCGAGTGCGGCCACAACTTCTGCCAGGCGTGCATCGCGCAGTGCTGGGGCAAGGCGGACGCCGAGACCACGTCGTGCCCGCAGTGCCGCCGCTGGTCGCGCAAGAGGAGCTTCAGGCCCAACCGGGAGCTGGGCAACGTGGTGGAGATAGCGAAGCGGCTCCGGCTGGACGCGGCCGCCACGCTGGCCGGCCAGCGGCTGTGCGAGAAGCACCAGGAGCCACTCAAGCTCTTCTGCGAGGAGGACGAGACGCCCGTCTGCGTCATCTGCAGGGAGTCCCGGGCGCACAAAGCGCACCCCATGCTCCCCATCGAGGAGGCGGCGCAGGACTACAAGGTGATGGCCGTCGGTGGGTGGGTGGCTGGGTGGCGGCAGAAATTGGGGTGGGAGCAGCCCACCGCCTTATTCCCAATAATAATAATAATAATAATAATAATAATAATAATAATATACCCTGCCCATCTTGTTGGGTTTCCCCAGCCACTCTGGACGGCTTCCAACAAAAATTAAAATACAATAATTATTCCTTTATTCCTGCATGGCAGCGGGTTGGGCTAGATCAGGCATGTCCAAAGTCCATTTCGGGGGCCTAATCTGGCCCGCCGATTGGTTTAATCCCCCCCCCCGTGGCAATTTATTTCCTGGGAGAAAATCCTAAAAATAAACCAACCTCAACAACTTAAATCAGGCATCCCCAAACTTCAGCCCTCCAGATGTTTTGGACTACAGTTCCCATCATCCCTGACCACTGGTCCTGTTAGCTAGGGATCATGGGAGTTGTAGGCCAAAATATCTGGAGGGCCGCAGTTTTGGGGGGGGGGGTGCCTGACTTAAATCCTTAAAAAAGTTCAACAACTTCAACCCTAAAAAAACACACCAAAACAACCTCAACCCTAAAGAAAGCTCAACAACTTGGGGGTGAAATCATAAAGAAACACAACTTCAATCCTAAAAAAGGTCAACAACTTTGGTTGGCCCTCATGGCCCTTCACTTCATCAAATCTGGCCCTCCTTGAAAAAAGTTTGGACACCACTGGGCTAGATGGTCCTCAGGGTCCCTTCCAACTCTTGGTTTCTGTGGCGATCCTCTGCTTAGTCATGCACACCAGGCGCCAGCAGACTTGAGGCTTTTCTGATCTGCTTGGCATGTGTTTTTGTTCTGTGCCAGCTAGATGGGAAGGTTATGCAGGTAGAAGTAAAGTTTCCGGGGGGGGGGGCATGTTTGGATGTGTTAAGGAAAAACCAGGAAGGTTCTTGGGCGCCTTAAAGATGACCAAATTAATGATGCGCATGACTTCTTGAAAACTAGGGCCTGCTTCATCAGGTCTGACCTCACAATCCCTCACTCGTCCACACACAGGGCACCTGAGAATCTCACTCTATGCATCTGATGACGTGGACTATGGTCACGAAAGCTTGTGACATCATTAAGGCAGGTTTTGGGAACGTTTGGCCCTCCAGATGTTGCTGAATGGCAATCTATGGCTAGGGGAGCTGGGAGCTGTAGTTCAGCAACATCTGGAGGGCCAAAGGTTCCCAAAACCTGCTTTAAGGTGCTATTTGATTATTCCTTGTTCTTCGTTTCTGGATATGTTTTCCTGAGCGCTGACTTCTATCTTCTGACTTCTGTCGTGTGATCATATTATAAAGTAGCTGTGCTCTGTGATACAGATCAAGCGCTGCTAGGAGTTGTTTCTTTTTGTTTCCCAGTATATTTTTTACCAATTAGAAAATTAGGTGTGGTGTAAGGGAATTTTTATTCTGCAAGTGTGGCCCAGCGAAAAAAGTTTGAGAACCACAGCTGGTTTAGCAGTTTACTCTTGAGTCTCTGTGACTCAAATCTGTCTTCAGGTCTCTCTCACAGCAAGCAATTTCCAGTCTCCTTTTTCAGGTGGTAACATTCTTGTTCAGTGTTTTGCATTTGCAAGGCAAATCATCACCTTTCTCCCAGTTCTGTGTTCAGAGGAATGAGAGTGGGAGACTCACTTATCCAAGGATGTGATGAATCACGCTGCTACAAGATAAGAGATATCACTAGCTGCAGCTTCATACTCCCCACAGCTTCACGGGGGGGGGGGGGGGGAGATAAATCCTTTTATGTCCAGCATACACATAACAAACCATTTCCTTAACATGGGTCCCTTCCAACTGTGTGATGCCATGAAAAACATGGAGGGGGTGGAAGATTCTCTAGACTGGATGCACAGCTCTCTCTAACATTCAGTCTTCCCAGTCTTTGACAGATCCTTTGAAAGAGGTCAAGGAACAGAACATTTCAGGCCAAAGCCAACTTCACTTCCCAGTTTGTTTCTTCTTGTTTTGTCCTGTTGCTTCTTCGTCTGGTGTACATACGTCAGTTCTGAGACATAACATGCACAGTTAGTCTGGGTTGTTTTGACGCTTTAAACAGCTGATTACACTGTTTGATTTCTTACATCTCTCTCTCCCCCCCCCCCCCGGGTGTTTATAAAATTTCTATGCTGCTTGCTTGGTGGAAAGCTGAGCTAGAATTATTTTCAAAAATTAATCCATTTTGAAAATAATTGAGTAGTGATAAGCCTGAAATTTGTGTGGAGTCTGGGGCAGATCAGTGACAGTTGGAGATTCAAATGCAACAAGCAAATACAGTTGTACCTTGGAAGTCGAACGGAATCCATTCCCGGAAGCCTGTTCGACTTCCAAAATGTTTGGAAACCAAAGTGCGGCTTCTGATTGGCTGGAGGAAGCTCCTGCAGCCAATTGGAAGCCCTGTCGGACATTAGGCTTCCAAAAATAGTTCATGAACCAGACCAGCCACTTCTGGCTTTGCAGCATTCGGAAGCCAAAACGTTTGAGAACTAAACTGTTTGAAAACCAAGGCACGACTGTACATGACTTGCCTTATGACTTATAGGCCATAATTTGAATAGCATTTAGAATGATCTTCCTAAAATGGAAATTGCAGAATGCCCCCCAAAAGTATACATTTCCTACAAAAGAGACACAAGACTCTTGATTCCCGAGTATGCTGAAACTATGCCATAATTTAAAAAATGGCTGGAGTACTCTGCGCTAGGGGGAAGTAAGTTGTCTAAGCAGAAAGTTAAGTGACTATCACAACATACATGAGAAAAAGGGTATGTACATTACTTTCAGATTTATCTTTTGTCAGAAACAAGTTGCCACCCATGTGAAAGCTCTGACAGAAAGGAGGGAGAAGCTGAAGGAATTAAAAGAAGATTTGGAGTGCAGAAGGCAGGCTGATCAGGTGAGAAGTTGTCTACAAGAAGGACTGGGAAGGAAATTGTGACAAGGGTTTGAATTGCAAATTAGGGTATTTTGCACCAGAAGATTTTCAGTCCACTGTGGAAAACCCAAGAGGGTGGTCTAACTTAGCAAGTTTATTTTACCTGTGTTTAGTAAACAAAGCTGTAAACTTTGAAACTCCCCAGCTTGCCTAATGTTTGTATTTGCAAGTGCGTTCATTGTTGCGAATGAACTTATGAAACAGATTCCCAGCCCCCTGTGGTAAAAAAGCACTGGGGGTGGGGGAACTCTTTTGGATAAATTTCAAGGGAAATTTATCTGCACCACATCACTGGAGAAAGAGAAAGCCTGTTTCTTCTGGTGTTGAAGTAGGCAGCTACCTTAATAAACTGGATCTCATTTCTCTTATATGTAGTGAACCATTTTCTGTTCAGTCTGCTTGTACCTATGATTCAGTTAGACTGAACCTGTCATCTCCAGCGACTTGGTACACTTAGCACAGTGGTACAGAAGGTCCCTGGTTCAACCTCTTTCATCTCCAGTATGTCCCCTGCTGCCAGTCAGTGTGGAGAATATTGAACTGGTTTAATAATAATAATAATAATAATAATAATATAATAATAATAATAATAATAATAATAATAATAATAATAATTTATTATTTATACCCCGCCCATCTGGCTGGGTTTCCCCAGCCACTCTGGGCGGCTTCCAACCAAATATTAAAAACAGTACAGCATCAAACAATAAAACTTCCCTAAAACAGTTGTCTTCTAAAAGTAAAATAGTTGCTTATTGCCTTGATATCTGCTGGGAGGGCGTTCTACAGGGCGGGTGCCACTACCGAGAAGGCCCTCTGTCTGGTTCCCTGTAACCTCACTTCTCACAATAAGGGAACCTCCAGAAGGCCCTCGGTGCTGGATCTTGGTGTCCGGGCTGAATGATGGGGGTGGAGACGCCCCTTCAGGTATACAGGACCGAGGCCGTTTAGGGCTTTAAAGGTCAGTACCAACACTTTGAATTGTGCTTGGAAATGTACTGGGAGCCAGTGTAGATCTCTCAGGACCGGTGTTATGTGGTCCCGGCGGCCACTCCCAGTCACTAGTCTAGCTGCCGCATTCTGGATTAATTGCAGTTTCTGGGTCACCTTCAAAGGTAGCCCCACGTAGAGCGCATTGCGGTAGTCCAAGCGGGAGATAACCAGAGCATGCTCCACTCTGGCGAGACAGTCTGCAAGCAGGTAGGGTCTCAGATTGTGTACCAGATGGAGCTGGTAGACAGCCGCCCTGGACACAGAATTAACCTGTGCCTCCATGGACAGCTGTGAGTCCAAAATGACTCCCAGGCTGCGCACCTGGTCCTTCAGGGGCACAGTTACCCCATTCAGGACCAGGGTCCGACCAATAGTCTGACTCTCTGAAACAATGGAAACTGCCTTACGTTATATTCCTATGAGCAGGTACCCAACCCTGGTTAGGGTACCAATGTGAGAGCACCAGGGATATTTGTATGTCCACCTCCTTGTGCTGTTTCACCATCCCAGCTGGCCCTTCTCCTGCTTCTTACAGGATGATGTACAAAGTGAGAAGCAGAAGGTGGAGTCTGAATTTAATCAGATCCACGAGTTCATGGAAAAAATTGAGCGCTTCCTGGTTATCATGCTGAAGAAGTTTGACAAGGAGATTGTGCATAGGAGAGACGTAGAATCCAGTAGGTTCTCAGGGGAGATTGATCGCCTCGATGCCTTGATCAGCGAAGTTGAGGACAAGTGCCAGCAGCCTGCCAGTGAATTCCTGCAGGTGAGACTCTCTGGAGGGCTTCTTGCCTCTCCTGGGTTTGAACGCTAAAGCCAAAAATGCAGAAACAGCCACCTTAAAAGAAAAGATGAGATGTGCCGCACTTTGTTTCATTTGTGTTGTATGCACTGAAACTTCCTTGGTTTGTGACATTTGCCAGGAGAGGGGTTTGAGGAGTGCAACCCTTCTCATTCTCCTTGATCGCTCGATGGTTTTTGGATACTGTTGACCATGGTATCCTTCTAGAGCCGTGGTTCCCAACAACGGGGCAATTTGATTTTGATTTTTAATTTTTGTTAAATAATATTAAGTTTCCATTTCATAATACATCCATATTGCTCACATTAAATTTTTGCTCATATGAGCTGATCGACTCCCCCCTCCCCCCCACCTTGTGGCTACCATAATTCCTATCTATTTCATTGCATTTGTACCTCTTCCTCCTTACATTTCATCCATTTCAATTTTTTTACATTTTAAATAAATATAAAAATGTATAAATCATAAACATTACAAGTCTTCTTAAGTCAATCTTGCTAGTGTTGTTAATTGTTTACAATTGTCTTTCAAATATTGTCTAAATTTACTCCATTTTTTGCAAAGGGGGAAAGCTCCATTTTTGAGGATCAGCTCAAAGTTGTGCAGCTTCTATTGCAAAGGGGGAAAGCCCTGTTTTGGGGGGATCCGCTCAAAGTTGTGCAGCTTCTTTTGCAAATGGGGAAAGCACTTTTTTGGGGGGATCAGCTCACAGCTGTGCAGCTTTTTTGCAAAGGTGAAAAAATCCTGTTTTTATGGAGTTCAACTCACAGATCTGCAGCTTCTTTAGGAAAGGAAAGGAAAGGGAGCCATTTCTACAGTTTCCAGACAGATAATTTAATCAGCCAGTCACATGTTGATGGGGAAACACAACAGTGGAGGCCTGGGCAAGGGAGCTAGCTGCTCTTATCTCCCTCCCAATCTCCTGCAATCAGCTGCTGAGCGGGTTCTCTTTCCCTCTTACTAGCCTTTAGCTCCTTCTTAAAAAAAAAAAAAGCACGACCCACTTTTCACCCCTGGGCAATTCGGCTCCAGGGACCATGCATTCGCTCCATAAGACACACAGACATTTCCTCTTACTTTTTAGGAGGAAAAAAGTGTGTCTTATGGAGCGAAAAATACGTTAAATACTTATTCTATAACAAATATTTTCGGAGTCGTGCGCTTTCCATTTGCTCCCTAATTTCCAAGCCTTTCAGCCCATATTTATGGCATTATAAATGTGAGAATGATCTTTTTCTTTTCTTCCCTTGCCTCCAGGACATCAGGAACATTTTGAGCAGGTAGGTAACACTTTTGCAAATCTCACTTTTTATCGGTGTAGGAAAAACCGAGAAAGCTTTCTTCAAATCCATTCTAATCAAACCCTAGCTTATCCCTGACTCTTTGGCCCTCGTGCCCTTAAATGCCTTCCCTCCAAACACAGTAATTCCACATTTTCTCCCCCTTCCTGTCCCAGGGCCATATGTGCAAAGCTTACCCTTTTGTGGCATAGGGTCCTATGTCAAAACAAGCTTTCCACATTCCCTAAGCAGTGGAACTTTCCCAACAAAAGTTAGAATGTTTACGAACATTCTGTAACATCACAACATTGCTGTTTGTGAAAGAGGGCTTGCAGCTCTTAAATGCTCTAATAGTATGGAAGATGCTGGGCCACAATGTAACGCTTTCATGTTTCCCATTCTAGATGTAAAGACGGACAGATTTCACAGATGGTGGAAGTTGCTTCCTCTCCGACTGAGCTGGAAAAGAAACTTGGGCATTTCAGTCTGAAAAATATTGTTATCAAGGAGGCACTGGAGAAATGTCGAGGTACTGAGAAGGACAAATGATAGCTTATGACCCCGTAAAATAACTTGAGAATTTCCATACTTTGGGCTGAATTTCCGTACTGTACATTTCTGCAACCAATGTTCTCTGTCCACTAGCGCAAGGGCGACTTTTAATGTTGTGCAACAGAAGAATCCCAGTGCAACAGCTGTGCTAGCAGAAATGTACAGTCATACCTCGACATCCGAACGCTTTGACTTCCGAAGGTTTTGACTTCCGAAGTTGACAACCCCGGAAGTCTTTTCGTGGCGCGTGCGGTCGGCGCATGCCCCAACTGCGCGCTTCGACAACCGAAAACCTCGACTTACGAAGACAGCCGTGGAACGGATCGTCTTCGCAAGTCAGGGTACCACTGTATTGTGCGAGTTGCATGATCTGTTCTGCAACGACGTTACCAGCAACCTGCTGGTGCATTTTGCTGGTGCGAAAGACTTCACCAGTGGAGCAAGTATACTTCTAAGTGACTTTAGCTTAGTGCTATGTGGGATACAACTTCCTTTTGTCTTCCAATCCAACAATGCAGTGTGCATACATGTGAACATGAGCAATGCGGGTTCTGCTTGAAGAAAAAAGTGCCAATTTTATGTCCAGAATAACCTCAGTAAATATATGATTGGTTGAAAGCAAGTAATGGGGTAGGAGTAAGAGCAGTGGAGAGGTGGGTGAAGTGGAGAAGAAGAACAACAGAAATTGAGTTTTTTGGCAAGAGCCATGAAAGGGCTTTGCAGAGCACTTCAGCACTGTCTGTTGTCTCCTACGTCCCATGCTTATTACCTGCACCTTTTCCCCCCTTTCACAGCTGATATGAAACAGGAGACCTCTTGTTTTGGGGCATACACAAGCTTTCCCCCTTGGCCAGATCACCTATCACTCTGCTTATAGCAGCTACACCGATGCACATTATTTAATGAAAGCTATAGAATGCATTGGGACGCGGGTGGCGCTGTGGGTTAAACCACAGAGCCTAGGGCTTGCCAATCAGAAGGTCGGCAGTTCGAATCCCTGCGACTGGGTGAGCTCCCGATGCTCGGTCCCAGTTCCTGCCCACCTATCAGTTCGAAAGCATGTCCAAGTGCAAGTAGATAAATAGGTACCGCTCCAGTGGGAAGGTAAATTCCGTTTCCGTGCGCTGCTCTGGTTTGCCAGAAGCGGCTTAGACATGCTGGCCACATGACCCGGAAGTACGCCGGCTCTCTTGGCGTACTGGCCACATGTAATAATAATAATAATAATAATAATTTATTATTTATACCCCGCCCATCTGGCCGGGTTCCCCCAGCCACTCTGGGCGGCTTCCAAAAAAACAGAAATTCTAAAATACAGAAATCCATCAAACATTAAAAGCTTCCCTAAACAGGGCTGCCTTGAGATGCCTTCTAAAGGTCTGGTAATTGTTCTCTTTGACCTCTAGTGGGAGGGCATTCCACAGGGTGGGTGCCACTACCGAGAAGGCCCTCTGCCTGGTTCCCTGTAACTTGGCTTCTCGTAATGAGGGAACCGCCAGAAGGCCCTCGGAGCTGGACCTCAGTGTCCGGGCAGAACGATGGGGGTGGAGACGCTCCTTCAGGTATACCGGACCGAGGCCGTTTAGTACACCGGCTCTCTCGGCCAGTAAAGCGAGATGAGCGCTGCAACCCCAGAGTTGTCCATGCCTGGACCTAATGGTCAGGGGTCCCTTTACCTATAGAATACATTCTGTGATACACCTTTTTCCTCTCAGTAGCTGGAGCATGTCCATCAGCCTTCTGTGGCAGGTCACCTGCTGATTCACCTGCTTTGTGGTTTCTGGTTTTTCAGCAGAGTGCCACTGCATATTTTCCCTGAAGCAGTTGTCTTGCATCCATGAGGGCTAGAAACTTGAAAAAAGAAATATGGTAATAGGCATGCTTAAGCACCACTCTTAAGTACCAGATTCTGTAGCTCTCACAGCCTACCCAGTTTCCCCACTGAAGTGACATTACATAAAATAATTCCATCTCTTGCACCACGAGCCTTTCCCCCGCCTCCTTACTGAGATTATATCTAATGCTTCACCTTTTTTTAGTAGCAAGAGTAAATATTCCTGATTCTTAAACCCTTCTCTCTTTCTAGAGACAATGATATCTGAATTGGCAAAAGCAAGGACAATGGAAGCATCAGCTAAAAGGAGTAAGTTGTGTTTTTTTTTGGGGGGGGGGGAACCGGGATAGTCACTTTCCAAGAAGCTGAGAGTAATGTTGATTTGGGGCCTCTTTTATCCAACTCTGAGAAATGGCTTCACATGGTGAGGGATGATGGTATTTATGGCTCCATCCTGTACAGCAATAATTTCAAAGGAAAAAAGGAGGGCGTTGAACAGCTTCAGTCACCTAACCCTCTATGCTCCCCCTGCCCTTCTTTCCTTGCCTCCAGAGGGTGGAAGGAATATGTCACCACAACAACACACAGCCCAAGTCCTTATTGTGAGGAAAAGTAAACATAGGAAATTGTTGCTCTTGTCCATGACTTAGGACCTGGAGTTTGGGGGTGCAGTATGTATCTGGGGATCCCTAAGATTTTTCCTAGCCCCCCCCCTCATCAAATAAGTGGTCTTTCCACTTTAGGGTAGGAGAAATTGAGGCCTTGTATTCTTGGGCTTCCCCATTGCTATTGCTGATGCCACAATCCCATTAAAGGAGGTTGCAGCTAGGCAAAAGATCATTTTCCAGACAAATGCTTCACTTATGGGATGCTGTACATGTCAAATTCAATCCTAGGCACCTCCACTTATTAATATCGCCAATTATTATTTATTTGTCGCATTTTTGCACTAGTGTGTCTCATGGCGACTTGCCCAATAAAAATTGAAATAACAAACCAGGCATTAAAACAGCAATAAACAAAAGCTGAAATACATTTCAAGTGGCAAATCGTACCCACCCTACTTAAAGGATGAGTACAGAAAATGCCAACCACCCTCCCACTGAGAAATCAAAAGTCTTGTCTAAAACCAGGCATTGATGGTGCCAAGAGTGTTTCCCCAGGAAGAACATTTTGAATGGAAAGCCACCACAAAAAAGGCCCAGTTAAAAGCTAGGGTAGCAAATGTTGCAAATTGCTGCTACCAGTCAGAGTAGACAATATTGGTCTAGATATGCTGGCCCAAACTCTCTCAGCTTCATGGTTGAGCAAGGATTTGAACCAAAACACCTAGTCCTAATCTAATAACACTAATCTAATACAAGACAGGGGAATGTGTTGCCCTCAAAATGTTCCTGGACTCCACTCCAGCTACCATCAGTCTCAACCCGTATGGCCAATGGCCAGGGATGCTGGGAGTTGTAGCCCAGCAATATTTGAAGGGCAACATCCTCCCAAGCCTTTCTCTACCAGTGTTTCCCAAACTTGGGTCTCCAGCTGTTATTGGACTACAACTCCCATCATTCCGTAGCTAACCGGGCCAGTGGGCTGATGGGAATTGTAGTCCAAAAATAGCTGGAGACCCAAGTTTCGGAAACCCTTCCCTAACCATTACAACACACTGGCTCTCTTTAATGGCTTGGCAATTGCCAGTTCCCCGCTGCATCAAATTGACACAGGGCTTTTACCAGCTTCCTGTTGTATGGAACTGGTAGTCATTCAGGTCAGTGGAGATTGGGGCCCAGACTGTAGCACTCTTGACAAAGTAAAAACTTTGTTCTTTCCATCTTCATTGATTGGTTGGTTGGTTGATAATACCTCTTACATGCCAGACTGGCTTAAGCAGTTTACAAGTATGAAATCAAGCTCACAATATCCACAGGTAATGAAAATGCACATTTAAAACAATTCCATCAAAATTTATTAAAAACATCCATAATCAAACAAGCTCATTAAAAAGTGTAACCATTAAAACAGTTAAATGAGCAATCAAAACAATTAGATCAACTGGTCTACATTTTAATTCTTTTGTTTCCTTTTATTTCGTTTGAGACCTTGCTCTAGCTTGCATTGGGCTTTCCCAGATCTGATTGTAAAAACCTGTCTTTCCTCTTTGTCAAGCTCTTCTGATTGCTTTCCGTTTGTCTGTTTCTCCTCAGTAAGCGTCACTCTCGACCCCAACACAGCTCATCCCCTCCTTGTGGTGAGTGAAGACAGGAAACGTGTGAATCGTGGAGACACGGTTCAGCCACTGCCCGACAACCCTGAGAGATTTGACTCCACTCTGATTCTCCTGGGCAGTGAAAGGTTCAGCTCAGGGGTACATTATTGGGAGGTGGAGGTGGGTAATGGGCAAAACTGGGCCCTTGGCGTGGTCAAGGAGTCTGTGACGAGGAAGGGACCTATTGTCACTTGCCCCAATGAAGGCGTCTGGGCTTTGGGGCTCTGCGGGAATGAGTACAAGGCTTTCACTTCATCCGAGAATTGCCTGACCCTAGATGAAGCCCCGGAGAAAATCCAGGTATTTGTGCATTATGAAAGGGGTTGGGTGGCATTTTTTGACGCCGGTTATATGTCCCTCCTTTTTATTTTCCAGTCAGCTAATTTCTGTGGGGAGAGAATTTGTCCTTTCTTTAAATTGTGGGGCCTAACTACAGAGCTTAGAATGTGCCCCTGAAAACAGCCTCTGCAATATGTTTCTGCGATTCCATTCCATTCGTAATTTTGTACAGAAATTGGCAAATAATTTTCATCTTGAAAGGATTTTAACTTTTAACTCCATGAAGAGAAGGAGCCTTCATTTGTGGAAGAAGAGTTGCACCTTCCATGAGCGCAAGCTCCTCCTATTCACAGCTAAAAAGTTAGGCTCGAAATCCAGTTTTAAAAATAAGTAAAGGAGCAAGTTTCTTCCTGTCCCAAACCTTTTTAATTTAAAAGAAAACAACCTCCAGGTTTACATAATTCTAGAGAGAGACAGAGCATTTTGCATCATAAGTGCATCACATTTAAGTGCAGGCTGAATATTATTAATACATTTCTATACACTTTTATATTGTATTATCTCAGCTAGCATTCATATTTCTACTTGCATCCTCATCATCCTTCCTCACCAATCTTTTTGGCTGGGGCTGATAGGCGTCAAAGTCCGACATCTCGAGGGCCGCAAGTTCCCACTCTGGATTTAAGCTATGGTTTGCTTAACAAGCCATGAGTAAATTGCAAGTTGCCTCATAGACAGACAAACCATGGCTTGTTTCTCCAGAGTTTGGTTCGTTTGCTAGTTGCTCTGGCCTCATTCCTTTGAAGCTCGGCGAGTGTCTGGGGTGGAATGGCCAAACAGTTCACAGTTAAGGAAGTGTGGGTTCACATTTAACAAGATGCCACAGTCAAAACAAACCAAGGTTCATAAGCCAGCAGCAAGCTCTGCTTTTAGATTGTAGTTTGTTGACAATAAGCACACTATTCAGGCTCTGTGTAGGCTTCACACATAATGCTCAGCCACAGTTTAATAAACAATAGTTTAGCTCGGTCGTAAACCAGACCTTGCGTATGTATAAATAAATACACACTTGTTTGTTCCCTGCAATCCAGACATCCTCCCTCAGTGCCCTGTCTGCGCTCCAGGAATGCTCCCCTCCCCCAACTCTCCGGCAGCCGTACTTCTGGCACTTAGAAAACAAGCTTCTTTGCTCCAGCTAGGAAGCTTATGTCTAACAGAAGTGTGCTCTGTGGCGCTGGTCTTCAGCTGGTGGGTTGCGGCCCTATCTAAGGTGGGTCGCGAAAGGAGCACCACCTCCATGCTAATATATGGTTAAAGATTAAGAAGTGAGTCCCCAAATGTATGCTGCAGTGAAAATTGTGGTCCTGGGGCTGAAAAGGTTGAAGATACCTGCTCTAAGGAACGTCGCTGTGTTTGCCTTACTTGCCCTGCATCCAATGGATGGCCACCCGCCTCAGCAGTGGTGACCAGCGCAACACCTACTTCTCCCATGTCAACACCATCGGATGACCTTTTACATGCTTCTTATTGCCAGTTTGTGAAATAGATGCCGCTGTACCACTTCAGCGTATGAACACTTCTCCTACCCCATTTATTTTATTGTTATTTGTTTCTTAAAAAGGAAGGCTTTCGCTTTTTCCATCTCACTGGCATGCTGGGGATCATGGAATTGTAGGGTTGCAAGGGACCCCAGAGCCATCAACTCCAAGCCCCTGCAATGCAGGAATGTCAACTCAGTCATTCAAGACACAATGACCATCCAGACTCTGCTTAAAAGCCTCCAGGGAAGGAGAGTTCACCACCTCTTCTGGGAGTCTGTTCCACTGTCAAAACAACTCTTCCTGCCAGGAAGATCTTCCCAGTGTTTAGTCGGAATCTCCTTTCTTGGCAGCTAGTTAGCGGAAAGTGGTATGTATAACCCTTGCACCTTAGGAGCTGATGTAACTGAGTGCTTTTCTAATAACTGAAATCCCAGTAACTTGCCCCCATTGGTCTGGATGTGTGGGGGACATCCTGGCATCTTAGTTATGTTTGAAGTAGATACATACTGCATTGAAACAGAACGAAGACTTGAAAGATGCAAAGATTAAAATGCAGTAGGTGTTCCCTACCTTGATGGATAAACCCAGAAGAGTAAGGAGGGATGTACGGAGTAGTCCTTGGCTATATTTTCACTGCATAGTTATGGCTTTCCAGGAGGATCCCTGGAATTTGTAGATTTTCCACAACAGAATTTGGAAATATCCATTCCCACCATCAGGATTCCTTGTGAGAACAGCACAGTGGCTAATCTGGCCTGGTTCAGGTTTACCAAAGCAGCCACAGCTTCAATCCATAAACCAGATAAACCAGAGTTTTTGCACTTAGGTTGTTTTTAGGTCCTTTGTTTTCACTGCAGCAAAACAGGTTTAAGGGGGGGGGGAATTTGCTGGATTATGGCTCCACTTCTTCCACACTTACCTGGGAGTAACTCCTGTCAAGCATAGGACTTTCTTCTTAGTAAACATGTATAGGATTGCACTGTTAAGTGATTTAGAAATGACTCCTATGCTGACACATCTGCACTTTTGGAAGATGTATTTTCTTTTTTGTTAAGGTTCAACAGATTTGCATATATTTTGATCCAGAAAACTGTCGTATCATTGCATTAAAATTCCTTTTGTGAACAGAGAAGATTCTTGTGTTTTTTTGTTTGTTTCTTGTGTAATAGGTGCATTCCAGCTGGAAAAAAGCCCTGTGTAATAGCTTTTAAAGACCTTCACTACCCCTTTCCACAATCTACTTATCAACTAGACCAGAGGGGGGGGGGAATGGGATGTGACGTGACACACCTGTCCTGTGTGTTCCTCCAAATGTTGCTGGATAACAACTCTCCTCATCCCTGATCATTGGCCATGGTGGCTGAGGCTGTGGGAGTTGTAGTTCAGCAACATCTTGAGGGCCACAGGTTTACTGCAGTGATCTCTGCATGAAATAGTTCTGATGTATGGGTCATAATGTGTGATTATCATATGTGGGCCACTCCCCTATGAAAAAAAGGTTCAGCGTTTGGGGCTATTCAATTTAGAGAAAAGGGGAGTAAGAGGTGACACGATAGAGGTAAATAACACATTTTAAGTGGTGTTGAAGTAAATTGTCTAAATGTGAGAATAAATATATTGCACAAATACATAATTATTCGTCTTTTTTTCCTTTCAGTTAATTAAAATAAAGAATAATTGTCTTCTTTAAAAAAATATAATTTAAGTTTGTGAAAGTGTTCTGTTATATATCCCCTAATAATACACCTGGATTGACCGGATCTTGACTTTTATCATTCCAGTATTTGATAAACAAGCTCTATTCACAACGTCCTCCTTCAACTGGCCTTCCCTTACCCTTATTAAGTTTGTCTGCTTAAGCCATTTCCCATACCTAAGAAAACCATATGTCAATAGAACATAATCTGGGATTTTTTCAGTGTTGCCAGATTAGCATCCTAGCTGTCTTTCTTAAATGAACTACAATTTTCAGGTCACCCTCCAGTATTACACCTCCAACCATGATCATTAATGGGTCCTTTGGAAGATCATACCCAAGAATATGACGGGTCATTTCTATGTCCTGGGTCATGCTACAGATTCTAAACCCTATTCCCCAAAGCATCAGCACTACACAAATTTGAAAGGAGTGGAGAATTGTGAATGCAATAAATAAGAGGTGTTAAATCTTTTATACATGGACTGATCTTTGAGAATTGCTGGTAAAATATGGGATGGATTAAGAATGTAGACCTTGGCTCTAGCTTGAGCAACTGTAAATAGCTCAATAACAGTTTGATCTCCAGTCTCTCAGGTCAAAGTCCAATTCTACTGCCAGTTTTGCTGACTTAACATTAAAGCCTCTGGCTAAAGTTCAGCTAAGAATGGAGGCTGCTAGTGCATACTAAGAGTTGATCCTGATCTCATCCTGATCCTGAACTCTTCAGTGTGTGCCAATCTCATGTGGTCTAACTGTCCTCATTTGCCAGGGACAATCCCTATTTTCTGAAGCCTAATTTTCATAAAACTACTTTGCCTCTGGGTTTATTATTATTATTATTATTAGGTTATATGATTTTGTTGTTCTTTAGAAGGGAGGGAAACTCAAGAAAGTGCTTGCTTGCTTAACATTCCCCCTATTTTAAAAACAACAGCTGTCGGCTGAACACACCCGCGACCCTCCAAGACTACAACTCCCATCATCCCTGAGCATTCGCCATCCTGGCGAGTTGAATGCCCGCATGACGTCGGCGCGCACGCTGTACGCTGCGCAAGATTCTACAGCGGGCCGTTGCGTTTGCCGCCCGGAGCCCAGTGCGCGAAGGGTTACGGCCGTAACGTCTCCCGGCTTCCCCCTCGCTTCCGCTCAGCGCCTCGCGGCCTAGCCAATCGGGTCGCGCGTCCGCCGGAAGGGAGGCACGCGCGTCGTCGGCGTCCTCGCGGGCAGGCAGGCTGGAGCTCGGCTGGGCTGGCGTCATGAGCGGCGGCGGCGGCGGGATGTCGGCGGAACAGCAGCTCCAGCAGCGGCTCCTCCGCAGCCGCCTGAGAGGCGCTCAGCACCCGGGCCTGGCGGTGGGCGGCCCGCTCCCGCCGCCGCTGTTGCCTCCGCTGCCGCCGCAGTCCGTCCTGTCGCCGCCGTCGCCGCCGGACTCCCCTCCGCCCGGCACGACCCCGGCCGAGATTCCCGCGGGCCCGCGCTGCCCGAGCGAGACGTGGTGCTCGCTGTGCCGCGTCTACTGCCCGGACCCGGTGTGCCTCCCGTGCGGCCACAACTTCTGCACGGCCTGCATCGGGCAGCGTCTCGGGGAGCCCAAGATCAACATCTCCTGCCTGGAGTGCGGCGCCACCGCCCGCAAGAGGAACCTGCGGCCCATCAAGCCGCCGCCGCTCCTGGCCAGCCTGGTGGTGGACAGGCCCAAGAGGCAGAGGCTCGACTCCGGGCCTGGAGGGGCAGTCGCGCTGCCGGCGGCGCCCGTGGTGGTAGCGCCGCCGCCGCCGCTGCCTCAGCAGCACCAACAGCAGCAGCAGCCGCCGATGACAGTAGCCTCTGCGGCGCCGGTATGTGCACCGGCACCACCGGTGGCAGCAGCAGCAGCAGCGCCTCCGCCGCCCCCGCCGCTGCTGTCGCTGACGCCGACGCCGCCCACCCCGCCGTCGCCCGTAGCTCCATCGGCTGCAGCATCGGCGGTAGACTTGGCGACATCACCCCCGCTGCCGAGAAGGTTGTCCGCAGGAGGATCCGGGGAGGGCGCTGGAGGGAAGCTGTGCGAGAAGCACCGGGATGTGCTGCAGTTCTTCTGCGAGGAGGACCAGGCGCCCATCTGCGCGCAGTGCGATCGGTCCCAGGAGCACCGGGCGCACGCCGTCTTCCACGTCGAGAGGGCAGCCCGAGACTACAGGGTAAGGGAGGGAAGGGGGCGACCTCTCTGAAACAAGAAATTAGGGACCCAGGTGGCGCTGTGGGTTAATGCACAGAGTCTAGGGCTTGCTGATCAGAAGGTCGGCGGTTCGAATCCCTGCAATGGGGTGAGCTCCTGTTGCTCGGTCCCAGCTCCTGCCCACCTAGCAGTTCAAAAGCACATCAAAGTGCAAGTAGATAAATAGGGACCGCTCCGGCGGGAAGGTAAACGGCGTTTCCGTGCCCTGCTCTGGTTCGCCAGAAGCGGCTTTGTCATGCTGGCCACATGACCCGGAAGCTGTCTGTGGACAAACGCTGGCTCCCTTGGCCTATAGAGCGAGATGAATGCCGCAACCCCAGAGTCGGACACGACTGGACCTGATGGTCAGGGGCTCCTTTACCTTTACCTTTAAAGCGAGCAGGAGAAGGGTAGTGCTGCTGGCCCATTCAACTCCCATCCCCTGCCAGAATTTGTTATTAGGGCATTGCCGTTGTTAGCACAAACAAAACGGCACATGGGACGGGGTTATTGAATTCTTGTAGCAAAACGTTTATACGTCTGGCTTCTTTGGCTGTCGAAAACATTATGCTGCAATAATTTGACATCGCTGGTTTTTTGGTTTTTAATGATTGACTGCATCCTTCATGGGTTCAGAGAGAGCTTGAGTGATGCTTAAAATGGTCAATTTATATTCTGTACTTGCTACTTTTTAAAATCTTTCCTCATCTTTTAATAGCAGGACATTTTTGTAAAATAAAGTAATAACGGCGGTAAAATAATGCTATTCATTGTTCTCTGGCTGTTTTATGCCTGACCCCAGAAGTATCTCTTACTGTTTGGGAAAAATGTTTCCTTCTTATAAGATAGGTTTATTCTGGATAAAGAATTATGCTTACATACACCTTTAAACTTCCAGCTTTCTGGTTCCTTTTGTATCTTGAGTGAAAATTATGTTCAAATATTGTTGGCATGGGTCTTTTCTTGCGATAACGATCACATACGGTAGTTGTGAGTCTATGTAGCATTACAAGCTGTGATCTTCTGAGAAAATACTTGGCTGTAGGATGGAGAAATAATTGGGTTAGAGGGTGTGTGAAGGGCTCTTTAGTCATCAGATTTCTAGCTTATTTTGGCATCTCTGGTTTCTACAGGACATAAAATCAGCTGGAAGAACTGTGGATCTTTAGCTTTATATTGAGAACAGGATTCCAAATCTAGGTGCCTAGCAACCTCTGAGAAAAAAACCATGTCAATGCATTTATCAATAGAGGATTAGAGACCATTCAGCTTGATTCTTTTGTATTCATGAAAGTGTCAAGTTACCTGCTCCTTGTTTCTTATTCTTAAGGTCCAGTGCAGTGTCAATGGCCTGTCAACTGATGGAAGTTTCTGAATAGTAATGTTCCCCTCTTTGTGTCATATTCCCTGTTTATAGACCTAGAAGCTTGGATTACTTATGAATAGGAACAGTAACATCTACCACAAGTGGACTCAGAAAAACAAACACAAACTTTTCTAACCTATTCCATCCTATGCATTCTTGCTTGAAAATAAATTCTACTGCTTTCCCCCATCTCTTTTTGAGAGCTTTTCTCATATTTTCTCTTGTGCCATTTATCATATTGAGTTGAAAAAAGGGGGTGTTCTTGCCACAGTGTTGAGTTTCTTAGTTTGTGCTTTGGGGAATTCACATTAGTGAGCTTCTGATAACTCTTTTGCTCTCAACTCCTTCAGGCTCAATAATTTTAACACCACAAATTATTCAATAAACAATAGCTTCATCTTTGTGTGCCCCTGCTCTCCAGCTGTCAAATTCTAACAGAAAATTCTGTGTCCCAGATACCGAAAAACTGCCCCACCCAAATTTAAGTGATAGCTGGGTCAGCTAAGGAGAACTTGCTGGCCTCTAAGAGCCCAAGCATATTGTTAGTGTTGATTTAAGTCTTAGCATGCACATCTAGCTTTTATACCTGCAGAATCAGCATATTGAGGTTATTTTAAAGAACCAAGTATTTAGCCTTGTGGTTGAAAAGATAAGCAGGAAAATAAATGGTCAGTTATAAAGTCTGGAACACCACAGGGATGCCAGGCAGGACTCCTAGTTGTAAGGAAAGGAGTAGGGCTTCAGTATTTCCCTTCCCAAGACTAGCAGAAGTGTTAACAATGCAATACATTCAGCATATAGATTTATTTTTTCTTGCTATGGAGTGCACACCACTGTATGGGGCTGTTGAACAAACCCAAACCTTGCTCCCCAGAATGGGAAAAGGCTTCCGGGTGCAGGTTGCCTTCTCTTTCTCATGACAAGAGTTAAGGTAAAGGTAAAGCGACCCCTGGCCATTAGGTCCAGTCGTGACCGACTGGGGTTGCAGCACTCATCTCGTGTTATTGGCCGAGGGAGCCGGCGTACAGCTTCCAGGTCATGTGGCCAGCATGACAAAGCCGCTTCTGGCGAACCAGAGCAGCACACAGAAACGCCATTTACCTTCCCGCTTGGAGCGGTCCCTATTTATCTACTTGCACTTTGACGTGCTTTCGAACTGCTAGGTTGGCAGGAGCTGGGACCAAGCAACGGGAGCTCACCCCGTCGCAGGGATTCGAACCGCCAACCTTCTGATCGGCAAGCCCTAGGCTCTGTGGTTTAACCCACAGTGCCACCCGTGTCCCGCATGACAGAGTTACCTTAAGGCAAAAAAGCCTCTTGCCCTACTGAACTATATTTATATATCTATACTAAAACAAACTCCCGTGCTCTTGATACCTCTAATTCCCTCCCTCCATCTCAAGCCACTTCTGTTTTCTCAGGAGAGGGTTCTGGCACAACTAGAGATCCTGAAGCAGGAGAAGAACACACTGTGGAGCCAGAAGCTGACTGGAGAGAAGAAAATTCAGGATTACATGGTAGGTACCTGTTGCCATTGGTGATCAGGAACAGAGGCATTGGGGCTTCAGGGGTGGTGGGTGTTGTTTGGCTGTGTTACTCACCACCCTGCCCCCAAATCCCATTTTTTCTACAGGTTCTAAAAGCTGTAAGCTTTTCCAGCCATTCTACAGTGTCATAATAGGCAGTGCTAACTTGTGTAATTAGCAAATTATGCTGTGTCAATGGGCCTAATTTGCATAGGATTTTTTCCCAACACAATTTTTTCTAGAAAACCCACATCGCAAAATGTGGCCAAGATCAGGAATAACACATTACCTTGCTTCCCATAGAAAAATGTAGATAAGTTGTTTCTGTTGTAAAAACAATACTTTTTATATCTGAGTGTTTGCCTGAAGAGGCAGTCACTATTTTGTTCGTGATGTTTGTCTCTTTTGGTGGCTTGTTGTGTGATAGCTAGCTGATGGTCCTAAATAAATATTTTGATTTCATCCTGCAGAGCAAGCTATCCATGGTTGGGTCCCATACGGTGGACAAGTGGGATGTTTGTCCTGGATAACAGTCCTCAAGCGGGGTGCTGAGCATTTTCCTGTTTCTGCTGCAGCCTCCTCTTGCAGCCTTATCCTCCAACCAGGCTGGCTATTTTGCCAAGTCCAGGGACTGAAGAAGCTGGGTTGCAGATGCTATACAACAGAACATGCTTCTAAATTCCTCCAGGTCCACCTGGAGGGAGATGGAGGCCGTTCCAGGGGATGATGGGGTAGTGGTAGGGAGAAGGGAGGGAAGTGTTGCAGACGCCTGGTGGTTTTAGATAATGCCTCCTGCCCCCCGCCCCCCATCCCCAGCTACTCCCTGGTCATTTTTATTTTGCCTGCCTTGTCATAGTCTATTCTGGCCCCATATCTACTGCGTCTGCGCTGTCCCTTGTGCTGGTTCGTAATGCAGTCTTGTTTGGTTGCTGTGTTCTTAGGGCTGTAATGACGATCTTTTTCTTGTGCACCCACAAAGGACTCTCTAACTCCTATTTTACCTGTGGCCATTACAGGAAACAGTCCAAGCAGAGAGACAGGAGATCATATCTGAATTTGAGCGCCTCCACCAGTTTCTCAAAGATGAGGAGCAGCACCTGCTCACCCAGCTAGAAGAGCTCGATAAAGAGATAGAGAAGCGGAAAGACGAAATGGTTACCAAACTCTCAGAAGAGCTTTCCCGTCTCGGTGATGTGATTGCTGAGATGGAGGTGAAATGTAAGCAACCAGCAAGTGAATTTTTGCAGGTGAGATTTTGCAGTCAACAGAGACCTCTTTCTCTGGCCTGGAGCAGAGACTAGCAGTGGGTTAAGGGGGCTCCCGGCACTGGCGCTCTAAAGAGCCTGCAAGTATCTGAAAACGGGAGTTGCTGCTTCCTTGCCAGCACAGGTGTTTAGAGCTTAGACCTTATCCCTGCTGGAACTGGCAGCAAACTGTTTTGTGTACAGGATGCTGGCGGGGCACGAGCCTCCTGGAGGCAGCAGCACATGTGCTGTTATACTGGATATCGGGGTCTCTTTCCTACGTGGACCCCCATCAGCTGCCCCGCATGCCTAAGTGCTACGATTGTCCCCCCCTGCGCAGGTGGCAGGGCTGTTCTTTAGGAACCAAAGCCAGTTGGGAGGGGAAGGAGGAGCTCCATGGCTCTAGCTTATGGAGAGCTGTGAAACGGCCATTCCGAGGGGGGGGGGGGAAGCATCCCTCTGATCTCGGCTTGCCTTCTTTTAGAGCACCCTTTGGCTTTTGCAAAGGACAGTTGGGACGCTGTAGCTCCTCCCCTTGCGGAATGCTATGACTCTGCTGTTGGCAGATGTACTTCCAGGTCCTTTAGCCTGACCTGAAGGCTGTTGAGAAGCTGGCCTGGATGACCCCGTTCCTTCAGGTTCATGTCGGGACACATCGGGTATGGCTGCCATGCAGACCTCTAGTACGTACAGTCCTGTTCATATGGGTTCTCTCTCTTAAGGGTGTTTTGGGGACTCGGAGCACTGCTGTGGCTGTGGGACTGGAGCAAACGTCACTCTGAGCTTTCAGTCTCTGGAATAATGCTGATGACTGCATGCCGCGGGGATACCGGGGGAGGGACGCCGCTTGTGTTTATGTCCAGCGAGCGGGGTTTATTTACTTACTTGTTTGGAGGAAAACAAAAGGGGCTTGTGGAGTTTGTGTGCCTGCAAAAAAGCCTGCATTTTCTGGGATCTCCTTAGGGTCTTCCTGTGGTCCACTCTGCGGTGAACGTCATTTGTAGCTATTCCAAGGATGTGAGGCTGGTTTGTTTGTTTTTTAAAAAAATACCGAGCAGCACCTCCTGCGCACTTGATCCCTTGGCACAGAATCTTTTTTTTTCTCCTTTAATTACTTTGAAACCAGCTCTCTGATCACAAGCAAGAAGGACACGATTTTAGGTAACCTGTGGCGTGCAGAGAGTCACTACAGGTGATGATGAAGAGTGCAACGCAGTGATCGCGGGTTGGGGAGATTGCGGAGGCTCTGCCGGGGCCTGTGCTCTTGGGAGCGGGACGCCGTTGCCTCTGCTGAGGTGCACCCCCTCTCCAGCGGTGATGCGGTGTGCCTGTCGGGACAGCAGCGCACTTAGAGGTCGTGTGGGTGGCATGGCTGAGGGAAGGAGCCAGCGGCTCCAGGCAAAAGGCAAGCCGGTGGGCAGGCCCCGGAGGGGGCGAGAAGCCAGCCTGTTCACCGGCAGGACGGGGTGGGAGGACAGTTCGGGAAGGAGAAGGCTGCTAAAAACTAGGGCAGCCCTTCTCCTCAGAGAAACAGTTGCAGCACCAGGGAGACCACCGTGCCACGAAGGCTCCCGTGTGTAACCAGAGCACCCCCCACCTCTCCTGTCTTGGAGCTAACACCAGACGTTCCACCTCTAGGATCCCAGGTAAGAGCCTGAGGGCAACTGGGGGGGCAGGCTACTTACCCCCTGCCTTGTAAAGCAGCAGAGGCTAGAACAAAGCTTCCACCCCTCCTGCCTTTGATAGCACTCTCGGAAGTCCTCTGCAGCCTGAGATGGGGGGTTGCAGAGGCAGGCTCCCCTTTTAGCTTGTGACTCGCTCCTAGTGCAAAGCATTGTGGGACTTAGCTCCTTTCTCTCTCTCTCTCTTTCTCTCTAGGACATTAAAAAAACAATGAGCAGGTATGTGGCAATTTATTGTGTCCCCCCTCCCCCCCACCTCAAAAATGCCATTTGGTAGCATTCCTATTCCTCAAACTGCTGATAGCATGCAGGCCAAGGAAAGTGTTGCACTTGTTGCTCATCCAGAGCACCAGGGCAGTAGAGTAGTGTTCAAGGGCATCCAGGGCAGTAGAGCAGAGTTCAAGGCAGCCTTTAGATTCCTCTGCTTCCAGGGAATCAAAACGGCCGTTCATCCTACCTTAGGAACATTTGCAACCGGAAACAGCTCTTCGGCTCATTTGTCACGGGTAGGGAATCCGTGGCCCTCCACATGGTTGTGGGATTCCAGCTTCTCTCTCCATCTTGCTTGTGTGGCCACTGGTCTGGGATGATGGGAATTGGAGCTCAACAACATCTGGGCAGCCACAGGTTCCCTATATTCTAAGTGACGGAGCTGGAACAAAGCTTGGGAAGGGGGGGGCAGCTTCACTCTGTAGCTTGTCACATAAAACTGCATCCCTTCAGTCCCCAGACCAGCTCATAGCATGTTGGTACCTGAAGTGGGAAATACAAATGACACAGACATATATTAAAATGGAGCACAGCTCACCACAGTACAAGCCTCACAGATTCAGTTGGGAGCTGTGGCAGAGCTTGCGCAGGAGAACTGTCTGGTGTGGAGGAAGTTTGTCCCCTGCTCTGCTCCATTCACGGCACCCAAAATCTGCTGCTTGAGGCATTTGCCTCGTTGCAAATTTGAAATGGTCCTTTGCAAATGTTGAGACCAAAGACCAGGCATCCCCAAACTTCGGCCCTCCAGATGTTATGGCCTACAATTCCCATCATCCCTGACCACTGGTCCTGCTAGCTAGGGATCATGGGAGTTGTAGGCCAAAACATCTGGAGGGCCGCAGTTTGGGGATGCCTGCCAAAGACAATGGTAAAAGAGAAATCTAGAATTGCAAAATTTCACACTGATAGCATTTGATTTAGTGAGATATATTACTTAATCATTTCCTCGAACCAGTAAAAGCGTCTTGTGGCCAGAAAAGACCAGCCTGTACATTGGATTCCAACTCCCATCAGCCCCGGCCAGCATGACCAGTGGTCCGGGATGTTGGAAACTGTAGTCCAAAACATTGGGAGGATGCCAAGTTGGGGAAGGCTTGGCTAGACCATTATGGCCTTTGAAGAGGAATGCAGGTCATGGTTGACGGGACTATTTACACTAGGCGTTTCTCTTTCTGCTTTCAAAATGTAGGTGTGCACCAGGGCATTTCCAGCCATCCGAAGAAGCTTCTCCTAAGCTCGAAGAGAGGCTGGATAACTTCACACGGAAAGGGATGCTTCTGAAGGAAACACTAAATAGATTCCAAGGTACAGGAAAAAAGAGCTGAAGAGAATGCGGAACTTCTAGCGCCTGGCTCTTTACCATCTGAAAATAACCTAAATTCTAATGAGTGTCTTCCGCTTTTCATTTAAAAAAATTGACACTCTGCATTGAAATCCAGTTCAGATAGAAGTCCTCACATAACTTTGGGAGGCATTGTGACTCTGGATTGTGTAGAGCAAGGGTAGGCAACCTAAGGGCCGTGGGCTGGACACCTTCTCAATCTGACCCGCAGACAGTCCGGGAATCAGCGTGTTTTTACATGAGTAGAATGTGTGCTTTTATTTAAAATGCATCTCTGGGTTATTTGTGGGGCATAGGAATTCGTTCACCCCCCCCCCCAAATAGTCCGGCCCACCACATGGTCTGAGGGACGGTAGACCGGCCCATGGCTGAAAAGGTTGCTGGCCCCTGGTGTAGAGGCACAAGGAAAGATGGGGTTTCACCAGGAGCTGTCTAAGGACACTTTACTCTGAACTGAAAGTCATGAATTCATTGCATGGCCCTAAGCTGAACCACTCTTTCAGCCTTCGGACCTCACTCCTTCCAGTTGCTGCAGCTTAGCATTTAACTTGGTTTTGGTAAGGGTTACTTACAGCAAAGACAAACTGCTTTATAAATTGAGGTTCTTCTCTACAGTATTTGTACCATGATGTTGTTATGGCAAAATGGGAGCTCTGTATTCTTGCCAAGGAGTTGTGATCTCAGTCCTGGAGGGCAGTGATGGCAGAAAATGATAGGAAAAGACTGCAAGTTGTGTTTAATGGGAAGCTAACAAAAGAGAGAAAGGGAAGGTTCAATGATGGTAGACTTTTTTGCAGAAGCAGGATGCAGGAATCACTTGGCTGCTGAATTCCATTCCATCTCTTAAAGCAAGCTGCACCCACATTAGTAACTATCATCTGGAAATGATGTTTGAGCGCACTGACTTCTAACATGAGAAACCCAGGATGAAATAGTCATCTAATGAGGCCACTCAGTGGCCTTGGGCAAGTTACTTTCTGAATTGTGAGAGGCTAAGGTATTTCTTTAAGAGACATTTTGCTGGGAGGAAAAACTACCTTTTCTTTCTCTAGATAATGTGACGTCTGTCGTGGAGAAAGGAGAGACTGTGAAAACACTGAATGACAAAGGTGAGTTTTCATAGCAGTGGGCCTGAACCCTGTGCTCTTTGTTTGCCCGCCAGATGTTTAGGACTTCAGCTCCCATCAGATCTAGCCATTATAGCACTACAGATGTAGTAAAAAATGGAGAGGTGTGCACAAGTGGGAGGCGTGGGGCACCTTTACATTGTGGAACAAAACTTGTTTGTGGGATGGCCCCACCCCTCACTTCCTCAGACTGAAAACGGCTTGCCTTATGCCTACAGCAGATGCGGCTCTCTATCCGGATGTACCAGGTGCTTTTCTACCATTGGACCGAAGGAACGCAGGATGCGAAGAACTCCAGGAGAGGCTTCCCGCCTTAGACTACGTCCCCGACGCACCCAAAAGATTGGATTCCAGAGCTTTGGTTCTGGGCTGTGATGGGTTTACCTCTGGGAGGTACTTCTGGGAGTTGGAAGTGGGCGATGGGGAATTCTGGGCAGTCGGGGTTACCCGAGACCCTTCAAAGAAGAAAGGCATGCTGGGGTTCAGCCCAGAGGAGGGGATCTGGGCTGTGGGGTTGTGGAAGGGCCAACACTGGGCTCTCACGTCTCCTGTGACTCCCCTGTCCTTGAGCAAGCCCCCGAGGAGGATCCGAGTGTCCCTGGACTATGTGGGGGAGTGTGTGACCTTTACGGATGCAGACACTGACAGCCTCATATTCACTTTCCCACCGGCCTCTTTTAATGGGGCCCGTACCCACCCCTTGCTGTGGGTGGTGGGGTTCCCCGCTCATTCTGTATTTCTGAGGCACATGGGAGTGAAATATCCAGCCGGGGTCCACGAGATGGATATCCTGAGTCCATGACTTTAACTTCTTTCCATGGACCCGGTGTAAGGGGTGGGGTGGGGTGGGGAGATGTCTAACTGGCCAAAGCAGAGAACCAAGCTCTTTGGGAGCAAGAAAGTCTGTGTGTTTTACCTCCGTGTGATCTTTGGAGAATAGGAGGAGGTGGCAGAACTGTTCTCCTTGCACCAAGGCCTTATGATGTTGCCCTATGGAATAGCACAAGGACTGTGAATGACGAAGACTGTAGGCCTTGAAAAATAGTATCGCTGTTAGGACATGCTTCATTATACAAAGGATTGTCAAGACTCCTCTTCCTAGTGATAGGTTCGAGCTTGTTCAGTTTGTGGGGGGGAACTTTCAGATATTAAAAATGGAAATTTTAACTGCCTTTTCAGTTTGTTCATATTTAACATTTATTTATTTTCTTTTAAAAGCAACTGCATTTTAGCTTTAATACTTAGCAGCTGATTTATATTCCATTGAATATATTCCATTGAAGACTGAACACTTCATCCATAAAATTTTTGCTTCCTATCCTTTGCCACCCTAGCACCGAGGTGATGATCCTGAATTGGGCATCCTCGGATGTGGCAGATCTGTTTGTGGATAGCTTTTAATCCATTCTCTAGGGCAGATTGATCTCTTTCCTCCCACTGGTTCATTCTGAAGCTCAATTTCACTCCTGCATTACTCAGTTGGTACAAATCCTCCACACAATAACACTAAACTGGGTGTTCCAATTTTCCTAAAGGTGACAAATACATAGAGTCTAAACATTGTACAAAGAATCTTAGGGCAAGAGTTGAGATGGCTACATTTTTTTTAAAAAAAATCCAAACATGTAGTGTTCTTCAAAACATTTCACGCTGTCTGCTTTTGGAATGTCTCTCTTTTCTGAATGGGTGTTTCCTTTGTGAACATGGCACTTATTGGACACAGCATGATTTTAGAGTGAATGGGATCCAGTTTTAAAGGAGTGCCATGCTTTTTTGTATATCACAGGAAAAAAATAAGCCTGTTTTAATAAAGTTGCCTTCCCAGTAACAGGAAAACGGTGTGAAAATGATCCAAAGTAGCTTAATGCGTATACATGGCTTTTTTTAAAAAGCACTTCAGCAATCCTTATTCCACCCTCCCCTTGCTGAGCATCAGGAGAGTAGAGGGCAAAATTAGGTATTGTAAAACTTTCATTCTAGTGCCCACGTAGATGGTAAAATTTCCTTGGTGGTACCTTGGTTCTCAAATGGCTTACCTGTCAAACAAATCGGCTCCCAAACGCCGCAAACCCAGAAGTGAGTGTTCTGGTTTGTGAATGTTTTTCGGAAGCCGAATGTCCGACGTGGCTTCCGATTGAGTGCAGGAAGCTCCTGCAGCCAATCGGAAGCCGCGCCTTGGTTTTCGAATAGTTTTGGGAGATGAATGGACTCCCGGAACGGATTAAGTTCAAGAACCAAGGTACCACTGTAATGATTTCTGTGACGTTTAAGAGTTGGAAAGAAATCACAGTCTGTTGGACTTCTTTTCTCCTTAGGCTTTCCCAGCCTGCTTGTTACAGCAAAGCAGCGCCCATGTTTATAAACCCATATTTCCCCTGTGGTGAAAGGCCTAAAGGTCCAGTCGTGTCCGACTCTGGGGTTGCGGCGCTCATCTCGCTCTATAGGCGGAGGGAGCCGGTGTTTGTCCGCAGACAACTTCCGGGTCATGTGGCCAGCATGACAAAGCTGCTTCTGGCGAACCAGAGCAGCGCACGGAAACACTGTTTACCTTCCCGCCGGAGCGGTCCCTATTTATCTACTTGCACTTTGATGTGCTTTTGAACTGCTAGGTGGGCAGGAGCTGGGACCGAGCAACAGGAGCTCACCCCGTTGCTGGGATTCGAACCGCCGACCTTCTGATCAGCAAGTCCTAGACTCTGGTTTAACCCACAGCGCCACCTGGGTCCCTGGTGAAAGGCCTAGTTTTCACAAATTACATTGTTCCTTCATGCGTCTTCCTCTAATGCGCAGGGATCAAACAGTAGGCGGGGTTTGGGGGCGGTGGGGGTGGGGTGGGGAAGCGTTAAGCTGTGTGATGCTATACTTACAGTTAAAGTTGTTCCATTCCAGAAAGGTTTGTGTCACATCTGTATGTGATAAGTAACCCAAGGAGCTAACTTCCATTGTGAAAAATCTGCATTTACATCTCAACATCAGGTTAGGGATGCTACTTGCTTTGCTTGCCCGCCTACCCACCCTGCTGTTGGTTCTGCCTGGTCTGAGCACCCCAGACACTACCTCCCTAGCTTTTCCTCAGCAATTCTAATGTCCATGGAGTTCAGAAAGGCTCTGGTGTAGCCTCCCAAAATAAACCATCCACCTCTGCCAGGCTGCAGTGCCCTCGGACAACAGGGGACTCATCTGTAACATGACCTTCTACCTCAATGTGAGCCCATTGCTGCTAGTGCTGATAAAGGTAAAAGCCCCCTGGATGGTTAAGTCCAGTCAAAGGCGACTATGGGTTTGCGGCACTCATCTTGCTTTTCAGGCCGAGGGAGCCGGCGTTTGTCCACAGACAGCTTTCTGGGTCATGTGGCCAGCATGACTAAAACGCTTCTGGCGCAAGGGGACACCGTGCCGGAATCTAGAGCGCACAGAAACGCCGTTAACCTTCCTGCCAAAGTGATACCTATTTATCTACTTGCACTGGTGTGCTTTTGAACTGCTAGGTTGGCAGGAGCTGGGACAGAGCAATGGGAGCTCACCCTGTCGCGGGGATTCAAACCGCCAACCTGTTTAAACCGTTGTGTTTAGACCACAGCGCCACCCACGTTCCTTGCTGGTGCTGATACATCCACACTGGCCCTTGATTCCTGCCTTGCTGGCCAGTGTAATAGCAGTTGTTTCTTCAGAGGATATACCTGAACGCGGAGGTGCCTTGTCACTTGTTCACTTCTCTCTTGGCTGTCCCAACCCCTTGTGCAGACTCCTGTTGCTCTGCCACTTCTAGCCCAGCTGTGGCACCTTCTCTTTGGGCCATCTGGATGGGAGAGGGACACACAACATGGTGGGCTTCAAAGTTCAGTGCTTTGAATTGCACTTTGAAACAAACGTGTGACCAGTGGAGATGACTTAGCATAGGAATAATACTCATTCCGCTAACCTCAGGCGATGATCTGGTAGCTGTACTGGAAATCTTCACCTGGTTCAAGGGCATCCCCTTGTAACACATTTTATGATCATCCAATGTAGATGTTACTAAGGGTTGAGGGATAGCTCAGTTGGTAGAGCATGCGACAATCTCGGGACGGGCTGTGGGTTCAAGCTCCACATTGGGCAAAAGATCCCTGCATTGCAGAGGCTTGGACTAGATCAGGGGTCAGCAAACTTTTTCAGCAGGGGGCCGGTCCACTGTCCCTCAGACCTTGTGGGGGGCCAGACTATAGTTTGAAAAAAAATATATGAATGAATTCCTATGCCCCACAAATAACCCAGAGATGCATTTTAAATAAAAAGAACACATTATACTCATGTAAAAACATGCAGGCCGGATTTAGAAGGCGATTGGGCCGCATCCGGCCCCCAGGCCTTAGTTTGGGAACCCCTGGACTAGATGATCCTCACAGTCCTTTCCAACTGATTCGTAGGAAGGGGAGCAACTGAGTACAAGCTGCAGCTGGTGAAATGTGCAACCAATATGTGAATCTGCTTCTTAACAGGGAATGTGCACACATAACTTCTCAGGCCTTCCTCCTCCAGCTTTTGGGCCTGCATTCAGTGCAATACTTGCACATGGCACTGCTGAAGGAGTTCCAAAGCGTCCTTCGAAATAGGAGATGAAAATAGGTAGAGCTGCCTGGATGTCATCCACCTTCTGATAAAAGCCAATCCCAGTTCTCCAGGGAGCATGAAATGGCTGGATGTCAAACCAGCGTGGGAATGGAGAATGTGGCACCCTCTAAACAGCACTTTCCCCTGGTGCCATATTCTTAACAAGCCCTTTCAGAAAAGGTGAACTATTGTGATCCTATACATGCCTACTCAGAAGTAATCCCCACCAAATTTAATAAGGTTTGCTCCCAGGTAGGAGCATGTCAGGGCTTGAGGGATAAAGTCATTTGTTGCTCAAGTAACGCTAAACTGAAACAGGATGCCTTTTGTACTCCTTTCTGCCCAGGAAGAGCCAGTGATGAACTTGGGTAGAGTCAGAGAAGTACCAGATGAGAAGGTTATTCACTGGAAAGACCACTGCCTACAGCTCAATAGTTTTATCACCTGGGGCAGCTGCACCCAGATTACTGTAGCTCCTGACACATTCCTAGTAACCTTTTCTTTAGACTGCTGCTATGGTATTCTTTCTTGCTAGTCTTTCCTCCGCTCTCATTTCCAGTCGGTGCAGAGTGCTAGTCATTACTAGTAATTGAATTGCTATTGGAAAAAACACACAAGATGACATGGGATTAGGATCGGATGCTCTGATCGAACATATCCAATTTTCAGGTGCCACCCTCCAGTGCTCCCTACCTCTAGGCAGGCTTTTTTGAACTACAACTCCTGTCATCCCAAGTGAGCAGGACCAGTGTTCCGGGATCATGGGAATAATAGTCCCAAAAACAGCCAAAGGCCCAAGTTTGGACAAGCCTGCTCTAAGGCATCACGAAGTTATAATATTGAACTTGGTTTAAGGTAAAGGGACCCCTGACCATTAGGTCCAGTCGTGACCGACTCTGGGGTTGCGCGCTCATCTCGCATTATTGGCCGAGGGAGCCGGCATACAGCTTCTAGGTCATGTGGCCAGCATGACAAAGCCGCTTCTGGCAAACCAGAGCAGCACATGGAAACATTATCTACTTGCATTTTGATGTGCTTTTGAACTGCTAGGTTGGCAGGAGCTGGGACCAAGCAGCTCCTGCCAACCTAGCAGTTCGAAAGCACATCAAAATGCAAGTAGATAAAGTTTACAAGTACCAAAAATCAGCCCCGAAACATGGGGAGCAATAATAATAATAATAATAATAATAATAATAATATATTATTTATACCCGGCCCATCTGGCCAGGTCTCCCCTGCCACTCTGGGTGGCTTCCAACACACATCAAAATACATTAAAATATCACAGACTAAAAACTTCCCTAAACAGGGCTGCCTTTAGGTATTTTATAAATGTCAGGTAGTTGTTTATCTCTCTGACTTCTGATGGGAGGGCTTTCCACAGGGCAGGTGCCACTACCGAGAAGGCCCTCTGCCTGGTTCCCTGTAGCTTTGCTTCTCACAGTGAGTGAACCGCCAGAAGGCCCTCGGCACTGGACCTCAGTGTCCGGGCTGAACAATGGGGGTGGAGACGCTCCTTCAGGTATACTGGACCGAGGCCGTTTAGGGCTTTAAAGGTCTTTGAATTGTGCTCGGAAATTGAAGCTGTGCACCTGAGTTCCTATAGAATGCCTTTCCCACGTGGCTATTTAGAACCAGGCTTATGATGATGATGATTTGTTAAATTTGCATACTGCCCACAAGTCTCGGGGTGGTTCACAATATAAAATCACAATACAGTATCACAATATAAATATAAAATCACAATCTAAAGCCACAAAGTATTTGCGATTAAAAACAAAAAACAACCGAATAACGCCCCCTTATACGCCTGAGACTATCGTGGACAGTGTCCAGATGCAAAGGAATGACTATTATGGCACGGTGGGGTCTCCTCAGCTCTAATGTTAGAAATGAATCATTATCCCCAACCCTGCTGAGGCAAACGAAATGCCACCCGTCACGCGGGCACGGGAAGCTTCTCTTCTGTGTCTGCAGCCCAAACGAGGCCTTCTGCTTCTCCTTTCCTCTCCTCTCTTGAAACTCTGAACAGGCCTAAACAGTTCGCTCCCCGGTCCTGACTTCTTGCCAATTTAAGAAACCAGAAACTCCTGAGATGACCTCGGGGCACCAGCTGGTTTCTGGCTCGGGAAGGCCCGCCTTGTGTTTCGTGCCAAGCATTCGTTCCCTGTATGCAGTTAAAGGAGAAGACGACGGTGGTGGTGGTGGTGGAGGAGGCGACGGCACTCCAGCTGGAGCCATGGCTGCCGTCTTCCTGCCGGGCAACCTTCAGGATGAAGCCACTTGCTCGGTCTGCCTGGAGTACTTCAAGGACCCCGTCTCCATCGAGTGCGGCCACAACTTCTGCCGCTCCTGCATCGCCAAGAGCTGGAAGAGCCTGGAGAGCGATTTCCCCTGCCCTCAGTGCAGGGAGGTTTTCAAGGAGAAGAGCTTCAGGCCCAACAGGCAGTTGGCCAACATGTCCGAGATCATCAGCCAGTTCATCATGCATGGTGGCAAGGGCCTGGAGGAGGACGGGCTCTGCGAGAAGCACAAGGAGGCCCTGAAGCTCTACTGCAAGGACGACCAGAAGACCATCTGCGTGGTGTGCGACCGGTCTCGGGACCACAGGCCGCACACCGTGGTGCCCATAGAGGAGGCTGCCCAGGAATACAAGGTAAGAGATCTGATGCGCTGGGGTTCTGCGCAGGTGTGGTGGGAGTGGCCTATAGCTGGATTGCTCAGAGGCCTTTAGGCGGACATTGTTTGCTGCTAAGAAGACAACCCCTAAAGCTGATAGGAAAGTTCTCTCCAGAATTTGGGGAAGGGGAGTGGAGGAGAGCAGAGGGGAAGGGATGGCAGACCTTTGGATCTCAGGGTTGGACTGCCATTGGTTTTCGCTTTTCCAGGAGGCCTAGAATGAGAGCAGGAGGTGTTGGCGCCTGTCACTCTCTGAGCCCCCTCAGGATGTTGTCATAGACGCATAAGAGCCCATCCACCTGTCAAATTTGGCCCACAAGGGGTCCAGGAGTTTATGATCTGGCCCTCCAGCCGGAAAATATTCCCTCCCTCCTGCCCCCATTACCATATGGCTAGATAGGACCCAGACTGTATTCTCTCTCTCTTCACCCCTGACGCCCCTGGAGGGCAGGATATAAATATTATTTAAATTGTAAAAGTTCCATGTCAAACTTTGGTTAAAGGCACAGGATAGAAACTGGTATCAAAAGTGGAAAGCTGCAGGTTTCAAGGATGAACATAGAGAATTTGATTCCGTTTGCATTTACAAGCAAACCTAATTTGCACTTTCCAAAGCAGTACGCAACTGAAACATAGCAATCTTCCCAAATTTGCACGTCTCCGAATTTTGCAGAGCAGTTCTCCAATCAAGTAATGTGTACAGATATGCATGTACTAGAGTAGAGTGTGCATACAAGTGCATATATTAGTGAAAATATTATACAGGAATGCATTGTAGAAGAGAAATTGCTTTGCAGAAATGTGTATTTTATTCAAAGTGCATACGAAGTTGTGTTGGTGGGGGGAAATTTGCACTGAAATGCTGAGTTTTTATAAAGACGTGGTTTTTGTTTACAAAAAAATGCACAAACTTATGTGTAATTGTGGAAGGCAGGCCTTGAGAATAGAAAAAAATGTCCACCCCTAGTCTGGATGGCTTCTTAGAATAGCCAAGCATGGCAGTGCCTGCCTAGATAACTCTGCTCAGTAATGTAGTTAGCCCCATTGAGCTCAATGGGACTGACTCCCAGGTAAGGGTCCATAGATTGCAGCTTGAATTTCCCATTAGAGGGCAGGCATAAGTTGCACCTGTGCTGCTTGTCCTTGTCAGACAGGAAAAGGTTAAGCAAGTAACCAAATTCCCGATCTATTTCTGGGAGGGAGAGTTCCCAAAGTGGGAATAAGGTCACAGGCCGACACTGGAGAGCAGGAGACCTGCTTGCTCTTTGGCTGTGCAGTGCCAATAGCTACTTAAAATAGAATTTACAGCTGATGAAGGAGGGATGGCTGCAGACTTAGAAGGGCCGGCCCATTGGCCCGGGAAGATTTTGCGGCAAGTTCTGTGCTCAAGCTAGGGGTCCTCCACCAACTTCCCTTTACACAAGTGGTCTGTGCACAGGGACAAACTATTTGTGGGAGATCTGCAGCTGGGTCTCCTTTTTATTTTTATTTTTAATACAGCTGCCGGGAAGGGCTGCCAATTTACATAGGTCCCCAAGGCTGTTTGAAAGCAGTTTTGGCGAAGGGCAGTGATTCAAATCAGGGCTATGGTCTGACTGCAAATAACGTAGCAAGCTTCTTGAAGCTAAGCCATTTTGTCATGGGAAGTTACAGGGGAACCCCAGGGTTAATGTGATCTGGTGCTTGGAGCAGGGGTGGACTACAACTCCAGCCCCAGACAGCATGGCTGCACGAATTATTATAGCTAGGAAGTGGAAGGGGCAAGCAGAAAATAAAATGGAAGAATTGTATAAAGAGGTGTGGGATATAGCTATTAACGATACATTAACATGTGCCATTAAGGTAAGATGGGAAATATGCAGGAGAAGCGAGTTTGAGGAGATATGGAAAGTGTTTGTAGAATTTGTACTGTTAAAATGGAAAGGGGTCAAACCATCACAAGAGGTGTTGAAATTTTGGGAGGTTGGATCATTACAATGGAGTGGTCTCAGTAGTGGGGTGCACGTTTTTATTCCTATTTATGTATGATTATTACTTAGTCAAAATAAAAAAAAAAAAAAAAAGAAAAAATAAGACAAAAAGAAAAGGAAAACAAAGGAAAACATTCCAAAACAGATTAGAACATTCTAAAAACAATTTAAATTAAAAAACCCAACAAGCAGTCACAGTATTGTTCTGTCCAATAATCTTGGGGTTGCCAGGAACAGTATTCTTGAGCCACCAGATGACTGGGTAAACAGGAATGTTTTCAAATTCCTCCTGAAAGTTAACAATGAAGGAGTCAGGCGCAGCTCACTAGGGGAGGGCATTCCACAGCCACCACTGAAAAAACGGTGTGGAAGCAGGAATAACACAGCCAGTCCCAATGCCACTGTGCCATTGCTCTGATCATTTTTGGAGTCCCCTGGCTAACTGCATTCATGTAAAGAAGAAACAAACATTGGGCGATCAAGTCACAGATCTCCTGGGTTAATTTAGCTAGAACAGCTACCACTCTATGCAGCGCCGTCTTAAGCGCGCCTGTCGCCATGGTGCGCCGGATCTCTCCGGCGCCCTTCCGCCCCGTTTCCCAACGCGGTGGGTGGGTGGGCGCGGCGCTGCTGCGCGGTGGGCGGGCAGACACAGCACGATCTCTCCGGCGCCCTCCCGCCCCGTTTCCCAGCGCGGTGGGCAGGTGGGCGCAGCTGCGCAGCGGACCGGCGGGCCAGCGGGTGGGCGCAGCTCGCGGCGCCCTCCTGGCGGGCCGGCGCCATGGTGCCCTGCGCCACTGGGGGTCTATGATGAGCCGGCATAAATCACTGGTTAGTACCAGGTATCACATGCTAATAGAGATGTAGGGAGCTTGTCTACATGGGCAATGCAAACATACCAAGGCTAAGCCTCCTGGCCCAGCTCTGAATGGGAGCCAAGCTGGGAGGTACTAAGGAACAGAGATCTGCCAGGACATGCAGATAGCAGTGTAAATTGACACTTAGGGCTCTTCTGAAAGACCTGTTTATTGAGGCTTACATAGAGGTTCAAGTAGATCTGATCTTTACTGAGCATTTGTTCTGATTCATTTGCAGGAAAGGTGGTACTAACAATGACAATTCATCTTGATTTGCTTGTGCAGCTGTACATGCACATGTTCCCATTGTTTGTTCATCCCACATTTTTCAATGCATTTCCCCATCACTTCCTAACTGCAAAAAGTCTCTGTTTCTTTTTAAAAGTAAGTTAGTGGCACAAGGCTGGCAGAGCACTATAATCCACTTTAACTGTGCAAACTTACATTTCCTGCGAAATGCATTCAGTCTGGAGGCAACAATAATAATAATAATAATAATAATAATAATAATAATAATAATAATAATACAACTTTTATTTGTATCCTGCTCTCCCTGGCCGAAACATGGCTGCACATTAGTCATCATCTCTCCATGCCTGAGCACATTGAGAAGATGACCCTCCTTTTAATACTCCTTGATGTCTATTGTACGTTAGCACATTAAAACGGCAAGCAGGACTTCATCCAAGCTAGGGATCACTAGGTCTGAGCCTCATAGCCTGTCTTCGGTATCCATCAGCGTTAAGCATGTGAAATAACACACAGCCAACTGTGGACTGCATCTCCCTTGTCAATCATCATTGTGACAGTGGCCTACATGAGAATTGTTGCCCGTTCCTCCAAGTCGGAGACTGCAGCTTTGAGCCTGATTTGAGTCCAGAAGCATCTAATTTTAGAAATTAAACATTGGGGGCGTAATAAATCCTCGTCAACGTGGGTGTTAGTGCTGCCAGGTGGAACAGCAAGGCAAACAACTGCATTGCCTTTCTCTGCTTTCAGCTTCTGAGTGGAGGCAGGATCGCTGGCTTGAAACACCTGGCAATCCTAATGGGCACTGCCAGTTGCAACTACACACACACACACACACACACACACACACACACACACACACAGTGCCCCACTCTCTTGGGGGGGGGCTAAAAAATGTAAAGGGGAAAAAAACCCACTGGATGTACATTTCCAAAATATAAGATAAAAAACAAATAAAATAAAACCTACATACAGTAACAGCGTTTTATGTTGTGTTAGCTCCTATGATTGTAAGTCATGAGCCCTGCCTGCTCCCTAAAATATCACTGGTTTGCTCATTCTGCATGGACCGGTTGCATGGCAACATGTGCAAATGGCTTTAGATACCTATTAGGTCCATAAATTACCCTATAGCATATATCCAACAAAAAAAAACAGCGACAATTTGTTGGTGACAAAGGACAGCTGGGCATATAAAGGGCCCCATTACCTTCAGTAGCTTAGGGCCTCATCAAACCTAATCCGGTCTTGCGCGCGCATCCACACCCACGCCCACACCCCCTACCCCTACTCAAATCCCTGCAAAAATACAAGTTGCTGTCAGGGATGGCGTGGTCCTGGGGGTCCAATGAATTTCGCATATCCTGGCATTCCTCTTGCCAATGGGATTTCCCGCTTTTATCAGACTGGAGAGATCCTGGTTCAGTTCCTCACTCACCATGGAGCCCAAATGGGTGACCATCACAATCTCTCGGCCTACTCTTTTTCAGAGGGCTGTTTTATAAGAATAAGGTAGGTGGAATTATTGCAGATCAGCTTGAGCCCCCTGGAAGAAAGCTGGGATAAAAATGCAGTAAATACATAGAATGCCGTAGTTGCTCGAGAAGCAGAAATTCTTTAGGTTAAGCCTTCTGCATCACTGTCCCTCCAAGATTTCTGTGCTTGGTTTCCACTTAATGCAACTCCTTCTCTCTCTCTGTCTGTCTTTTTTTTGCCAAATCATTTTTATTTATTTTACAATAAAACTTTTCATTACAATTCCTCCTCATATGTTATACGTTTTGGCTTTTTAGGGCCATGACTTCCTTCAAACCTTCCATAGGGTTTTCTATATTTCATTTCAAATTTCTGTATTTTCACTACTTAACCATTGCTTTTCAAACTTTATCATCCAATATATCACAAAATTTCATCTCGACAATGATTTTTATATCTTCACTACAGTGCTTCTTGCAGTCCTACCAACTTATTTAATTGACTACAATTGTCTTTCAAATAATTAACAAATTTAGTCCAGTCCTTGATGAACCTCTGGTCCCGCTGTTCTCGGATTCTTCCCACCATTTTGGCCAATTCCGCATACTCCGTTAACTTCACTACCCACTCTTCCTTTGTCGGTAATTCGCAACTCCTTCTAGCTTGGTACTGTTTTTTATGGCCATATACCCTGTTTCCCCGAAAAGAAGACATACCCATAAAATAAACTGTAGCAGGATTTCTAAGTATTTGCGCAATATAAGCCATACCCCCAAAATAAGACATAGTGATAGGCGCAGTTCTGGAGGGCACCAAGGAAGAGGCGAGGCTGGACGCGTAACAAAAATAAGACATCCCCTGAAAATAAGCCATAGTGTGTCTTCTTGAGGAAAAATAAATAAAAGACAGTGTCTTATTTTTGGGGAAACACAGTATATATAGCCAGAGTCTTTCTCAGAGAGCAGGTCTTTCCCACCCCTACCAGCTGGATGTTAAACTTGTAATATTCTGCAAGCAAAACGTGTGCCGTTTTTATACGGATGGTGAACTGCAGCCTGATGCAGCAAAAATATGCGATGGGACCAACTGACTACTGTATGTACCTTCTGCTTTATCTCTCAGTTATCAGTATAAAACTTGTTTGGTGGCTCCAGGTATGGATTGGACTTTCTCCTGCAGAACAGATCCCAAAGTGCACGAGAAACAATTTTATGTTTTTGCATCTTAGGAACAAATTCAGACCCGTTTGGATTTCTTGAAGAAAGAGAGACAGGAGCTTCTGGAATTCAAAACACAGGACGACAAGAAAAGCCAGGACCTTTTGGTGGGTATCAGTTGCTACTTACAAGCTGGCAAATGGGTACAGCATTGACTCAGATGAGGGTGTATAATGTAACAGAGCTGAAAAGGGTTGAATGGGGGCCTGCTCTTTTGCCTTTCATAACAGCTTCATATTATGATGAAGTGTGGAGCTGGTAAAGCAGAGATAAGCATTATCATGCACTGCCCATGTCTGCCCATCTAGCTGCTCTTGAAGGCGCAGAGCATGACAAGAATTTGAAATCCCGCGGCCAAGCATTACTGCACAGAGAACAGAGGTCTTTGGCCGCATCCTCACCCAGAACAGAGAATATAAATGTACTTTCATGTGGGTTACATGACTGGAGAATACAAGGGGAATCTGGATGAGTTTCAGAGCAACAGGTTCACAGCCAAAGACCTCTGTTCTGTGTGCCCGTTGCCTTCATGGGCAGGCACCTCAGTTACGTGGCGGTTATGAGTTTCAACTCAAGAGCATAAATTTATAGTGCGGATGACAAACTAGGTGAAAGGTTAGGAGTGTCCCTTGTAATTTTTGCAAATTATAACTCTGTTCCTTATCCTCTGCTGCCATCTATTGTTTGTACTTATTTATCATTACTCTCCATCTACCGCCTTTGTGGAAGCGAAAAGATGCTTCCCTTTTGAGGGGCAGGATTCAAATCGCATACCGCCAAATTCAGGTTACATGATTAAAGGGGATTTGGAGCTTGTAAGCAACTAGCCTACATCCCATAATGCTTTTTGCAATAAGGAAAGTGATGGCAAGATGTATTGGGAAGTGTAAGTCTGGCTGCCATCTCAAAACATGACAGTAGATGCCCTCACTTCTAATTGAATCATAGAATCATAGAGTTGGAAGAGACCACAAGGGCCATCCAGTCCAACCCCCTGCCAAGCAGGAAACACCATCAAAGCATTCTTGTCATATGCCTGTCAAGCCTCTGCTTAAAGACCTCCAAAGAAGGAGACTCCACCACACTCCTTGGTAGCAAATTCCACTGCCGAACAGCTCTTACTGTCAGGAAATTCTTCCTAATGTTTAGGTGGAATCTTCTTTCTTGTAATCTTCTTTCTTGAAGGAGAGGCTCTTTTTAAAGGCAGAGTGACGGTAAGGTTACAGGTTTCAGGGGGTCAGTCTGGATGACACCCAGGGATCCCTTACAAAGCTGTGATCCTGTGGATGAGGTTAGAATCTATAAGAGGCAAGCGGCCAAACCAAAAACCCCAAAACCACCATTCTGAAGGGCCCTTTTATTGACCCCATTCTGACGTTAGTTGGCCAAAGTTGTGTTTTGAGACTCGTGGTGTTAGCCCTTCTGCTAAGGGGCAATCTTGGTTTTGTTTCTTTAAGAAAACTATAGAGACTGAGAGACAGAAGGTCCTCTCTGAATTTGAAGGGATGCGCCAGTTTCTGCATGAACAAGAGCAGCTTCTTCTGGGTCAGCTGGACAAGATGGAGAAGGGCATCACCAAGAGGCAGAACGAGAACATCACCGAGCTCTCCAAGGAGATTTCTTTCCTCAACAAACTCATTGCTGACCTGGAAGAGAAAATCCAAGAGCCAGTGCTTGATTTCCTCAAGGTAAGACTCCCCCCCCCCCCAAATAATAATAATTACGCATGCATCCCATAAACTTTGTGCAAAGCCAAGCCTCTTATCACCAGCATTGCCTATAAAGTATCTGACACACTGCACCATGATACCGGTAGATGTCTGAATGTGTGCACACTTGGAGAACTTGCATGACCTAAGTACTTTCCTGATCAAGTACTTAGAAACCTTGCCTCAGGAAGGTGCTTTCCTCAAGGAAAGTAAAAGCCATGTTATCTCTGCCTTGGCAGTGCTGGATTTGACCAGAATATCGACATTTAGGGTGGTCTCCTAGGCCACATTCGCGCCATACTTTTAAAGCACCATGATAGCACTTCAAACAGTCATAAAAAGGTAAAAGTAAAGGACCCCGACAGTTAAGTCCAGTCGCGAACGACTCTGGGGTTGCGGCGCTCATCTCTCTTTACTGGTCGAGGGAGCCGGCATTTGTCCACAGACAGTTTTTCCAGGTCGTGTGGCCAGCATGACTAAGCCGCTTCTTGTGAAACCTGAGCAGCGCACAGAAATGCCATTTACCTTCCCGCCGCAGTGGTATTTATCTACTTGCACTGGTGTGCTTTCAAACTGCTAGGTTGGCAGGAGCTGGGACTGAACAATAGAAACTCAGTCCCAGTTTCGAACTGGGGTTTCAAACCGCTGACCTTCCGATCAGCAAGCCAAGCCCAAGGCTCAGTGGTTTACACCACAGCGCCACCCACGTCTCAAACAGTCATACCTTCCCCCCAAATAATTCTGGGAGCTGTAGTCTGTTAAGGCTGCTGAGAGTTGTTAGGAGACTCCTATTCCCCTCACAGACTACAATTCCCAGAGTTCCCTGGGAAGAAGGACTGATTGTTAAGCCACTCTGGAGATTGTAGGTCATGGAGGTGGGGATCTCCTAAAAACTCTTCATTAAGGGTGCTGAGAGTTACAGGTGAAGCTTTTTACAGCATGAAGTGAAGCATTATTACTTGCTAACATCTGCGGATCAAGCAGCTGTCAAAAGCAGAGGAGACAGGTAGTTAGGAAGAATGTCGGCCGCCCTGACATCCACCACAAATTGAATTAAAACAGGACTGAGGTCCTTTCAATTCAGAAACAATATTTTCTGATTTCTGTATTCGGGGTGTGGGGGTGGGGAGAGAGAAATACTCCCACTCACCCCCGTCACTTGAAAATTGCTCTGCAGAAAAGCTGTGCTCTCTGGTGCTTATCTTTAAAAAGCCTTGATTTTTCTGTTTGCCACCGTTCTCAAGTTGCACCTAATGTTTCCATGCCAAGCAGTTTCTTTGACCTATTTAAAGGCTGCAGCATTCCTCACTGAGGGTGGCTGTAGCCCAGAAATCTGGGCTGTGGTCTCTTTCTATACATAGCATACTGTACTAAGGACATCATCATGATCATGAGAAAGACTGCTACACACACACACACACACACACACACACACACACACACACACATTTTATTTTATTAACTTTCAACATTTTAAACATACACAGTCAAAAAACAATTTTGCCTTTTTTCTAATTTTTCTCAGCATCCCACCCCTTTTCCAATAGAGTTGTTGTTTCTCTCCTGCGGCTGCACCCTGTCTTCTACCTATCAAATCTGAACCAGGTCCATGTTATATTTTAGCCACCACTCCACAAATGGTAGGCAATCCTGGCATGAGCATTGGTGGCGGTGTGGTGGCTGTGGAGTAAACACTTGAGCACCCCCTCTGCCGGCTTCCAGCCCTTCTCCAGACAGCTGTTGGGAATTGCAGCAGAAGAACCCTTAAAAAAAGTGTCTGTGGCTCCTGCATCTATATGGCGGTGGATGCAGCAGAATGGAGTGGCAACTCGAAAGCTAGAATGTCATACACCAAGGTGATCCTTCCGTCAGGGTAAGCGCTTAGGTTTTCCAGATGGAACCACCCTTGCCCTGATCCACAGGCTCAAAGGAGGTGCCTGTTGAAGTGTAGGCTAGTTCCCACAAGGCAAGACACAGTGATTACAGCAAGAACCTTTGTTGAACTAACAGAATTGGACAACAGGGGCAAAGCAACTTCTTATATACATTTCTGAAGACCTGGCCACTCCCACTGCCAACGTGATTGGCTATCTAAACTTCCAAGCTGCAAATCATGACTCAGGGTTTAAGGGCCAATGGCAGAGGCCCCAACCCTGATATGTACTGTGACTGGGTATCATGTATCAAATCAGAACACGGGCTCAGAATCCTTAGTCCAGACCAGGCACCCCCAACCTGCGGCCTTCCAGATGTTTTGGCCTACAAATCCCATGATCCCTAGCTAACACGACCGGCAGTCAGGGATGATGGGAATTGTAGTCCAAAAACATCTGGAGGGCCGCAGGTTTGGGATGCCTGGTCCAGACTCAAGCTCAGGCAAACACAGACCACTGAATACATAACACCTGTGCAAGTGGTTTGATGCAGGGATACCAAAGAAGGATGCTAGAAATGCCAGAGGGATGCCCCTCTCTGACGCTGGGATCCAATGCTGCGAGCAGGCTGCAGCTCCACCCCACAGCTCTCCCCACACGCCCTGGTTGGTGATTGCTGAAGATACGCTGCTGAGGCAAACACAGAAACAGCAAGTGCCTGTCATGACTCTCAACTCGCTAATTTCTAATGCAGGCATCCCCAAACTTCTGCCCTCCAGTTCCCATCTTCCCCGACCACTGGTCCTGTTAGCTAGGGATCATGGGAGTTGTAGGCCAAAACATCTGGAGGGCCGCAGTTTGGGGATGCCTGTTCTAATGTTTACCTCCCGCCAGGAGGTTTGTCCCTTGAACTTCGCTCCAGATGGGAAATATTAGACGACCATCTACTATCATGTCGTGTCAAGTATCCCAATACCCAATCCTTAATCGGTGGGGATTTTAATGCACGAACCGCCGCCAATTGGGATGACTTGACTAAAGACTCTCAACTCCTGGGCAAACATTTTATGCATTACTTGTACAGAAAACTATCACCCATGAAGGGGGAGCAGGAAAAATCTTAAACACATAGCAGAGTTTTCCAAAAAACAGACCAGAGGCAATTGTACTTCATCCAGCAGAGCTTTACTTTCTACTGAAGGCAAATGAGCATAAATGGTCACAAATCCAGTACAATCAGGATTGGCGCAGTCCATAAAAATCCAGTTGCGGCCAAAAACCAAGAAAAACGTACACTTAAAAGAACTTATAATAAGACTAAACCTTAACACTAAGTATACAGAAAGAGAACACTGGAACAAAGAGACAGAAAAACAGAAAGTGAGTGAGACCCAGACAGAAACATAACCTTGACAGAAACATAACAGAAGCAGTTTAAAGCTGTACACAGCTTCCCAGAAGAAATGTAACCCAAACAAAAAAACCCCCCACATTCACATAGAAATATACCTTCTTTAGCACAGAGAAGAAACCTTCTAGGACCCTCTTGAACTAATCAGAATAGGAAAGATCTCTACATATCAGATCAATACTTTCTGTACGAAGAAATGCAAACTGACAAAAATGCCATACGTCAGTTTGGCCAGAACCTCTCACTGGTCCACAGGTGGCAGGCATCTAACTCTATCTCCTCTTCCTAGGCCAATAGCCAAGCGCCCCAAGACAACAGAGATAAGCGTGGCATCAAAGCAGGCCAATTAGCATATATCAAAGCAAACGGATAAACATAGTGAGCTCATTCTTGCAGCAACTGCTAATCAGTCTTGGGGTTATCTTGACTACCAAGATGGCCTTTAAGGAACAAATATTCACCGTTTGGTTCTACACACTCCTCCTCTCTTCCCCCTGCATGCTGTTCCAGGGTGTCAAGGACTGGCTGGATGCTGAGGAGTGGTGGGAGGCAGCAGCTGGGGGACCCTCGTGGGAACCCCCAGGGGAAGAAGGCTCAGAGCCCGGGGATTGGTGGTGGGACGACGATGAGTGGCCAGAGGGAGCAGACCGGGAGGAGGAGGAGGAGGAGGTGTCGGAAGCTAAAGAGGTAACAGGGTTTAGCGAGCAGGAAGAGGCTGTGGCAGAGAGCAGCCCAGAGGCAGAAGCGGAAGCTGGAGAGGATGGGGACCAAGAGGCTGCTGAAGATACCAGGGAGTCTCCCCCTCCTGCTGTGACCAGCTCCCCTCTCCCTTGGTCTCCCAGAACCCAAAGAGGTATGAAGAGGGTGGAGCAAAGACAGACAAGGCGTCGGAGTCTCAGGTTGCTTGGGAAAGACCCAGGGGAGGAGGAGGCTTAGAGAGCTGGGGGACGGCAAGGACCTTCCATCCTTGCAAAAGCCTCATCGGGGCAAGATCTATGGGGAAGAATTGCTGTGCTCACTAAGCCCGAGCTGGTGTTTCTTTGAAAGAGTTAAATTCAGTGACACCTTGTGAGTTACTGCTAACCTACGGATACCCGCCCTGACGCGCCCCACCCACCCCCCGCTCAAGTTGATTGCTGGGTGGGGTGAGAAGATGGGGGAAGCCCTGTTGCGCATGCAGAAATCATTGTGTGGGGTTCTGCTGATGCGACTGGTTAGGTCAGGCATCCCCAAACTCGGCCCTCCAGATGTTTTGGGACTACAATTCCCATCATCCCTGACCACTGTTCCTGTTAGCTAGGGATGATGGGAGTTGTAGTTCCAAAACATCTAGAGGGCCGAGTTTGGGAATGCCTGGGTTAGGTGAATCCCACCCATTGCCTCTGGAATTTATGTGAATAAAACGGGAAGCTATTGCAGGGGGTTGGACTAGATGGCCCTCTGGGTCCCTTCCAACTCGACGGTTCTAATTCAAAAATGGAATTAAATGAAATGTGTTAGATGACTGCTCTTCCACCAACTCTCTTTCCCTCCCCTCTCCTGTTTCTCTTCCAGGATGTGACAAGTGCCCTGATCAGGTATGGAGCTGCATTTTCACCCCCTCTTTGTTCTTTGTTCATGAACCAACTGAAAGGTCGGTGTCAGCCATTCAGGGAAGTAGAGTCTCAGAGGCATATTCTGCAGACTGCAGCCTAGATGACTCTCTCAGGTCATTACAAATCCCAGGCTCCTTATAGCCACTTTGAGTGTGAATACAAACCCTCTCCACCCTCACAATCTCAGATTTCCATCACCTATATTAGGCAGCCGGACTGCCAGCTCTCAGATAGGATTAGGGAGTGCGGGGAGGGCCAGGGAGAAGGAAGAGTTATTTTCTTGTTTATTTGTGCAGCAGTGAAGCCACCGGGGTGAAGTGCAACCTTTGAAGCCTCATATGTAAAAAAAACAACCCCAAACCCTCTTAAACTGGGAGGCAAAGCTTTGCTCTTTTGTCTGTCGTAAACTCTCAGTCCAGTAACTCTTCTAATTTTCGCAACCTGTCAGAAGTGATGACCTTAAATGTCAGAGGCCGGTCCCCGTTTCTTCTGACATGAAGGGCCACACCTGCAATTTCTCTCTGAAGACCGTGGTCCTCAAGGGAGTGCTAAAGAAATTCAAAGGTAAAGAGAAGCAACACCTCTCCGTTCAAATCCAATCTCGATATTTTAGCACCTGAAAGTGGCAGCCTTGGCTTGTGGCATGGGGTGGCATCGCCCAGCACAGAGCATGCTCAGTGAGAGGCCAACCCGTTTCTCTCAGTCTCGATAACAATTTGCATTATGGATTTTATAGACTGATGGCAGCCTGAAAGAACTGCTTTCTTAATTGACTAACACAGGGGTTGTCAACCTGGTCCCTACCGCCCACTAGTGGGCATTTCAGGATTCTAGGTGAGCGGGAGGCGGTTCTACGGTATATGTTACTCAGGGGCGTCGCAGTAGGGGGTGGGGTGCCCCGGGCTCCACTCTGCGGGGGGCAGCGCAGCATGACTGCCATCGCAGACGCCCCAATATTTCTGGCCTCGCCCCTCGCTTCTTCCTGGTGGCAGGGCCGGCTCTAGGGGTAGTCTGGGTGGTGTGGGGCGCCGGCCTGGTAGGGGGGCGCCGGGCGCTGCGCCCGCCCACCAGCTGCGGCAAGAAACGGAGTGGGGCAGGGGTGCCGGAGCGATCTCCGCACCACGGCGCCTGGGCGCCCGACGTGCTTGAGACGGCCCTGCCTGGTGGGGCGGAGGCAAGGGGCGGGCCAGAGAGCAGCGTCAGCGCCGCCCGCTGACACCCCTTGCCGCTCCACCTGAGTAGGAAGAAGCACACGTCGCGCTACAGAGCGGGTCGCTGGCGCTGGAGCACTGCCCCCTGGCAACCTGCTCTGTAGCACGTCGTGTGCGTCGTGACGCATGTGCCCGACGGATGCCCCCCCCCCAGCGGGGTGCCTTCTGGTTTGCCGCCCCGGGCAGCCAGAAGGCTAGTGATGCCGCTGATGTTCCTGCAGCACTGGTGGGCGGCAAGGACATTTTACCACCAGGAAAGATGCATTAGTGGGCGGTAGGTATAAATAGGTTGACTACCCCTGGCAGCGATGGCCTCTGTGCTAGCTGGATTTTCCGAAAGGGTTTAGTCAAATTCACCTCGTAGCCAGCAGTTTGTGGGATGCTCTTCCCGAAGAGGCCTGCCTGTTGCCTGCTCTATATTCTTCTTTTGCACTGGGCAGGGGTGGGATTTGCTGTCTCATGGACGCATCTGCCAAAGGCCATTAAGGAGCCGTAAGGAGCAGCCTCCATGTTCAGAGGGAGGGGGCAATAACAGGGGGGAGCAGCTGCCTCCATGTCCTGCTTGTGGCTTTCCCAGAGGACTCTGGGTGGTCACTGCTGGAATCAGGGGTGGAGAACCTCTGGCTTCTGGGCTTAATTTGGGCTACCTGGTCCCATCATTTGACCAGTGAGGTCGTTTTGGCCTAGCCATGCCCACCTGCCCTACACCTGGCTTCAGATATGGGGCAGGTAAAGAGATAGTGGTGTTGGGGGGGGGAGGTTGCAGGCAACCTGTCCCGCAGCACCTACGAAGCCCGGTGCATGTGGTTTTGCAAGCCCCGACAATCAGCTGATGCAGACAGCCGTAACCAGCAGATCTGGAACATGGAACAAGTTGGTCTGTGCCAGCCTTCATCAAGCTGGTGCCCTCCAGATAATTTGGACTACAACTCCCATCAGCCCCTGGAGGGTGCCAGATTGGGAAAGGCTGGTATATGCCATTGACAATATTTGTTTATGACACAGAGGTTATGAACAGTTTCCATTCTCTTATATGGGTCTCTGTGTACATGTTTGCGTATATGCATATCGAGTGAGCTGATTGTAATTGTAAGAGGAGTTAAATTAAAGCACACACACACACAAAAACAAACACACATCGCAAAAAGCCTGTGTACCCAATGAAAAACAATGGGTACTGTATAGTATAATATGTACGTATATGGTGTTTGGACAGAATCTCTTTCCGCTGTTCCTGATTAGCCCTGATTTTCATTAATGGGCTTCCTCTTTCAGATCACCTGCGGGATGAATTGGGGAAAGGTGAGAAAGGTAAGTGTTGGTAATTAGCTAGACTTTCTGAAGAACCAGATCACACACCTGAATGTTCAAAGCAGACGTTATGTGTGTATGGCAAGCAAGTTAATACGTATACCCAGAAATGAGTTTCAAGGGTAGTTTTTCAATGCATGTAATAAAAACTCTGCCAGTCTCCTGTATTCTCTGTTTTCAGTAATGTCACTGAATACAGTCGTAGCTCAAAAGCTCAAGGTTGCTGCGATGGCTTTAGGCAGAAGTGTATTGGGAAGGTGGTGGACACTCGAATCAGAAGTTGAATGGCCACCTGTCAGGGATTATGTAATATAGTGGTTTGTTTCCCAACTCAATTGAGGGAGGAGCAAAGTGAAAGTGATTGAGCTGTGTGAACAAGCTAGGACAGAAATGCCCACACCATACATTTAAAGCACATCCAACTCCCATTTAAATTGTGTGGCTTTACCCAAAGAATAATGGGAAGTGCAGTTTACTCCCCACCCCCGGAGCTACAAATCTCAGTGCTCTTAAGAAACCAATTCTCTAAATTTTTAGGGAGGGAGAGTCCTGTGGTTTAAACGTATGTTGAATGTGCATTCAATGTATGCTGTGATTCTAATTTACTTATCTTATGCCTCTGTGTTTCATCCCAGCGCAACCTATTTAAATTATTATTATTATTATTATTATTATTATTATTATTATTATTATTATTACCACCATCATCATTATCATAATAATTACGTTTTTCTTGACACTGCAATGTAGTCGAAGCAAAATTCCATGTATGGTTGATACTTGGCCAATAAATTATTCTATTCTATTACCTGCAGGTCTCAGGGTAGCTCACAAGATAAAAGCACAAAATACATAATCAAAACAAAAACAAAAATGCCCCAATAACGCCCCCCTCCAACACATTTTAAAAGGGCATTGGATGTCCGAATTGTGAAACCTGTTATAGGAATTCTAAGGTCTCAAATATAGAATAAATGTTGATAATTGCACAAGATAAACACACATAAATATATAAACCACATACTGTATCTAAAAGAGTACAGGAGAGCAATCCATTTTTTTTAATAATAATTTCTATTGGTTTTTATATAGACAAGACAAACAAAAAATACAATATAAATTCTGTCCCTTCATCCCCTCCCCCCCACAGGCCCACTTCTGCCACCAGCAACACCCGCGGAGGTGGAGAGTCAAAGGGGTCCATTTTAAGGCTAGGTTTGACCTCCCCCCCTCTCCTCCCCCCCCAGTCCCTCCCCTGCCACTGAAGGGACGGGGACGGAGGAGCACTGAGGTTTGGTTTACCCTCTGCTTCTCCTTCAACAAAACCAACAAACAAACAATAAAACAATAACATATTCTAAATCCTACTTTCTTAACATTGTATTTGTGACTTCCTCGATTCTCTTCTTCCTGGTTTTCTTAATTTCTATATCAAATTGTGGCGATTTTCGTATTCTAATTCAAAATCTTACCCTTATAATATTCACTCAATCCTCCTCCTTCTTCATGCTGCACCTCCGCCAGTCCTCTCCTGCCACCAGAGGAACCCGCAAGGCGCAGCACTTCAAAGGATATCCATTTTTGCATCTGGGTTTCCTTCCATCCCCCTCCCCTCCCCTCAGGACACCCCCTGCCACCAGGTGTTCCCAGGTGCAGAGAGGAGGGAAATGGCTAGGAGAGCAATCCAAAAGCCATCTTGGCTCTTCTCAAGTATCTAAATATTTCCTCTGCCTCCTTAATCCCCCTTGTCTCTAGGTAGATAGCATTCAGGGGAAGTTCCTGAAGGGATTCCTCTCCTACACCCAGCGCTTTTTTTTCTTTAAAAAATGTTTAGGGGTGCTCTCATTTTGACTGAAACCCCCCACCATTTTATAGCTCAAATTGGGGGGAATAAATACAGTAAATGGACAAAAGTACAGAGATTCACAAAATGTACCCCAGCATCCCCCCCAGAAGAAAGCACTGCCCATATCTATGAACCTCATTGTATTAATTGTCATTGTTTGCCCAGATGCTCTGCATGGAGGGATGCCTGGCATATGCCCTACCTCCCAGTTAATTTTCAATGTTATCCCCGCGGGGTGGGGGGGTTGACTTAACGCTGTTATCCTGCCTCCTAGAGGAGCTGCTCCTGGACCCAGAGACGGCCAACCACCTCCTCATCCTCTCCTCGGACCTCAAGGGCGTGAGGATGGGCTGCAGAAAGCAAGACCTACCTGACAACCCCAAGCGCTTCGACACCAACTCTCGCGTCCTGTCCACCGAGGGTTTCAAGTCGGGGAGGCATTACTGGGAGGTGGAGGTGGGGTCTGCCGATGGCTGGGCCTTTGGGGTGGCCAAGGAGTCGGTGCGCAGGAAAGGCTTGACCCAGTTTAGCCCCGAAGAGGGCATCTGGGCATTGCAGCAAACAGGCGGGCGGTACTGGGCAGTCACGGTCCCCAAGCGCACCCCGATTTTCATCCCTGAGAGGCTCCACAAAGTCAGGGTTTACCTGGACTACGAAGGGGAAGAGGTGTCCTTCTACAACGCTGACAACATGCAGCACATTTTCACCTTCAACGTCGCCTTTACGGAGAGGGTGTTTCCCCTCTTCTCCGTTTGCTCCACTGTCACCTACATTAAACTTTGCTCCTGAGAGCAGGAAGGTGCTTCGATCCAAGGTGTGTGTGTGGGGGAAGCTACATTATTTGCGAGCAATGAAAATTTTCGATGCCAAGATGTCCTTCCCTGGGGGCGACCACCAAGGAGGGCCTCGTAGTCACAGAACCTTGCGACGGCTGCAGGAAAAGTGCTTGGGGGTGGGAAATGCCTTCAGATGCGGCGGGTGGGGCAAGGTGGTCGGGGTGTGTGTGTGCCGTCTCCTGCTTAAAACATTGGAAAGAGGCACTTACCAATATGTGCTCAAAGCTAAGGGCTGTGCAAGGCCGTTGGTTTGCCCTAGGTTACTCAAAGGCATGTAGAGAACAGGCCTAGATGCACCCATGTCTGCACTATACATTTTAGTGTGCTATGATACCACTTTAAACTGTCATGGCTTCCCCCCAAAGCATTTTGGGAGCTGAACTTTGTTGAGGGCACTTTAGGAGACCCTAATTCCCCTTGCAGAGCAGCAAGTTCCGGAGTGGTTTAACAAACAACCCTTCTAATCATCATTAATTAGTGCAGAATGAGTATTGTATCGGCGACAACGGGCAAACCATTCTCCTGTTTCTCTCCTTGACATTACATGGAAACAATGTTTTGGAATCAAATTTTACACTATGACTTTGTTTCAGGTTTTGTCATTTCTTTCCTCTGCACTGGATCGATTTGACTATCAACATACTGTACAGTGGTACCTCGGTTTACAGCCACAATTGGTTCCGGAAGTCTGCACTTAAACTGAAGCGTACTTAACCTGAAGCGACCTTTCCCATTGAAAGTAATGGAAAGTGGATTAATCCATTCCAGACGATGAAAAACACCCCCTAAAACAGCAATTTAACACGAATTTTACTGTCTAATGAGGCCATCGATCCATAAAATGAAAGCAATAATCAATGTACTATACTATAAAATAAATCAGACAATATTTTAGGTGAAAAAAATTAACATTTATTTCTTACCTGGGTTGATGATAGTCATTGTTTGGATGGGGGCTCAGGGTCGTCTTCCACAATCACAATGCCTTTGCAGAGGCCTTCACTCTGATGCCTTCCGGAGGCCGGGCCTTCGCTCCAGACCTCCACGAAGGCATCAGAGCGTCCGCCGCCTCTGCGGAGGCCGGGCCTTCGCTCTGGGCCTCCGCGGAGCCATGGGAGTGCCTCCGCAGCTGCGGCCCAGTCTTCAGGCCTTCGCGGAGGCCTCCGTAGGCCTCAGAAACCTCGGTTTACTTACTTCCGGGTTACAATCGTTCTTAAACCGAAAATTCGTAAACCGAGGTGTTCGTGAACCGAGGTTCCACTGTACATTCAAACCTCGGTTGTCGAACGTAATCCGTTCCGGAAGACCGTTCGACTTCCGAAACGTTCGACAACTGAGGTGTGGCTTCTGATTGGTTGCAAGAGCTTCTTGCATTCAAGCAGAAGCAGTGTCGGACATTCGGGTCCCGAAAAACATTAAAAAACTGGAGCATTTACGTCCGGGTTTTCGGCGTTCAGGAGCCAGAGGCGTTCGGGAACCAAAGTTTGTCTGTGAGTCACTGCACAGACTTAAACTGACCCAAGTCATTCCTCCTTCACTGCAAGGGATGTGAAGGGTCCTTACCAGAGACTTATCAATGTCCTCACCAAACTAGAACGCCCAGAATTCTTTGTTGGAGGCAGACTATTGACCTCCTAGCATAACCCTGAAAACCGTTTCTAGAGATAAGCATTGTCCCTTCTGAGTTACGGAGTCTCCTTCCAGCTCTCGAACCGCTTGCATCATACATATGTCATTTGGTTTTCTATACCTGCTTTTTAAAATTCTGCAGCACCGAGTTTGACCGCATGATGACGAGCATTTTGAAACTTGCCGATTATTAAAAAGGCCTTTGCACACAGTACCTGTGGATATGGCCCAATCCCTCCTCCCTCTCTCTTTCTGTCTTTGCCTTCATAAAATTCATGCTCTCTGCCTAGGCTTAGCCATTGTTGCAAGCGTTCAGTGGGTGCTCAAGTTGCTCATTATCTAAATATGAGCTTGGAATGTGCCTACAAATTCCATCCATTTGCAGGACGGAACTAGTTTGTTTAGTTTGAGCAAGGGCAAGGAGACTTGAAGGACAGTTTGATTGACAGATTTGCTATGAGGTTGAGCTTATTTTTTTGCCGGGGGGGGGGGGGAACAGGGTTGTATGGCCTTGATGCAGCTGTGAACCTAGAATTGCTCTCCTGTGTACTTGCTTCTGTGCCTCTGTAGTCCTTGCTCAATTTGTACATTTGTAAATAAATCGGTTAGTACAGAGACACCATGTGCGTATTGATTTTTTCTCTGAAGGAAACTTCTCTGGACTTTCCCCTTGACGGTGGTGATGGTGGTGGTGGTGGTGGTGAGGATGAAGTAATCTTTTAAAAATTACTGACATCTTCCCAGACCCGCTGAAAGAGGCGGTTATTATACCGCTTCTTAAAAAACCATCTTTAGATCCGGCCAATATGGCCAACTATCACCCAGTCTCAAATCTTCCATTCTTGGGCAAGGTGATTGAGCGAGTGGTTGCGGAACAACTCCAGGCACGCCTGGAAGAAGCGGACCATTTGGATCCCTTCCAGTCAGGATTCAGGCCTCATCATGGGACTGAAACTGCCTTGGTCGCACTGGTCGATGATCTCCGGCGGGCTAGGGACAAAGGTAAGAGCTGTTTCCTTGTTCTGCTGGATCTCTCAGCGGCTTTTGACACCATCGACCATAACATCCTTCTGGACCGTCTAGAGGGCTTGGGAGCTGGGGGCACTGTCATGCAGTGGTTCCGCTCCTTCCTCCTGGGCCGTGTTCAGAAAGTGGTGGTGGGGGATGAGTGTTCAGACCCCTGGGCGCTCACTTGTGGGGTGCCTCAGGGTTCTGTCCTCTCCCCCATGCTTTTTAACATCTATATGCAGCCGCTGGGAGAGATCATCAGGGGGTTTGGGCTGGGTGTCCATCAGTATGCTGATGATACCCAGCTCTACCTCTCTTTTAAATCAGAACCAGTGAAGGCGGTGAAGGTCCTGTGTGAGTGCTTGGGGGCGGTTGGAGGATGGATGGCGGCTAACAGATTGAGATTGAATCCTGACAAGACAGAAGTACTGTTTGTGGGGGACAGGAGGCGGGCGGGTGTGGAGGACTCCCTGGTCCTGAATGGGGTAACTGTGCCCCTGAAAGACCAGGTGCGCAGCCTGGGAGTCATTTTAGACTCACAGCTGTCCATGGAGGCACAGGTCAACTCCGTGTCCAGGGCAGCTGTTTATCAGCTCCATCTGGTACGCAGGCTGAGTCCCTACCTGCCCACTGACTGTCTCTCCAGAGTGGTGCATGCTCTAGTTATCTCTCGCTTGGACTACTGCAATGCGCTCTACGTGGGGCTACCTTTGAAGGTGACCCGGAAACTACAACTAATCCAGAATGCGGCAGCTAGACTGGTGACTGGGAGCGGCCGCCGAGATCACATAACACCGGTCCTAAAAGACCTACATTGGCTCCCAGTACGTTTCCGAGCACAATTCAAAGTGTTGGTGTTGACCTTTAAAGCCCTAAACGGCCTCGGTCCGGTATACCTGAAGGAGCGTCTCCACCCCCATCGTTCTGCCCGGACACTGAGGTCCAGCTCCGAGGGCCTTCTGGTGGTTCCCTCATTACGAGAAGCCAAGTTACAGGGAACCAGGCAGAGGGCCTTCTCGGTAGTGGCACCCACCCTGTGGAATGCCCTCCCACTAGAGGTCAAAGAGAACAATTACCAGACCTTTAGAAGGCATCTCAAGGCAACCCTGTTTAGGGAAGCTTTTAATGTTTGATGGATTTCTGTATTTTAGAATTTCTGTTTTTTTGGAAGCCGCCCAGAGTGGCTGGGGGAACCCGGCCAGATGGGCGGGGTATAAATAATAAATTATTATTATTATTATTATTATTATTATTATTATTATTATTATTATTAAATAACTGACATCAATTTCGTATCATTACAGTCAGCCATTAGCCATTTCCCACCCCTATGGTTCTGATATCATCATGCCTTCTTCCTCAGAAGACAGATTGTTGCTCAACAAAGGCAAAATATTGTTGCTCAATATTGTACGCATCATAGGCATAGCAAGAATTTTTTTGGGGGGGGGACTGGCAGGCCTTTTTGGGGGGGCAGAACCTCTGTTAGCTATGTATTTTTATTGATTTTTTGTTGATGAGGGGCAGCTGCCCCCCCTGCCCCTACTTGGCTACACATTATTGTTATTTAGTTGATTTATTACCCTGACCTCCTTCACCATATGGTTTCAGAACAGGTTGCAGCAATTTCAAAATGCAACATTAAAAACAGTTTAAAACAGATTAACAAACAAATGCTACCTTTCAGGCTAGGGAAAGACCCATTGGGATGCAAGGACAGCATCTAATTAAAACATGGCCTACTTTGGAAAGCATTGGGCATAAATTGGTCTGATGGAAATACACAGTGCTTTGGTATGCTAAGTTCCTTCATTGCTCCTTTTCACATCCAACTACTCCATAGCTGCCAAGTTATCCCTTTTTTACAGGGATTTTACCTTTTGCTGAATAGGCTTCCTCGCGAGAAAAGCGAAAACTTGGCAGCTATGAACTACTCCAGAGGCAGGAAATCTCTCTGCAGATGTCTTCGTTACTATACAGTACATGGGAACTAAGGCTGTGTGCACACCATAAAGTACATTTGCCCTCCCAAGAATCCTGGAAACTGAAATATTTGAAGGGTGATGGGAACTGAACATTGACATTTGGAACAAGTTTATACAGAATATAGTAGGTTATTAATAATTGTATTAGGATAATAATAGTACTTGTATATCAATATAATAAAGTATGGTAGTGTAACTGATTATATTTAGTGGACCACATTATTTTTCTGATTATATTTTTATTTTATTTTTTGCACTTTCCTCTCTTTTTCTCATTTTCTATAACGGAGTTTTCTTAATAGATTATCATCATCATCATCATTATTGTTATTATGTGCTGGGGAGTATAGCTCTGGGGAAACTACAGTTTCCAGGAGTATTTGAGGGGGGAAATGTGCTTTGAATGTGCTTTAAAGCTGTAATGTGTACAGATGTGTACCTGATGTGAGATGGTGCACAAACCAAGGAGGGCATTTGAAGATGATCTCACTGCAGGAAAACTATGGAGATAGGCAACCTGGCCATGAAGGAGTTTAAAGGTAAGCATCAGTACTTGGAACTACCCTGGAGATGGACTGGGAACTAGATGAGAAAAGACGTTCCCATCAGTCAAGGAAGCAATTTTTGGAAGTCGAGGTAGTCAAGGAAGCTATATTTTGCACAAACTGCAATTTCAAAACCTGTCTTCAAAGGCAGCCCCCGTATAAAGCATGGCAGTAGTCTAACTCGGAGGTTACCAGAGCAGAGATTACTATGGCTAGGCTACCAATCAAAAATATTTATAGTAAATTGATCCTTTGATTTGATTTGATGGACTTGATTCATGTGCATCAGCATGTAGCCAAAATGGAAATATCAGTTCAGGAGGGAGGTGTTATAGGAATTCTAAGATTTTTCAATATCAGGAGGTATCGGCTGACTAGGAGGAAAAGCTCAAGTTTCCAGATGACACAACGAAACAAAACTTTAGGGCACCTTTTCCCCAGACTGAGACTCAAGGAAAAATTTGCT